>NW_024870984.1:6200000-6787145 GCF_019054845.1 Dipodomys spectabilis | reverse complement strand
ATAGCTTGTAAAAAGCTAGTTTGAGAAATTCACAATGTTCAATAATCAACACAAATTTTCCTTTTTCTTTCTAGGCTCCAGAACTGGGAAAAGTGGGGTGGGGGAATAAATGGGACAGTCACCTAGGGAAAATTTTGGTGATTATCATATTTTTTTGTTCATGTGACATTTAAAAATACATTACCATGTAATTTAAATCCTATTTTTAAAATTTCTTCATAGGAACAAAGACCAACTAAAATTTTTTTTCGTTTTTAATTATAAAGTTCACAATGCTGTCTCTATAAGAATCTTTTAAAACATTCTTTTAACATGACTTCTACAATGTCCATAGAGGCAAAACTGAAGTCTATATATTAAATATTCTAATCATCATATGAAATAATTAGGAAGAGCAAATCAATAGAAACAATGAAAACTATGTCAAACACAATGAACAGGACAATTACCCATCAAACAGATGCTTATCTTCTTTGAGAACAACAGTCTAGAATGTGCAGAATTACTGACAGGACAGTGTTTGAATTCAAAGGAAAGAGGAAAACCCTTAAATTATTGAAAGACAAGCATGCACCAATATGTCATGTCTGTAATCCTAGATGCTCAGGACGCTCATTAGTGGCTAAAAAAAGCAAGAATAAACCGGATAACATCAAATGATCATCTTTCATAATTCAAAGGACACTATAACAGAAGTGAAAATATATCCAACAGATACAGGGCACATATTTGTTAATGCTACAATGATCATGAGTCTTAAGTATTTTTATATCTTATAATTCTCTCTATGTATATTTCTTTGGGGTCCGGTCATGGGTCTGGAACTCTGGGCCTGGGCGATGTCCCTCAGCTCTTCAGCTCAAGGCTAGTGCTCTACCACTTGAGCTACAGCACCCCTTGCTGATTTTTTCTTTTGGATAATGGGATGCTGAGGAATGAAACCTAGGGCCTCAAGCATGCAAGTCAAGCGCTCTACAATTGAGCCACCTTCCCAGCCCCTAATTTATATATTTTTTTCTGAATAGTATATTTTTTTCTTAATTGTGAAAATACTGTACAGAGGGGTTACAATTACATGAGGAAAGTAATGAGTGCGTTCCTTATCAAGCATTGTTGCTTCCTCCTCTGTTTCCCTTTCACATCCATTTTCATCCCCCCACCACGTGTCCTCCTACCTTCCCACCAGGCCAAAGTGGTAAAGTTTATTTTTCAACATAATGACTTGTATAGCTCATTGTTGCAATGGGTCCATCTGTATCCCTATTTAAACTGTTTGTTTTTTCCCTTCCCCTCTACAAATTATACCAGCATCAAATACAGTGAAAACAGGGGTTATACTGTGGGGAGGGACATACAAAACAATGAAGAAATCATCTTATAAATGTTAGAAACAATCACAAGAAAGAAAGAAAAAACATTTGAATACTTATATTGGGGTTCGTTTCACCTAACATCAACTTATCTGACCGTTTCTGCTTGTCTCACAAATATACATTATTGCAAATAAGGGAAACCATGGGACCTATGTTTCATTGGGCCTGGCCTACTTCACTTAATTTTTTTCCAAGTCATTCCATTTCCTAAGAAATAGGGCAATGCCATTCTTTCTGATAGAGGCATAGAATTCCATTGTGTATATATACCACATTTTCTTAATCCATTCAGCTACTGAGGGGCATCTGGGTTGGTTCCATATCTTACCTATGGTAAATAATGCTGCAATAAACACACTCGTGCTGGTAGCTTTAAAATAATCATGTTTGTATTATTTGGGTAAATGCTCAAAAATGGGATTGCTGGGAAATAGGGCAGCTCTATTTGGAGTCTTTTGAGGAATCTCCATTCAACTTTCCAAAGTGGTTGAACAAGTTTACACGCCTACCAACAATGCAGTAGGGTTCTCTTCTGACCATCCTGTTAGAATTCCTGATTATAGCCATAGTAACTAGGGTGAGGTGGAATCTGAATGTTGTTTAGATTTACATTTATTTTATAGCTAGGGAGGTTGAGCATTCCTTCATGCGTCTACTGGCCATCCTTCTTTCCTCTTCAGAGAAGTTTCTCTTTAAGTCTTTAGCCCACTTATTTATTGTGAAGCTGCTTCTTTGAGGATTTGTTGTTGGGAGATTTAATTTTTTGAGTTCCAGGTATATTTTAGATATGAGACCCTGGTCCACTGTATGGCTAGTGAAGATCTTCTCCCAATCCTTGGGGTTTCTATTGATTTTGCTAGCTTCATCCTTTGCCATTCAGAAACTGCAATTTCATGCAATCACATTTGTCCAACCTGTCTTTGATTTGCTGGTTTTCTGGGTCTCTTTTAAGAAAATTTCGGCCTGTGCCAAGGAGACTTAGAGTTTCTCCAATTCCGTCCTGTAATGTTTTCAGAGTGTCCGCTTTGACTCCAGGTCTTTGATCCATTTGGAGTTGATTCTTTTGCAGGGTGATATATATGGATCTAGCTTTAGTTTTCTACAAGTGATTAACCAATTTTGCCAGCACCATTTATTGAAGAGGTTGTTTTTCTTCCATTCTAATTTTTAGCTCCCTTATCGAAGATTAGATGGCTATTTGTCTGTAGGTTGATTTCTGGATTTTCATTTATATTCCATTGTTCCTGAAGTCTGTTCTTGTGTCAGTAATAAGCTGTTTTGATTACAATGGTGTTGTAGTAGAGTTTGAAATTTGGAATTGATATTCCTCCAGCACTTTTCTCTCTGTTTTTGATCATTTTTGCTATTCGGGGTCTTTTATTGCTCCATATGAATTTTTGGATTGCGTCTTCTACTTCCTTGAAGAATGAGGTTGGAATATTGATAGGTATCTTATTGAATTTGTAGAAAGCCTTGGCAAGTATTGCCATTTTCACGATGTGGATCCTTCCAATCCAGGAGCATGGGAGGTTTTTACACTAAGAACTGTTTTGACTTTCTTTTTCAGGTTTTTAAAGTTTTCATCAGTGGGGCACTGGTGGCTCAAGCCTGTAATCCTAGTTATTCAGGAGGCTGAGATCTGAGGATCATGGTTCAAAGCTAGCCAGGGAAGGAAAGTCTGTGACACTCTTATCTCGAATAAACCATTAGAAAACTGGAAGTGGTGCTCTGCCTCAAGTGATAGAGTGCTCGCCTTGAGCTGAAGACCTGTGGGACAGCTCCCAGGCCCAGAGTTCAAGACCCATGACTGAAAAAACACAAAAAAGTTTCCATCAAAAAGTCCTTCACTTTTTGGTTAATGCCTAGGTGTTTTACTTTGGGGGAGCTATTATAGATGGAGTCGTTTTCCTGGTTTCAGCCACACTTTTCTCATTGTTGGATTAGAGAAAAGCCATTGTCTTTGAGGGTTAATTTTATAACCGGCTACTTTGCCAAAGTTTTGAATTACTATGAGTAATTTGGGAGTGGAGTCCTTGGGATTCTTTAAATACAAGATCATGTCATCTACAAAGAGGGAGAGTTTTATTCATCTTTCCCTATATGGATCAATTCTATATTTGCACCTTGTCTTATTGTTCATATTGTTGTAGCTTGGCATTCTAATGCTAAATTGAAAAAAATTGGGTAGAGTGGACATCCTTGTCCCCTTCTTTTTTTATTGTGAAAATATTTTACAGAGGGGTTACAATTACATGGGCAAGATAATGAATACATTTCTTCTAAAGCATTGTAGACTCCTCCTTTGTTTCCCCTTCCCAGCACTTCCCATCCTCCCCCTGCTCCCACGCAAACCTCCCACCCCACCCCCCCCGCACCAAAGTTGTAAAGTTCGTTTTCGACAAACTACTTGTACATCTCATTGTTGCAATGGGTCCACCTGTATCCCTACTTAAACGATTTGTTTTTCCCCTTCCCCTCCAGAAATTATACCGACATCAAATACAGTGAAAACAGGGGTCATACTGTGGGGGAGGCACATACAAAGCAACAAAGAAATAATCTTACAAATGTGTTAGAAAAATCGCATGAAAGAAAAAATATTGGAATACATATCTTAAGGTTCATTTCCCTAACATCAACTTATCTGACCTTTTCTGCTTGACTCAGACATATACTAGATATTGCTAATAAGGGAAACCAAGGGATCTATGTTTCTTTGGGCGTGGCTTCCTTCACTTAATATATTTTTTTCCAAGCCTTTCCATTT
This sequence comes from Dipodomys spectabilis, assembly GCF_019054845.1. NCBI lineage: Eukaryota > Metazoa > Chordata > Mammalia > Rodentia > Heteromyidae > Dipodomys > Dipodomys spectabilis. Next base: position 6,783,005 of record NW_024870984.1, on the reverse strand, counting down.
CCTAAAAAATGGGGCAATATCATTCTTTCTGATGGAGGCATAGAATTCCATTGTGTATATATACCACATTTTCTTGATCCACTCATCTACTGAGGGGCATCTGGGTTGGTTCCATATCTTAGCTATGGTAAATAATGCTACAATAAACATAGTCGTGCTGGTAGCTTTAGTGTGGTCTTGTTTGTGAACATTTGGGTAAATGTCGCACAGGCCGAAATTTTCTTAATAGAGACCAAGAAACACAACAAATCAAAGAAAGGTTGGACAAATGGGATTGCATGAAATTGCAGAGCTAGCAAGATCAATAGAAAGCCCACGGTTTGGGAGAACATCATATCTAGCCATACAACGGACAAGGGTCTCATATCTAAAATATACTTGGAACTCAAAAAATTAAACCTCCCCAAGAACAAATCCTCAAAGAAACAACTGCACAATAAATAAGTGGGCTAAAGTCATAAAGAGAAACTTCTCTAAAGAGGAAAGAAGGATGGCAATAGACACATGAAGAAATGCTCAACTTCCGTAGCTATAAAAAATGCAAATCAAAACATCATTGAGAAACCACTTCACTCCAGTTGAAATGACTAAAATCAAGAAATCTGATAACAACATATGTTGGACGGGATGTGGACGGAAGGAAACCTTACTGCATTGTTGTGGGAGTGTAAATTTGTTCAATCACTTTGGAAAGTAGTGTGGAGGTTCCTCAAAAGCCTGTACATAGAGCTTTCCTATGACCCAGCAATCCGTTGTCCCCTTCTTGATTTAAGAGGATGGCTTTAGTTTTTAACCATTAAGTATAATGCTAGCTGTAGGTTTGTCATATACAGCCTTTATTCTATTGAGGAATGGACCCTGGGTTCATAATTTTTCCAAAGCCTTCATCATAAAGGGTTTGTTGGATGTTGTCAAATGTTTATTTTTTTTTCAAACAATTGCGATAACCATGTGGTTCTTATCCTTGCTCTTGTTGTTGCTATATATTATATTAATTGACTTGCGGAAATTGACCCAACTTCGCATCCCTGAAATGAATCCTGTTTGATCATGGTGTATTATTTTTTGGATGAATTGTTGAAGTCAATTGACCAAAATTTTGTTGAGAAGTTTTGCATCCATATTCATCAAAGAAATGTGTTTAAAATTCTCTTTTTTGATGAGTCGCTACCTGGTTTGGGGATGAGGGATTTGATGGCCTCATTGAATAAGTTCTGTAGTGAACTTTCTTTTTAATTTCATTGAAGAGTTGGAGTACTATTGGTGTGAGCTCTGCTTTGAAGGCCTTGTAGAATTCTGATGTAAATCTGTCTGGTCTTCGGCTTTTTTTAGATGGGACTGCTCTTATTGTTCTTTCTATGTTAATGCTTGATATGGGCCTCTGAAAATGGTTTAACTCATCTTGGTTTAGTTTCGGCATGTCGATATTTGCTATGAAAAGGTCCATTTCTTCCAAGTTTTCAAACTTATTAGCATAGTTTTGAGAAGTATTTCCTTATAATGTTCTGAATCTTGGTTGTTTCTCTGGTGATGTTTCCATTCTCATCTCTGAGTTTATTTATTTGGGTGAGTTTTTTTTTTTTTTCTGGTAAGATTTGTTAAGGGTCTGTCAATTTTGTAAATGTTTTTGAAGAACCAACTCTTTGTTTTGTTGGTTCTTTCTATGTTTTTTTTTTTTTTTTTGGAATCTAATTCATTTAATTCTTACTTAATTTTAATTATTTCTTTCCATCTACTGGGTTAGGGTTTATCTTGCTGCTCCTTTTCAAGGAGGTTCAGATGTGTCATTAAATTGTTGGTTTCATGTATCTCCAACTTGCCTCTGAGTACTGCCTTTTCTGTGTCCCAGAGGAGCTGGTAATTGTGTGTTCATTTTTGTTGAATATCACGAACACTTGAATTTCCTTTCTAATCTCTTACATGACTTACTCTTGATTCAACAGTGTGTTGTTCAGCATCCATGTGTTACAGGAATTTCTTTGGTAGCTTTTGGCATTGAATTCTAATTTTATTTCCTGTGGTCTGAGAGAGTGCAAGGTATAACTTCAAAGTTTCTGATTTTGGACTTTTGTTTTGGACCTAAAATGTGGTCAGTTTTTGAAAATGTTCTCTGTGGTGCTGAGACAAACGTGTATTCTGATACTGGTGGGTGAAATATTCGTTAGATGTCTGTTAAATCTAGTTGATCCTTGCAGTTGTTTAGATCTGCAGTTTATTGAGTTTTTGCCGAGTTGATCTATCTAGTGGGGATAGTGGTATGTTAAAGTCACCAACAATTAATGTCTTTGGATCTATGTGAGCTTTGAGGGAAAGTAGTGTTGCTTGGATAAATTTGCATGCTTCGTTGTTTGACAAATAGATATTTAGAATTGTAATAACCTCCTGAAGGGGCAATCCCTTAATTAGTATGTATTGACCTTCTTTTTCTCTTCTCACTAATTTTAATTTGAAGTCTATTTTTTCTGATATTAGGATTGCAACTCCCACCTGTTTATGGGGATCATTTGCTTTGTAGATTTTGTTTCAGTCTTTCACTTTCAAAATGTGTTTGTTTTTATGGTGTGACTCCTGAAGGTAGCAGATAGAAGGATTTTGCTTTTTAATCCAACTAGACAGTCTATGTCTCTTAATTGGAGAGATAAGTCTGGTAATGTTGAGAGATAGGACTGAGAGGTATTTTTTTATTGTGAAAATGCCGTACAGATGGTTTACAATTACATGGACAAGATAATGAGTACATTTCTTATCAAGAATTGTTGCCTCCTCCTTTGTTTCCCCTTCCCATCACTTTCCAGACTCCCCTTACCCAATCCTCTCTCTCCCACCAAAGTTGTAAAGTTCATTTTTCAACATAATGACTTGTACATTTCATTGTTGCAATGGTTCCTCCTGTATTCCTATTTAAACTATTTGTTTTTTCTCTTCCCCTCTACAAATTATACTAACATCAAATACAATGAAATCTGGACATATTTTTTGTTATGTCGAAAAACTAACTTTACAACTTCGGGCGGGGAATGGGGGAGGGAGGGAGTGAGGATCAATGTGGGGGTAGGTGAAAGGGATGGGAAGAGGAAACGAAGGAGGAGGCAACAATGCTTGAAAAGAAATATACTCATTACCTTGCCCATGTAATCGTAACCCATTGGTACAGTATTTTCACAATAAAAAAACTTCAAAAATATTTATTACTTATTATAATTCAAATACCAAGCAAAAGTAATTTTATATAATCATTACAAGTATCATTTTATTACTATCATAAAACAGAATAAAAAACAGTCCCAATTATTACCTACCTATCATTATTCTTAATTCCTAATCATTACCTAAATATCTTAAGCAACCTAATAGTCATGTTTTTAAAATAGACATAAATATTCTATCCTTTTTACTTAAAATTTTCCAGGGGCATGTATTCATGTTTCTAAGAAATGTTCACAACTGTTAAAAAATGCTTTTGTGAAATTAATGTGAGACATGTTGTTGTTGTTGTTGTTGTTGTTTGCAAGTCCTGGGCATTGTCCCTAAGCTTTTTTGTGCTCAAGGCCAGCAATGCACAACTTGAAGCACAGGGCTAATTTCTGTTTTGGAATGGTTAATTGGAGATAAGAATCTAACATGTTCTGTCGGAGCTAGATGTGAAAACAATTGTTAGATCTCAGCCACCAGAGGAGGTAGAATTATAGGCATGAGTTACCGGCACTTGGTTTGATGATGTTTTGTAAATTTTAGTTACATTTTAAGATGTTTGTTTCACTATAATGCACATAATTCTATACATAAATTTATGTATATGATGACAAGTTCCCTCTAAAAATATATGACTTTCTACACATAACATTTATACACACACATATAAATATATATTTCTGAATATATACACTCCCTCTAAACCTTTTATGCTACTATTTTTTACTCTTTTCATTTCAAAGATATATAGTCTATTTTTCCAAAAGTTTCCTAGAGTAAAATGACTAATATTTCAATAGAAAGTAGAATATATTATTTTCAAGGTAATTTTAGATATACACATGATATTGTAGTAATATTTATAGTATATTACTTGAAAAAATTCTGCTCAAACCCTTAAATATTTGCGTGTAATAACAGGGAGAGAGGAAGTTAATTCTTACTGGTTAGAAATGTGCAATGCTTCCAAAATCTGTTCAATAATTTGTTATAATCACATAGTCAAGTTACCTGTTATGGTTTAGCTTTTTTTCTTTCTTTATTTATTCAAAACTTAACATGGATGCATGCACAGTGGTAATATTAAAATTATTAATCAAAATACAAATAATTCAAAATCATAGACACATACCAGACTTTCAATAATTAGCACTTATGATGCTAATAATAATTTTGTTGAAGATGATGATGACCAGAATGACCCTGATAATGACAATGATATGATTGAAAAGGAAAAATTTTAGACATCTTTGAAGCTAGATCTCCCACATTGAATACATAATAATAAACAGTGTTGGATTACATACAATAAGAATAACAAGAGGAGAGTTTCAATATCAAGAAATACAACCACATAATCAGGTGAGACAGTAAATCTCTCATGTTATTCTTGCAGTCTCTCTAATGTATACTCACTTTTCTTGGTGGTATTGTTTGCTTATAAATAAAATCGTTTATTTTCACATTTTTATTATCCCACATAGATAAAATATAATAAGCTGAGTGCTTTGTTATCAAATGATCTTGTTTGTTCTAGCCTTGGGAACTGAGGAGAAAGCCTTTCACCACCCACATAGCCAGTGGCTTAGTTATATATCCCTAGACGGTAACAACACATGCCTCAAGCATGCTTCACTCATTAGGCAGAAATCCTTGGTTAGTTTTAGTTTCTATCCAGTTCCCTGAAGAAAATCTATGTATAAATTTATGAAGAACACTTGGCAACACATAAAGCAATAAGAAAATTTTGATGGACTAAGATTAGTGGTCAACTTAGTGTTATTAGTTCAAGTAATTCTCGTATAGATACTATTCAATAAACAATGCTTTCCAATGATATGTTGAGTATGTTCTTCAATACAAATGTAGACACATGACCCAATTTACATAATACCACTTACATATGTGTAGTTGCCTTAAAAGGACACAACCCTTAGAGCCAGGAGGTAAATTTTATTTATATTTCTGCATGAAACAATTTGTGACTTTATGCCAACAAACTGAATTTGACTCTTTCCTTATTTCTAAGCTAAGGTGCAAAATGTAAGGACTCTTCACTTTTCTTTTTTCTTGCTCTAGGAGTAAGCAAATGTATTCTTCAATATTTCTTGTAGATTACATCCATTTACAGATGAGAAATGTAAGGCCAACAGTCAATGTGGTGAGTAAATAATGATACTAGAATTTGTGTCTGAGCTCTTCCCTCTGCATACTTTCAAGGAGCAATAATTTGTTGATGGAGAGGACCGATATGAAAAGACTATGGGGAAAAAACATACTTTGTAAAAAGTTGTTTAAGACTAGGTGACCAGTGATGAGTACATAAAAGAGACTTGTGTCAGGAGCATGAAAAGGAGTACATAGAAATTATATTAGTGCTGGGCGCCAGTGGCTCATGCCTGTAATCCTATCTACTCCGGACGCTGAAATCTGAGGATCAAGGTTCAAAGCCAGCCTGGGCAGAAAAGTCCATGAGACTCTGATCTCCAATGAAAACCACCAGAAAACGTGAAAGTGGTGCTGTGGCTCAAGAGGTAGAGTGCTTGTCTTGAGCTGAAGAGCACAGGGACAGCACACAGGCCCAGAGGTCCAGCTCCTCGACCAACAAAACAACAACAACAAAAAAAGAATTCAAATTAGTAACAGAAACTGAGAAAATCTTGATCGTTCAGTTTATATAATGGATGGGAGTAGAAGGCTAAGAAGAAATCTAAAGGGTTCTACATCTATGGCCAAGCAAATGTGTGAGTGATATTCTTGGTGATAAGGATTACAGGTGAAAATGATGGATTTAGGGGAAAAAACTCCCTAATATTTCTAAAGTTTATATTAAACAGATGCAAAGTTAGGACTGTTTAGATATCATCAAAATATCCATGACCATGAATATTAAAAAGAATGATAGGGCTGGGAAGGTGGCTCAGTGGTAGAGTGCTTGCCTTGCATGCCTGAGGCCCTGGGTTCGATTCCTCAGCACCACATAAGCAAAAAGAAAAAATCCGGAAGTGGCGCTGTGGCTCAAGTGGTAGGGCGCTAGCCTTGAGCTGAAGAGCTGAGGGACAGCGTCCAGGCCCAGAGTTCAGGCCCCAAAACCGGACCCCCCCCAAAAAAAGAATGATAAAATTGGGGGCATTATTAAAGGGAAGAGGAAAAGAAAAATTATGATATAAGTGTAGCAATGTGAGCACCAGTGCGGACAAAATTGGAAGAAAGAGATAAGGAAACAATAAAGTAATAAAAACAGATTTACAGAAGTAAAGAAAGGAAAGAATTGGCAGGAAGAAAAGGTCAAAACTGTTACAGAGACATTGAAGGAAATATGCTATTTGGATTTGAAATATAAAAGGACATAGACAAGTTCAATAAGAACAGTGTTTTGGTGAAATGGTAGAGATGTAAGTCATATTGATGAAATTTTGAGATGTGAATGTGAAGCCATAAAATTCTAGATCCATGAATTCAACAGATACTGTTGATTTTAAATGTTGGGAACAAATACTTTTATCCTGACATTAGAAGTATTATACAGATGTAACTCTCATGACCTTTACTTACATATATTCTGTGAATATTTTTGAAGACTGTTTAACCAGGAGATTATGGATTGAACTATAACACAGACAAGCCTAATTTGCCCTACAGTTCCAATGAGGGACCCATGTATCTACATCAGTTTGGGATTTTATTGAAATATCGTTAGATATGTTTGGATATCTTATCAGCCTAATCATTATAAATGTAGGACAAGTAATACCAACTATAGGTTGAACATACAGTTTTACTTATGTTACTAAAGACTCCGCAAATTTATTCTTGTTTAGAATAGAAAATGCCTCAATAGCCATTGATACGTCATAACTGCCATATACTCTATTTAAATATAATTCTTGTTAGGGATATCTCCACGCTGAAATAACCCTCTCAATGAACCTGCCACAAATTCTTATATGTAGGAAGTGCTCTTATAAACTTCAAACTTTTATTGAATGGAAGAGTTCAGACATTACCCTCACCACAAGGACTAAATGCCTAAAAAGATAAGACATTTTGTTTTAATGCCTTTCTTTCATTTTCTGATACACATTTTCATGTAGGGAAGGATTCTGATGTAACAATAATACAACGGTGACTTGGAATAACACAACATCTAAGATTGAGTGTTAATTCAGATACTTACTAATTAGCTCTAAAGTGTGTGGATATTTATATTTCTCCTGGGTAAACTAATGAGCTCCAAGAAAATGTCCTTAAGGAGCCTTTCAATTCTAATATCACTGTTTGTCTCAAAATGCCTTAAATTCTACACCCTGTAATGTTGGCATAGAGATATACTGTGGAACTTTTCTCCTCAGAGTGAGTACTACCCTATTGGTTAACATGGACAAAGTACCTTCATACATAGACTGGGTATTTGCAATCAAGAAGTGGTAGCTGAACAATGTTCTTAGCAGTTTGTACAGATGAAGTGGAAATAGAGCAATCAAAAGGAACATGCAAAAAAGACAAAGGCACAAAGTAGAATGTGCCAAGGAAATGCTGATGTACAATTTCAATTAATGTGCTCATGTGTGAGGGTGTGTTCAAAGTACAGCGTCAGACAATATATTTGGATACTTTGAGAAAAAAACTGCATTAAACCCATTACGCTGACTCTCTAATCAGTCACAACATTATCAATTTAGGGAGTATTTTCCAAGAGCATACTGAGAAAAAGAGGGCTCATCACAATTAGTGTTCAGGTTGAAGTAATGACAATCACATAACATGTCTTATAAGTCTTTATTTATTTTGAAGCATTAAAGTGGGAAAAAGCCAAGTAAATATTTTGCATGTAACTAAATTAAGTAGGACGTATTATATTGGTCTCTCTTTAACTTGGAAGTTATAGGTTATGCTTTTTATACTCTAAGTTGGGACAATGATCTGTTTTCAGTTATTTTCTTCTCTTCCCCTTCTTTTGCCCTTCCACTTAAAGAGAAATACTTGAGCTTGCATTTCTAAATCCTTCAAAATTATCTGAATTTCTCCATACTTCTGGCAGGCTCCTATATCTTTCTCAAGGGAATTTCTTCTCACTACCATTTTTATCCTACATGATATTGGATATCTTCCTGCTTAATTCAGTGCAAGATACACATTAGACTCATCCAGATATCTCAACACTTGTACCACCATAAAATCCTATCTTACTTAGAAACCATGATTTTAGTATGTCTGGGGAGGTGGTATCTGTCATTTTTTAATGTCCATAATTGATACTTACATGCAAGCATGTTTTAAACCAATATGCCTCTCAATAGATGAATGAATCGGTGTGTCCATTGCAGTGCTGTGGGCTGTGGCAGGGACCAGGAAGGAAAATGGTTGGCTACCCTCAGCTATTAATTCTGGGCCTTGGGGCTGGCCAGATGGAGAGTTTCCCTGCATAGGGTAAGCATTTTTTATAGGAATTCCTTTATTGTCTATTTTTGATCAACACATTCTTGCCCATTGCTTTCTTTTTTACATTTAGAGTTTCCCTGCATAGGGTAAGCATTTTTTATAGAAATTCCTTTATTGTCTATTTTTGATAAATACATTCTTGCCCATTGCTTTCTTTTTTACATTTAGGGCAAATTCCTGGTCCTCTCTTGTTAACATCAGTAGCCTTTTTTTTTTTTTTACAATTCTTCTTTATATGTCCCGTTTGACCACATCCAAAACATTTTAGATTAGAGGGTTTGGTTTGTAAAGCATGCCAGGTAGTGGCCATAGTTTCAGCAAATAACTGCATATGCCGGGATTCGGATGTAATGTCTTTACACGCCCTTAAATATGTATTTACATCCCCAGATTCTTTAATAGGCAATATGGCTCGTCTACAGTCTTCATCAGCATTCTCATAAGCCAACATGCCTAGTAGTTGTTGCAGTGCAGCCTCTCCCACAACAGTACGTTCCAAGGACAGTGTCAATCTTGATAAAAATTCAACATAGGGTTTATTAGGTTTTTGAATTACTTTAGTCCAGGAGCCATAATGCTCTCCTACCAGCCGAATCCTCTCCCATGCCTCAATACCTATGTCTCGTAACTGCTCATGGATCTCTTCAGGAGAGTTCACTTGCATATGAGCATCTGCATATTGTTCTGTTCCACTCAACATGGGAAAGGTTATGACCTGCAGGCATGGATTATTGTTCTGTGCATTTTGTCTAATCCTTTCAGTATATAACTCAGTAAACCACATTTGCCATTGTAGGTATTCAGGTTCCTTAAGCAAGGCTCTAAAAGAATCTTCCAGTCCTCAGGAGCAAAATTATTGTAATGTCGGGCAAGCCCAATAAGCAATTCCTTAACATAATGAGACTGAGGACCATACAACGTCATTGCCTTCTTACGTTTACCAATATCATGGACAGCAACACCCTCATATCTGGGTGGTTGAGCTATACCATTCATAGGAGGTGGTCGAATTACAGGATGAGAAAAAATAGGCATTTCATCATGAAACTCACTGTCTGAGACCTCTGTTTTGTGAGGGAGTGACGAGGTTAAAATTACTTCTGCAAGTGGAGGAGTAGAAGGCTGTTTTACTTTCACTTTCTCAGATTCTCCTTTCACCCTGCTAATTTCTAACTCCATATGTTGTAATCTTGATAAAATCAATTCCATTTGCACAGACATTCTATTGATGCTTTCAGTTTGTTCCTTTTCAGCCTTCTTTAACTCTTATTTTTTCTCCGTTAATTGTGATGCATCCTTATCTATTGCGTCCTTAACCTCAGAGTCCAATAGTAAATCTACAATAGAAGGGGTGGCCTCTTTCTTTAAGATTGCTATTAATCTTTTCTCATTTAAAGCTTTAAAAAGGTTATGTAAAAAAGCCCAAATGAACCAAAATCTAGCAGGACTCCTTTCCCCTTCTCAAACAGCTCTTTCTACATTATACATTACTCATTTCCAATTATCAACATCTAACGTCCCTTCGTCGGGGAACCAAGGATTCCATTCCCTAACTACATTAATACACATTTCTATGTCAAAAGAAGAAATAGTTACACCATAAGCAGCAAGTAAATATTTTAGCATATCTAAGTACAGAGTAGACTTAACTTGTCCCATGACCCTGTAATTAAAAGTACTTACATGAATATCCCTTCTGAATTCAACACTGCAGGGTCCCTGTTTGGGTGCCAGTTGTCAACGTCTAACGCATTGGGGTCCCTGGGTAAGTGCCGCAAAATCACCAGGACACAGGGGTTCCAGAGTGCAAACAGCAATTGCCACTTCATGCTGTGTTTTATTGCTAGTGGGTGTTTAAAGACAAGCAAGTTTATCTTTGCCAAGATTTAGTCAGGAGACATTAACACAAAGAATTTCAACAGAAACAATTTTGCTTAAACAATGAGACAAAGTCTTTGTATATTTTTATCTGAACTATTTTAGAGCAAGCTCAAACCACTTCCCCGTACTCAGGAAAATGCTTGACTAGCTGTTGGTCTATGCTTAAGTAAGTAGAAGAGCTACTTCCTCAGCTCCCAGGAGTCTGACATGAGCTTTGAGATAGGGAGAGAGAATATATTCCCTCTATAGTCCGGCATGCCAATAGCTTTCCACATTCACAAACACAGTCCTCAGATAATCCTGAGGCCAGAGCCTGCATCATTCTGGCCCTCCAACACAGACCCAGAGTCTTCACACAGATTGTCTCACCAACTCTTCTATTACTTTAAGCAAAAACAAAGCAAAGCAAAGCAAACAACATAGACTTTATGGTTAATTAAGCTGCTATTAAAGATTCCAGGCAGAACTATACTGTTAAATGATGTTAGTAAATATGTTTTGTAGATACTGATCTCACATGTGTCACAAAAATATCCATGGATTCATAACTAGAAACTCTGAAGTGTAGTGTATATTAATAAGGTGAGTTTCATTAGGTAGCCAATGAAGAGAACACCACACGGTATTCAGTCAGGTAAAAAAGTTTATTTACTGAACTGCTGCCCATGCCATATATGGTGGAAAGGCATGTAAAAAAAAATGGGGTGACCCAACCTCAGGCAAGGATGTATCTATGTGAAGGACCAGATGAGGTGTGGCCATTTGGGGGAAACTCTGACCACACTGGATCTGGATGTGACTTCACGTTCTTGGACTCACCTCTGGTCAGATGGAAAGTGTGACCAGAGGCTGACCAGGTTGTGACTTAACAGGATAGGGAGGAGGTGGCTGCCTCCAGGTGTGCCAAATACTAGGCAACACATAAAGGGTTGAAACTTAGCCAAGAAGTGGAAAGGTTTCTGCATAGGGTCTACATTACCTGGAACAGACCTAACACCAAATATAGGTAGTAGCTCTGACATATGACTCCTGACTCCAAACAATTCATTCTCAATTATTTTCTTTCTTTTTCTTTCTTTCTTTCTTTCTTTCTTTCTTTCTTTCTTTCTTTCTTTCTTTCTTTCTTTCTTTCTTTCTTTCTTTCTTTCTTTCTTTCTTCCTTCCTTCCTTCCGTCCTTCCTTCCTTACTTTCTTTTTTCCCTCCCCCTCTCTCTTTTTTGTTTTTTTGGTCGGTCATGGGGTTTGAACTCTGGGCTTGGGCACTTTCCCTCTGCTCTTGAGCTCAAGGCGAGCACTCTATCGCTTGATCCACAGCTCCACTTCTGGGTATTGGAGATAAGGGTTTCACAGACTTTTCTGCCCAGGCTGTCTTTGAACCGCAATCCTCAGATCTCAGCCTCCTGAGTAGCTAGGATTACAGGTGTGAGCCACCAGCGCCCAGCTCGCTCTCTCTCTCTATCTCTCCTCTCTTTCACTCACCCTCCCGCTCTCCCCTACCTCAGTATTCTCAACTCTCAAATAATAAACACTTGCTGAGTTGAACTCACAGGCTGGGAGAGCAGCTCAATTGGCATATGTGAAATTTATTTAATGTTTCCTTATACCTCTACTACAAGTCACTGGAATCAAATAATGAACACTCAGCAGCATGGCATTTCAAGCAATTTGGAGGAGGAAAGCAAGCATGCTCACTGCATTCTGTGAGGTCAACCCTAGGAAGGTGGGGCAGACTCCTTCCTCCTCTTGCTAACTCTCAACTCAGTTTCTGCATCAGTAGAGGTGACTGTCTCCAAGAGTGCCAGTTACTCAAGTGACATAGGTATTAGGCAGAGACTTAGCCTCTTGTGGTGCTGAGATTAATGGCATGATTCAACATGATCCACTAGTTTGTTGAGATTGGGACTTCTTAAATTTTTGGTTAAGCTATGTTCAAATTGTGATCTATTTATTTCTGATTGCTAACCATGATTATAGATGTGAACCAGCACATCAGACCATTAAAAGTTCTTTATCCCACATGGAAGACATGAAGTTTATTTTACCAAATGACATACAAGTTGACAGACAGCAAAAGTAAGTCCTTAATTCTGGTCAAGATGTGTTATTAATATGAACCAAAATTACTTAGCAAAATATGTTACTACTGTGATTATACTTTCAAACTAACCCTACACTTGAATATCAAATCACCTATGTTAGCCAATGATTCACTCAAATTACCTGTAATCATTTATGTCTGTCCTATCTTCTAGAAGTAGGGAGAACTGGAACTCACACAATTGACTAAAGTGGGAGAATTTGAGATGATCACAGTTCTGAATCAGTCTAGGAAGCAAAGTATCACCCATATCAACCCACTAGGTAGGGATAATGGAATGCAATCATGATCCCTGCTTTTTGGGTTGGGTGCAAAAATTGCTACTCTATAAGCAAAGTAACTTAAACTAGAAAGGATTGGTAGAATGACTCCAGTGGTGGAATACTTGTCTGGCAAACACAACATCAAAACTCAAATCAACTTCCTAAAGATAAAATAAGAAAAGGAAAGAAAGAACAACTCATACTGAGCATGTGTTCAATGTAAAGATTTACACTAAATTATTGTAGTTATAAATGCCATCATTTATTTCTAGGAGCACACACATTTTGTGTCAAGACTAAATGAAAAAATAACACCATATATATAAAGCTTTGGTAAAACACAGGTCTAGCTTACAATGGTGAACACTTAAGTTTACATGTGCAGTGGTGTTGCAGGGTTGTTAAGGTTTATGGAAGTCCATCTTCTTGATGAACTTGACATGATGAAATTACCTAACCATAGGTAAACATACAGTTCACTGGACAGATACTGCTGATATATATACATATATATATATATACATATATATATATATGTATATATATAGTACACACATCTATGCATTTGTATATTAACTGACATGTAAATAAAAATAAAAAATTACAATGAATAAATTTAGTGAACAGATAACTTTCCCAAAGTATTACTTTACCTGAACCAGTTCATGTCTTAAAATCTCCAATGCTATATAACACTTACATGGTTGCTGATCCTCTTCCGATTTTATATGATATTGTTTTTTCTTTGTTTTTCAGGTGAAAAGCCTGCCAATAAATATACTTTCATGACATTCCTTTCTTTAGAAAATGAAAAGCACGTTATGTTATCTGGCTATTTATGTACTATCAAAATATTTTTTTTATAATTTCAAGTGCATATTGTCTTAGATCTCACTCATTCTCTTCCAATAGTACCTATGGTAAGGAGAAAATGAAGGATTATTCTGTTACTTTGGAAGTTTCTGTTATTAATAACTGTAATAAATATGAAAATTAAACTCTGAAATTATTTAGAGATATAACTTGAAAATTACTTTCTAGACACTCATGTTACTCCCTCAACTAAATCACAGAACTTAAAATAAGTAACATTTTTAGCTGGGTGCCTATGGCTCATGCCTGTAATCCTAGCTACTCAGGAGCTGAGATCTGAGGTTAGTAGTTCAAAGCTAGCCCTGGCAGGAAATCCATGACACTCTTCCTTCCAATTAACCACCAGAAAACCAGAAGTAGCACTGTGGCTCAAGTTGTAACGTGCTAGCCTTGATCTGAAGAGCCCAGGGACAGTGCCCAGACCCAGAATTCAAGCCCCCTGACCAAGAAAATTAAAAAGAGGGGGAAAAGTAATATTTTAAAGCTAATGTGCATATAAACACAAATTTGTCTAGAAATAAACTATAACAGCCCCTGGACTGGCAAAAAAAGAGATTAAAGTGAAATTGCCTTCAATAATTCATTTAAACGATCTATTCTGAGGGCAGGCTACTGGAACTCACATCACTAATTGAAGAGGTAAAATTTGAGAGGATCACAGATCAGAACCAGTGTGCAAGGAAAATAATAAGAGTCTCATATCATCCTAAAAGTTCGCATGTTGGAATGCATTTGTGATCCTCGCTAATTGGCAGACAGAAGTGAGGAACATAGCCTGTGTTCGCCCCTCAGCAAAATGGATAACTTACAAGCAAAGTAAATAAATCGAAAAAGGATATTCTAAAGGTAGAATACTTGTTCAGCAAACAAAATATCTAAATTCATACTTATTTCCTAAAAGAGGAAAGAAAAGAGAAGAAAGAAAGAAAAAAGAAAGAAAGAGAGAGAGAGAGAGAGAGAAAGAAAGAAAGAAAGAAAGAAAGAAAGAAAGAAAGAAAGAAAGAAAGAAAGAAAGAAAGAAAGAAAAGAAAAGAAAGGAAGAAAAGAGAAGAAAGGAAGGGAGGAAAAAAGAAAGGGAAAACCAGAGGTATAAATAAAAACCTCAGCATGCGTTAGAAGTTAACAATGACCCTAAATCATTTTAGCTATAAATACCATCATTTACTTCTGGGCAGAGACATTTTTTATCAATCCTGAAAAAACCATCGCATACCACATATAAAGCTTGTGTTAAATACAGTTCTGCCTTAAACTGTTGGAACAATGAGAATGTATGTCTAGTGCTGTTGCATGTATGTTAATATATGTGGGAGTTTATCATCCTGATGATCTTGAAATGATGAAATTGACTAACTACACAATTACCTTGGCAGATCCCTGTTGAGACCTTTATTAAGTCACAGGTTAACAAAGAACAGTATATACAATGAAATATATTGAACAAGGCATTGTGACCAAAATTATTTTTACCTGATTCAGTGTATTTTTCCATTCTATATCACATGTACAAGTTCCTCATTCCCTTCTGTCTCATTATGTTGTCTTTCCTTGGTTTTGTTTTGTTTTCAGAACCATGGTATAAGAGGGCATTTCTTATATTTTTGTCTTCTAGTCTTCAGACAGTCTGCAGTTAAATATGCTTAAGTTCCTTTCATTAGAAAATTTAAACCACATTGGGTAGGGTCTTCATCATGATTTTGTTACGATGTCAAATACATTTTTATTTCTGGCATTCTACCTGTATAATCTCACTTCAATCTTTTCCAAAGGGCACTTTAGTGAAAGGAGGAAATTCAAAGTGGATTTGGTAGAGAATTTCTGTTACTAAAAACTCTGGTACATAGTAAAGTAAGCAAGTCCAAAATTTTTCATTAGAGAGATGATTTGAAAGTCATCTTTTTACATCTTAATACTCTTTCCTCAACCAAACCAGAGGATTTAAAATAACAAATATTTTTAAATTAATGGACACAAATGTGCACGAAAATTCTAGAAATAAAATGATCACTCATGAAACCTTACTGATACTTCAAAGTATGCTTTCCAGTTAGAGGAATCATCTTCACACATTTTCACACAATGTGTATCTGCCTAGTAACAGAACCCCAAACCACATTAAGGCATCTAATAGCTATCTAATTTTTGTTGCTTTCTTATCATATTGATTAGTATGAATTCTGTGACCATTATAAAATCACATTTGTAATAAAACTTACTAGGTGGGAACTTCAAGGATGAGGTGGTGTGGGGTTTCTCGTGGAGCCCTCTCTGGTTCAAGGGAGGAGTTGGTATTGGCACAGCCTCTGTGGTAGAGCAGGGCGGGGCTTTGTGGGTGAAAGCCAGTCTGTGTAGGGCTGTGAGACAGGAGGGAGGGGACAGGAAAGACTAGACTTGTTAGGAGCAAGGTCTCTTGTGGAGTAGGTGGGACTTAAGGATGGAGACTGGTAGGTGGATTGGTTTTCAGTGGAAGAAGGCATGGTCACTGGGGAAGAGGCTCTTTGGGACAGAGCGTTGAAAAGGAAGAACAAGGCTACAAAGGAGGAGGTTACTTAGAGGAGGGGTTGTGGTGTAGCACTGTGAGCCTTGGTGGGATATGTAGGGTAAGGTTTCCCATAAGGCATGGAAGAGAATAAAGGCATTCTGGTGCAGGAATGCGGAGCTATGAGGGAGAGGCTTTTCAGGGTCTGTGGGAGGGCAGAGCGGTACTAGGAAAAAGTGGGCTAGTAAGGGGCGGGGTTTCTGTTGGAGAATGGCAGGCCTTTGGGAAGTGTGTTAGGATGGAGGTGGGGTTTCTGGCAGAGCAGGATGTAGAAACAATGTATGGAGGAATTTTTGCGGACCAGAGCTTGGTGAGAGCCGGGATAGGATCCAGTAGACTAGACTAGTTAGGACAGGGTTTCTGGTGTAGCCAGTCACCACTTCGAAAAGAGGAGTAAGGTTGGGTGGGGATTTTAGTGTTGCAATGCAGAACATTAGACTTTGGACAGGGTTTCCAGTGGGGCAAGGCAACCTTCAAAAAGGGACTATGAAGGGACAGGGATTTACATTTGAGCCTGGTGAGGCTTCCAGAGGGAGGCCAACAGATGCAGTGGTTTGCAGTGGAGCAATGTGGGTGTCGAGAGATGGGATAGTGTGGTGGGGTTGTCTAGTGGGGGTTTTCTAGAGTAGGTCAGGGCTTGGAGCGATGGGGTTAATTGGAAGAGGGACTTTGAGAAGGAGTGGAAGGTCTACAGAGGTGTAGGGTAATTATGGGCAGGGTAACTGGTTGAGTAGGTTGTGGATCTTCAGGAGGATCCAATAAGGGGGGATTCATCTCAGGAACAATGCAACCATTGAGAGAGTAGATATGGGAGGTAGAGGGGCCTGTGGTGGAGCAGGGCTGGCTTTCCAGGCAGGAGATGGGCTGTGTGAGATGCTTCTGCTCAACCAAGGCGGTGATACAAGGGCAGTTATAGAGTGGTGGAGAGTTTTTGGTGTAGCATGAAGGGCTTTGTGGGAAGAGGTAGGTTCAGGGCTGGGTTTGAGACGTTAGGCCACTTAGAAGTAGACTAGTTATGGATGGAGTTTCTGATGAAACCAAGAGGGGTCGAGGGAGAAGTCTGGTTGGGAGTGGGGTATGAAAGGGACGGGAGGAGCTTGGAGGTAATAGAATATGGGAGCAATGGGACTTTGAAGGAATAGAATAGTTAGGGATGGGGTATCTGTTGGATGAAGTTAGGATTAGAGGGAGGAGCCCGATGTAGGCGGGGTTCTTGGTGCAGCAAGGTGGATCATAGGAGGAGATATGGATGTGGCCTGGTTTCTGGTGGTGCAGAGCAGGGATTCCAGGAAGGGGTGGAGTGGAAGAAGGCATTCCCTGTAGCAGATGAGGACTTTCAAGAAGGATTCTGGTTGCAGTCAAGCCTTTGAAAGTTTAGAGCAGGACTACCAGGGGTAGGTTAGTTAAGGTTGAGCTTTTTAAGGATGAGGCTGACTGGAAGTGGGTTTCCAGTGGATCCAGTCAAGTTTTATGGGAAGGGGGGATAGGAAAGGGACAAGACTTAGTGAAGAGTGGGGTACAAAAATAAACAATTACTCTAATAGGAACACCATTTTCAGTCAGTTTAGAATTATATTACTTTTCTGTATGCGAGAGATATTGGAGAAAGTAAGCAAGTAATAATTCCTTCCTAGTTAAATTTTTCTGTATTCCAGTTGTGAGAAAGTAAGACCACGGGTCACATCAGGATCAGAGGCCCACAGTAGACTAAGACACATGAAGCACTGGACTTGATTCCCCAGCACAACCTTTAAGGACTACAAATAAAAAATTTTAAATATCTCACTTGGTCATAATGGACACTCTATTATCTTAAAATTGTGAATGAATAGAACTATTACTCTGACTGTTTTAGAAATCCTAAAACTAAGTAAATGATAATGTTTTAACTTTATATAATATTGGGAAGTATACTGAAATAATTAGGAAAATATAAAATTGTACACAGAATGTTTGTTGTCCAGCATCAATTTTAATCTAAAAGAATTTAAAACCAGAAAATTGCCATCTAGTGAGATTGCAGATTGGTTTATTTTCAGTCATCAAAATGGTGACTTAAGGAATGTGTCTTCATCATTGGATGCATCGATGTTAAAACATATCTAAAAATGTGAAGCACTACACAGACCCTTAAGAAACTCAGAAGGATCTGGGAAATGAGGTTGGAATAAAATTAATGACTAATTACAGTTGGAATTGATCTTCACTAGGACCATAATTATTTTCCAGAAGAAAAGACTACATTGAAAAATAAACAAAACAGTCAAAAAGAAGCAGACAGGCAGACCTTGAAGTAAACATTATCCAATGAACAACACCTATTGAAGCATGACTGCAATAATCTTTTACTTAAGTTACAGTACTGATCTATGTTCTTCCTTTATGCCAAATAACAAAGCCATGAAAATTTAGCAATAATTTTCAAGACATTAGACTTTACAGAAGGAATTCAGTGAATGTATTTCTAGAAAGTAAAGATAGATGTCTGAGATAAGAGTAAAGCAAATATCCCCAATTTTTAGCCCTTTGAGGTGAGAGGGGTACAAGCCGAAGCACAAGGAGAATGGACGGAAGTACAGTAATGCATACCAGTAGTTCCCAAGATGCAATGATGAATGTAACAGGGGAGAAAATCAACATGACCATCACAGGACTTAGCACTAGAGAGTAGAGAGAAGAACAGTGAAAATCCATGGAGAATTACAAAGGATGACCTTGCATATTTGGCAGAAGTGTGCATTGCATAGCATTGAAGTCTAAAATATGTGTAGGTATTATAGGAAACTATTTGTGCTCATATGATGCCTCAATAGTGATAAACTTTTGATTTACAGGACATTGAATAATCATAAAGGTCTTGCTTCGGTAGTGCAGAGTTAATTCTTGATAAATTCTGTTTTTAAACACATAACACCCTAATACCAAGACAAGAAGATTCAAATTATATATAAGTGACTTGACTGCAACAATAGAGTTCAAAAAATCAAATCACATAATGTGGATGCAAAAGGATTATATTATTAAGGTAATCTATAAACAACACACATTTTATGTGAATAGTCCTGATTATTAATGATTTGTTTTCCATACAGATTTTGGATGCACAAAAGCAACAAAAACAAAACCAAACAACACAAAGCAAATGACACTTGGCAATAGAGCTAGATGCCAGTATCTCATCTCATGAGGCTGAGATTGGAAGACCATGGTTCACAGATGGCTGGGGTAGCAATCCATGAACGTTTATGTTCAATTGTTCAATCAAACACAGAGTAAAACCTTAGTTAAAATAGCACAGATTCAGTCAATCATGAGTGAAAAAACAAGCAAGATTTTGAGGCTCCGAGTCAAGTTTCATTACTGCACACACACACACACACACACACACACACACACACACACACACACACACACATACACACAGCGAATATTAAGAGTGTAAAAAATGAACTTATCTGCTAGGACTATCCTAAGCATATATTAATTAATGAAAATGATGGAAACCATAGAGCCTATGTTTCTTTGAGTCTGGCTTCCTTCACATAATGATTTTTTTCCAAGTCTTTCCATTTTCTTAAGAAAGGGGCTGTGTCATTCTTTCTGATAGAAGCATGAAATTCCATTGTGTATATATACCACATTTTCTTGATCCATTCATCTATTGAGGGGCATCCGGACAGGTTCCATATCTTAGATATGGTAATAATGCTGCAAAAAACATACTTGTGCTGGTAGTTTTAGTGTTTTATTTTTTGGAGTCTGGTCCTGGGCATGAACTATGGGCATGGGCGCTGTCCTTCAGCTCTTCAGCTCAAGTTTAGGGCTCTATCACTTGAGCCACAGTGCCACTTTCGGCTCTTTTCTTTTTGCTTATGTGGTACTGAAGAATCGAACCCAGCGCCTGTTGCATGCAAAGCAAACACTACCACTGAGTCACCTTCCCAGACCAAGAGAAGATATTTTAACTTATTTTCTACAAGTAAACTAATATTAAACAAAGCTAATTAAAATCATTACTTATTTACTCTTCAGAAGATGAGTATAGTACTCTTAGATATCTTGGAGGAAAAGACTTTAGACTCATTACAACTGATGCCTTGCATTGAAATTACAGGCTAAACTTTCTTCTTCATGAAACAAAAGCTTCAGTTCTTCATATTAGAATTATAAAATCATAATACCTGCATGTTGATTTGTTTTCCTCTGCTATTTTCAATTCCATTCTTCATCCATTAGCTATTTAGAGATAATTTCGACAAATGCCCATTAGTGGGATTGCTGGCCCCAAAGCTATGTACATTTCACCATACAAAATGATGCTAATTGAAATGAACTCCAAGACATGGAAATAACAAGTACTTTTTTTTTCAGATATCAACCTTGATATCGGTAAAGTAGTGTATCTAGATCTTATTTTGTTTCATTTCTCTTTGATTTATCCCTGGACATCTCTGTCTTGATTCTGGTACCTTCCATCTTGTATATACATTATCTGATTTGTAGAAGGAAAGGGAAATAACATAAGGATGAAAGAAGTGACCCATTGCAACAATGATATTCACAGACAATATACCGGCAATGAACTTTACAACTTTGGGGTGGGGGGTAGAGTTGGGGGTGGGATAAGATAGGAGAAAAACAATGGAGTGTGTAACAATATTCAACAAGGAATTTACCTTACTCATGTAACTGTAACCACTCTGTACAGTACCTTTAAATAAAATAAAATTTACAAAAGTGAACCTACCCTAGAAAACAAATATCCTTTTCAAAATAACCCATCTGTAATAGCACTTTTGAGTGATTCTAGAGTCAAACTGTTATACCTGGAAAGGGATATATTGGGAAGCCCTCTCAAATGGCAATCAAAAGGTTGAGAGCTGTGCTCTGTAAAGGTCAAACAGTTAAGGGAAGACAAGGGTATGGGTTATTACCTCAAAAATATTTAAGTTAGAGCTGTTGGACACTAAAAGTTTAAGACTTTGGAGACAAGATGGATGTCTGTGCTATGGTTGTAATGACTATTGCTCCCTTCTGCTCCCTATATATAAGGGATTCAATTATCACTATGTATACAAACAATAACTCAGTTAATAGTTGTAACCACAAGCTAGATTGATGCCTTAGTTTGTGGATATACCTGTAATCACTCACTACCCCACCACTGTAGTAGAATG
Source organism: Dipodomys spectabilis (assembly GCF_019054845.1). Classification (NCBI taxonomy): domain Eukaryota; kingdom Metazoa; phylum Chordata; class Mammalia; order Rodentia; family Heteromyidae; genus Dipodomys; species Dipodomys spectabilis. The sequence continues at coordinate 6,761,540 of NW_024870984.1, read as the reverse complement.
AATATAAACATGTTAAGCAGGATTTGGGGTTCCGGAAGCCGGCAATGAGGCTTTGGGTCCTCTGGTGTCTATTTTCCTATCACTTCCTGTGATTTCTCAGTTCTTTGGCCAGGTATCCCATCTTCTTTGCTGTTCCATGGTTGTGGTCAGTGACAATACTGAAATTTTGAACACTTCAAAACAAACTATGGAAAAACACTTCCCCACAAAAAATTCACAAATGTATAGGAGCACTTGAAAAGGTATGAAACATCAGCAGTCACCCTATGATCCGCTAGCAAGAAAGTATAATTAAGGAGTATCTTAACTTCTGATAATATAAGCGATGGACAATTGTCCCTTTTGTACATTTGGTATTTGGTATTGCATAAAATTTCAGAAACGCATATACATTGTGAAATAATGTTATTTATTTCATAGGTCACAAACCTCATCACTGGAGTGATGATCCTAATGTCTTATCTCAGTTGCCTGATTCAGACTTAGATGAGTGTGAATTGCGTAATTATGAACATTTCTCCATGAAACTTAACAACACAGAATGAAGTGTGAGGGTAAGTCCACTCCATACCTCTAAAGATTTTACATATATGACAGTAATACACACCTAAACTGCTCAGCACTTACAGCACATTGGTGTGTTTTAATTGTCTTCAGTTCAGAAATACTCTAGAGTTTAAAGTAGAATGATGGGCTGTACATTTCCAATGCAAGAGTGATGATCACACCCTGCAATTACTCTCAGTGGAAAATTCTTCCTATACATTTTACTGATTTAGCTTCTACTCTGTGCTTTAACATTATCAGGGAAGGTCACACTGTATTGAGCTAAAATACTGCAGCAACCTTAGCTGCCTTTGAATTTTACCTCTAATCTTAATATCAAGGTCAACTCCGCAACTCTAATCACATCATTAGTAGACACCTGAACTTTCCAAGCTTGGTTAAAAATTCAGCTACCATTGCTCATTGCCAGTGTTAAAGATCTCACTCCATTAGATTTATTGTGTTTCTTCTTGTATTTCCAACACTGCCCTAGATGTTTGTTTTTGATATGGAGCTTTTAGTTTGCATTTGATTCATTGAAGTGTTAGTGATTCCAGTTGAACTGCATATATTATAATGTAAGTAATTTGATGTTTTGACATATGAATTTAATTTTGGCAATTGAGGAAGTCAATACATATCACTCACAAAGGTTTCTTTATATGTACTGGTATTGCTTTATTGTGAACTTCCTAAAAGCCAGTCATAGGAGCACATGTCCTAATCCCATCACTTCTGTCACTGAGACGAGGCTTGAAAGGTCCAGACAACTTGGCACTTCATAGTTAGAAGGTTTCTACAATGAAGGGTGAGAGAATAGAAAAAAGAGCAAATGAATCTACCAACTCTTTTGTTACATGTTCTTTACACTTAGCCATTAAGACACCATAATATTATTTTATTACTTCTTACCTACTCTTTTCCTGTTCTGAGATGTTTTATTTATGGATCTCTAAGAAATCATATAAGAATCATATATTAAATCTATAAATCATATAAGAAATCTTAAAAAAATAGTTGTTAGGGATATATAACCTAAAAGGAATACTTTCAGGAAAGTATTAAGCACATAAAATGTAATGCACACCTAAAATTGTCTCTTTATTGGAAAGTTCAGCAGTTGTAGTTTATTGATTCTGATAACAAAGTTTATAAACTAAGTTACAATAGTATTCCAAATGGAACACAGAACTAGAAAAATGAAGGGTAGCACTAAAGAACGCTACTGCTACCACTAATAGAGTAAGAATAAAATTTAAGCAAAACTCTTTCAGAGTAAAAGCCACAGGACAGCCCCAACATTACTTTAATTGCTTCATATGAAGAAAAGACCTTTATTTGTAAAGACAAATTTTCACAGATATTAACATCAGTTGGGTATATATTTCTTAAGGCCTTTAGGAAGGATGCTGTGACTATGTTGATGGAAGCTGACTTCTTTGGGACCTACTACACAATGTGCAGACACCATTCCAAGCACTGCATCTGCATTAGGTTAATTTTAGTGCTCATGATAGTTCTTCCAGTTAGTAAATGAATTAAGTATTTTATTAAAAACCAGAAGTAGGCAACAAGGCCAAACAAATTTCCCAAGTACCTAATACTGATCAGCTATAGACCCATAATTCAAATCCAGGTTTCCACTAGGCATATCTGAGGATATTCTGTAAATTTCACATTCATTAGCTTTCAAGATGTATGGAGCAGATGAACACATATTATCTTCCTAATTATGGTTATAATGACAATAATATTGCTACAGAATATACATATTTTTAAATGAAAAGGGTGTGGGTAATGACATTGTAGGTGATCTTTATACCAAATAAGGCCTGAGCAAAAAAGAAAAGTAAGGGGCTAGGAAGGTGGCTCAGTGGTAGAGCGATTACCTTGAATGCATGAAGTCCTGGGTTCAATTCCTCAGCACCACATAAGCAAAAAGAAAAAAGTTGCAAGTGGCGCTGTGGCTCAAGTGGTAGAGCACTAGCCTTGATCTGAAGAGCTGAGGGACAGCACCCATGCCCAGAGTTCAGGCCCCACGACCAGACCCCCCCCCCAAATAAAGAAAAATAAAAGAACCTAGGCCCCAAATTTAAGTCATAGTACTAGCACTGATATACCATATATATATATATATAGTTCCTAAAATATACAGTGAGTTAATTTGTCGAAATCTGGTCATAAATTAAATATGAGGTGTGAAAACATATGTAAGTCTGAAATGTTTCCAAGGTATTTTGACAAGACAGCTGGAAGAGTTATCACTTAATCAAATAGTAATGAGGGATTGGTTTGTAGATAGAGATCAAAGCTCACTTTGGGATCTTTTGAGTTTTCTAAAATCAGTAGTTAGTAGTTGTCAGTAGACAGGATGCTATTAAGGACTTGAATTAAAGAAAACAGAGCAGGAGAAAAAATACAGAAATAATTACTGTACTCAGTGGTAACAACCATGAGAAGGACTTTGACAGAGCTAAGCCCTGGGATACACAAATATGTAAAACATGACAAATGAAGAAAAACAATAATAAGTATGTAATGCAGACTTATATGGGTAGGTATTTTTAATGTTTAAGGGCTATGAAGTGATTGTGTGATGACCTAAAATTTATGAAATTGGTAAGTTCAACTATCCTTTGGGCCAACCATAGCTGATAGTGTAAGTAAAACGGAGCCAAAATAATGTGTCTTGATTTACCAAAGTAAAAATAGGCCAATATTTGGAAAGCCACTTTTTGGAAATGTGGTTGGAGTGGCAATTACTGCAGTTTGTTCAAGTGTCAGTAGAAAGCTACAGGGTTAGCACAATGATAGAAATCTTTCAGGGATCTGATAGATTTTTCCCTCTGTCTTCAGTTTCCCTCTTTTTATGAGAGCTAAAATGTCATTACTGGAAGCCTGTCCAAATTGTTCCTTTGGCAAGTTAACAGATAGTCAGTCTATCACATGCCCAAATAAAAGAGAATGGGAACAGGTCCACATTGAGCACTCATAGCAGACTGGTCTCTGGACTTTCTCAGAAGAGCCTTCTGCCATTGTGGGATGGATAGGGCTGGATAATATGCAAAACAGACACCACAGATTGAAAGTATTCTGCTAAGTTGACACTTGAGATATTGGATGTTTTAAGTGCATTGTATTGATTTTTATGAATCAATACAGATTCTTCATACCATATGATGGTACTAGATTGTAAAATGCATGCTTATTGCATTTCCTTTGTATAACATATAGTATGTTTTGAAATTTGGTATAAAACATTAGTCTTTTTATATATTTATTTTTAATATGGATTACTCTAGTTCTCAAGAGTAGGGAAATGCCTTGGAACTTTGTAATTTGATGTCATATGTAATTTTTTTTAGTTTTATTTATTGTCTATTGCAGCACCCGCCTATATGTAATTTAAACTATAGTTTTCTTCAAGTGTATCATCATACACTGAAGTTTTTTTCTTACAAGCTTTCTAATAAATATGTAATCTATTCAATTTTGAAAAGTACTGCTGTACCTCCCACTTATTTGTGGCATTTCTGAAATCCAAGTTCCTCTGTGTGTCAGGGTGGATACTTTTGCCTGAAACAATTTTGTTATTGAATACATAACATCTGGCTACTTAGGGAACAAAGGATGTGAAGCTACAATATCCCGATAAAGATCTTCCAGGACAATTCAAGGGCAACTCATGTACTCTCGGTGTAGGTGAATAGGAGAATAGAAAAGAAATTCTTTTTTTTTAAATTTAATTTTATTTTATTTGAGAACATACTGTACAGAGGGGTTACAATTATATGGGCAGGATAATGCATACATTTCTTACCAAGCATTGCAGCCTCCTCCTTTGTTTACCCTTCACCTCCCTTCCCAGCCTCCCCCCTCCCCCCCCACCCAATCATACCCCCCTCCCCACCCCCACACCGACATTGTAAAGCTGGTTTTGACATGACATTTTGTACTTCTCATTGTTGCAACAGGTCCGCCTGAATCCTTAAACGACTTGTTTGTCCCCATCTCCTCCACATGTTATACTGACATCAAATATAGTGAAAGCAGGGGTTACACTGTGGGGGAGGGACATACAAAGCAACAAAGAAATCATCTTATAAATGCGTTAGAAACACATGCATGAAAGAAACAAAAACATTAAAATACATATTTGAGGGTTCGTTTTCCTAACATCACATTCTCTGACCTTTTCCGCTTGACTCATACCTATACTAGATATTGCAAATAAGGGAAACCATGGGACCTACGTTTCTTTGGGCCTGGCTTACTTCACTTAATATAATTTTTTCCAAGCCTTTCCATTTCCTAACAAATGGGGAAATGTCATTCTTTCTGATGGAGGCATAGAATTCCATTGTGTATATATACCACATTTTCTTGATCCATTCATCTACTGAGGGGCATCTGGGTTGGTTCCATATCTTAGCTATGGTAAATAATGCGGCAATAAACATAGTTGTGCTGGTAGCTTTAGTGAGGTCTTTTTTGTAAACATTAGGGTAAATGCCCAAAAGTGGGATTGCTGGGTCATAGGGGAGTTCTATGTGAAGTCTTTTGAGGAACCTCCATACTGCTTTCCAAAGTGGTTGAACAAGTTTACATTCCCACCAACAATGAAGTAAGGTTCCTTTCTGTCCACATCCCCTCCAGCGTCTGTTGTTGTTAGAGATCTTGATTTTTGCTGTTCTAACTGGAGTGAGGTGATATCTCAATGTTGTTTTGATTTGCATTTCTTTTATGGCTAGGGATGTTGAACATTTCTTCATGTGTCTATTGGCCATCCTTCTTTCTTCTTCAGAGAAGCTTCTCTTTAAGTCTTTCGCCCACTTACTTATTGGGCAGTTGTTTCTTTGAGGATTTGTTGTTGGGTGGTTTAATTTTTTGAGTTCCAAGTATATTTTAGATATGAGACCCTTGTCCGTTGTATGGCTAGTAAAGATCTTCTCCCAATCCGTGGGCTTTCTATTGATCTTGCTAGCTATGTCATTTGCCCTGCAGAAGCTCTGCAACCTTATGCAATCCCATTTGTCCAACCTTTCTTTGATTTGTTGTGTTTCCGGGTCTCTATTCAGAAAATTTCGGCCTGAGCCAAGGAGACCTAGGGTTTCTCCTATTCCATCCTGTAATGTTTTCAGAGTGTCTGCTTTGAGTTCAAGGTCTTTGATCCATTTGGAGTTGATTCTGGTGCAGGGTGATATATAAGGATCTAGCTTTAGTTTTCTACGTGTAGTTAACCAGTTTTGCCAGCACCATTTACTGAAGAGGCTGTCTGTCTTCCATTCTATTGTTTTAGCTCCCTTATCGAAGATTAGATGGCTATAGGTCTGTAGGTTCATTTCTGGGTTTTCAATTCTATTCCATTGGTCCTGAGGTCTGTTCTTATGCCAATACCAAGCTGTTTTGTTTACTATGGCTTTATAGTAGAGTTTGAAATTTGGTATTGATATTCCTCCAGCAGTGTTATTTCCGTTGAGGAGCGTTTTTGCTATTCGAGGTCTTTTATTGTTCCATATGAATTTTTGGATTGCCTCTTCTATTTCCTTGAAGAATGAGGGTGGAATTTTGATAGGTATTGCGTTGAATTTGTAGATAACCTTGGGAAGTATTGCCATTTTCACGATGTTAATCTTTCCAATCCAGGAGCATGGGAGGTTTTGCCATTTTTAAAGTTCTGTGTTGATTTCCTTTTTCAAGATTTTAAAGTTTTCATCACAGAGGTCCTTCACTTCTTTAGTTAAGTTAATTCCTAGATATTTTATTTTTTGTGGGGCTATTACAAATGGAGTTGCTTTCCTAATTTCAGCCACACTTTTCTCATTGTTGGCATACAGAAAAGCCATTGATTTTTGGGGGTTAACTTTATAACCTGCTACTTTGCCAAAGTTTTGAATCAGCTTGAGTAATTTGGGAGTGGAGTCTATAGGATTCTTTAAATACAAGATCATGTCGTCTGCAAAGAGGGAGAGTTTTATTTCTTCTTTCCCTATTTGGATCCCCTTTATGACTGCATCTTTTCTTATTGCTGTAGCTAGGCATTCTAATACTAGATTGAAGAGAAGTGGAGAGAGTGGGTATCCTTGTCTTGTTCCTGAGTTAAGAGGAAATGGCTTTAGTTTCTCACCATTGAGTATAATGCTGGCTGTAGGTTTGTCATATACAGCCTTTATTGTATTGAGGAATGTTCCATGGATTCCTAATTTTTCCAAAACCTTCATCATAAAGGGGTGTTGGATCTTGTCGAATGCTTTTTCTGCGTCTATTGAGATAACCATGTGGTTCTTATTCTTGCTCCTGTTGATGTGATGAATAATATTAATTGATTTGCGTATATTGACCCAGGTTTGCATCACTGAAATGAATCCTGTTTGATCTTGGTGTATGATTTTTTGGATGAATTGTTGAAGTCGGTTGGCCAAAATTTTGTTGAGAAGTTTTGCATCAATGTTCATCAAAGAAATGGGTCTATAGTTCTCTTTCTTTGATGAGTCCCTGCCTAGTTTTGGGATGAGGGTTATGATGGCTTCATAGAATGTGTCCGGTAGTGAGCTTTCTCTTTCAATTTCATTGAACAGTTGGAGGAGAATTGGTGTGAGCTCTGCTTTGAAGGCCTTGTAAAATTCCGCTGTAAAACCATCTGGTCCTGGACTTTTCTTAGCTGGGAGGGCTCTTATTGCTGTTTCTATTTCAATGCTTGATATGGGCCTGTTAAGATAGTTTAACTCATCTTGGTTTAGTTTTGGCATGTCAATATTTGCTAGGAAGAGGTCCATTTCTGTCAAGTTCTCAAACTTATTAGCATAAAGTTTTGAGAAGTATTCCCTTATAATGTTCTGAATCTTGGTTGTTTCCGTGGTGATGTTTCCATTCTCATTTCTGAGTTTATTTATTTGGGTGTGTTCTCTTCTTTTTCTGATAAGATTTGCTAAGGGTCTGTCAATTTGGTAATTTTTTCGAAGAACCAACTCTTTGTTTTGTTGATTCTTTCTATAGTTTTTTTGGATTCTAATTTATTTAATTTTGATTTAATTTTAATTATTTCTTTCCGTCTACTGGATTGGGGTTTATCTTGCTGCTCTTTTCAAGGAGGTTTAGATATGTCATTAAATTGCTGGTTTCAGATCTCCCCAATTGGTTGATGTAGGAGTTCAGAGCTATAAACTTGCCTCTGAGTACTGCCTTTGCTGTGTCCCAAAGGAGCTGATAATTCAAGAACCATAGGAAGGAGCTGGTAATCCAAGAACCATAGGAAGAACCCAGTTTTCGCAGCCCCCAAGAAGGTAGATAACATGGCAGGAACTCCCAAATACCTCTCAGTCCTATCTCTTAATGTTAATGGACTGAACTCTCCAATTAAGGGACATAGACTGTCTAGTTGGATTAAAAAACAAGACCCTTCTATCTGCTGCCTGCAGGAGTCACATATTGCCCGTAAAAACAAACACATTTTCAATGTTAAAGGCTGGAACAAAATCTACCAAGCAAACGGACCCCATAAACAGGCGGGGGTTGCAATCCTAATATCAGATAAAATAGACTTCAAATTAAAATTCGTGAGAAGAGATAAAGAAGGTCGCTACATACTAATTAAAGGATCTCTCCTTCAGGAGGATATTACAATTCTAAATATCTATTCGCCAAACAATGGAGCACCCAAATTTATCAAAGAAACACTACTTTCCCTCAAATCTCATATAGATCCAAAGACATTAATTGTTGGAGATTTTAACACACCACTCTCCCCACTAGATAGATCAACTCGGCAAAAACTCAACAGAGAAACCGCAGATCTAAACAGCTGCATAGATCAACTAGACTTAACAGACATCTACCGAACATTTCACCCAGCAGCATCAGAATACACGTTTTTCTCAGCAGCACATGGAACATTTTCTAAAATAGACCACATTTTAGGCCACAAAGCAAACTTGTCTAAATTCAGAAACATTGAAGTTATACCTTGCATTCTCTCTGACCACAAGGGAATAAAAGTAGAACTCAACACCAAAAGCCACCAAAGAAAGTCCGGTATCACATGGAGGCTGAACAACACACTGCTGAATCATGAGTGGGTCATGGAAGAGATTAGAAAGGAAATTCAAATGTTCATGCTATTCAACAAAAATGAACACACAAAATAACAGCTCCTCTGGGACATAGCAAAGGCAGTACTCAGAGGCAAGTTTATAGCTCTGAGCTCCTACATCAACAAATTGGAGAGATCTCAAACTATCAATTTAATGACACATCTAAACCTCCTTGAAAAAGAGCAGCAAGATAAACCCCAATCCAGTAGACGGAAAGAAATAATCAAAATTAAATCAGAATTAAATGAATTAGAATCCAAAAAAACTATAGATAGAAAAGAAATTCTTATACATGAAAGTGACTGGAAGTGTGTGCACATAGGTGTTCACTTATTTATCTGTTGTTATAATTTTACAAATTCACTATTATTAAACGATATTTCATATATATATATGATATATATGTATATCATATATACATATGTATATGATCACAATTTCCAAAATCCAGAGAACCACATCCATGGGTATCACTTTCCGATGTTGCTCTTTGGGTAATAAGAATAAATCCTGGTATTGTCCTGTGGTAGAGAAATAACTCAGAGATTCAAATGTTTTTCTTTCAATATGTCGCCTGTTCCTACATCTAAAACTAGGAAGTCTGTTAATGCATAATACATGTTATAATATATTTAATATATTATATAATGTATAATATATTATATATAATAACTGACATTATTATATATTTATAAGGAAAAATAAAACAAATGTATCGATGTCCATACATTCCTAGCCATGATTAGGTTCAGTAGAGTTAGGTGCATTACATCTCAACAGGAAAAGTCTACTAAAGTTCTGATGACCTTGAGCTAGATAAGGAAAATTTCTGTAAAAAGAGCCTCTCTTCAATTATGAGAAAAAATAAGTTTGTAAGATTTTTTCTTTTGTTTTATTTTTTTGTTTTTATTTAGGCCGGCCAAGGGGCTTGAACTCTGGGCCTGAGCACTGAGCCTCACTTCTTCAATTTAAGGCTAGTGCTCTACCACTGGAGCCATAGCAGCACTTCTGGATTTTTCTGCTTATGTGGCACTGAAGAATCGAACCCACAGCCTCATGCATGCAAGGCAAGCACTCTACCACTGAACCACATTCCCAGCCCAAGTTTGGAAGTTTTTGAGAAGAGGAATTTGGCATTTGCTTTGCATCCTTGATTAGTAAAAAGTAGATAACATTTTGCTCCACATATTGTCTCCTTTTATGTCCCCTAAACAGTTACACATGATCATCATCCATCGCATATCTTTAGGTCCTTCTTTTATTTCTTTTATCATTATTGTTTCTTGTTGTTTTGCTGATCCTAAAGCTTGCACTCAGGGCCTAGGCATTTTCCCTGAGCTCAAGGCTCATGCTCTACCACTTGAACCTCAGCACCATTTCTGGCTTTTTCTGCCTGGGCTTGCTTTGAATCATAATACTCAGATCTCAGCCTCCTGGGTAGCTAGGATTACAGATGTGAGCCACTAGTGCCCAGCAAGTCCCTCTCTTTTAGATATTATTCTAAAAGCCTCCTATTGAAGGTCACTCCTAAGATAGTAAATGGACCTATGCCAATAGTTCCTTCAAACTCTCATCTCCTGTTATGGCTATGGTGTGTCTTTTCCATTGTATCCTGAACCTACTTCACTGTTCTCTTCCTAATCCATGATTCTAGATGTATTCCTAATAATTACCTAAATTTTGTGGCTATAAACCCTAAATTACTCAACTATTAATTTAATTTAATTTTTTCAACATGATTGTTGTTCTGTACAAATCTGAGCTTATATTCACCTCTTGCATCTATCTTTCGGCATGAGCAGAGCCTGGGCCTATTCTACCTTAAATGCAAGAGGTTAGCCAAAGAATAGCCTACATTATTCCTGCCTAGGAGCCAGGACAAGTAGTTGAGTGCCTGAAAGAAGCAATGCATTCCTGACATGAGAAGGGGTGAGAGAGACAACAGCCTAGAGAGAAAATTGGCAGTCACAACATTTAACAACTTCTCCTTTGGGGAAACTGACCTCCTTCAAAGTGGCAGTGAGATAACTTACCTAGTGAATTTTATTATATGAAGGAAGTTGTCATGTCTCACTACACAACTCCCTTGTAGTCAAAGAGAGGGTCATTCTTTTGTTTCCTCCTTAGGCCTAGTCTTAGTTTATCTCCATCTTAGACTTTGCTCAGACTCTACTCCTACTAGAAGGTCCCTGATGAGGAGAAAAGTGTGATCTCTTGGCTTCTGACTTGCCCTTTGGGAGCTGAGGCCACTTTTAGTTTTCAACCTATTCCTTCTGACAATGGGAAAGCTCATTCTCTGAATTGTGCCCTAGTATCAAATCTCTTCAGAGAAAGTCAAGGAATGACAGATTCTGCCTGAGGGAGTGAGTTTCTCCATTTTCAAAGAGGTCAATTAATATCTGATTCTGAGACCCAGGTGGTAGTCCTTCACCAGATCCTCCAAGCTGGAGTGGATGTTACCTCAGACTCCAAGCCATCCTCATATTTCTCCAGCTCTTTCTCATGAACCAAAAGGTTACAGGACTTTAGTCCAGAAACAAGGAGAAATGAGAGTAGCAGAAGAACCATTGGCAGGGTGAGGAATTAGGAACTTTGGGTGAAAAAAAGGGCTCAGAAAATCTAGGATCAGGGGGCTGGGAAGGGGGGTCAGTGGTAAAGCACTTGCCTTGCATGCCTGAGGCCCTGGGTTCAATTCCTCAGCACCACATAAGCAAAAAGAAAAAAGCTGGAAGTGGCGCTGTGGCTCAAGTGGCAGAGCGCTAGCCTTGAGCTGAAGAGCTGAGGGACAGCCCCCAGGCCCAGAGTTCAGGCCCCACGACCAGACCCCTCCCCCCCCCAAAAAAAGAAAATCTATGATCACTCACATCATTTGGGAATCACGTCATAAGATTAGGGAATAAAAGTAATAAATTACTACCTAAAGTACTAACTCCACTACTCTACTTTACAAGTGTTCTGTCAAAAGTTAGCTGTCCTAGCTCTATTTTGATCAGGAAAACGGAGCACATTTTTTCCTCACAAAGATCAACTGAGTATCGTTATCCATACCCCAGTTTGTTCTTACTCTCTACTTCTCTGTTACTTTCCTTTGCTGGTTTCAATCAATGACACTTGAAAGTGTTAGCATCTTCAGACGTGTAATTACACTTTCTTCTAATCCATTTGTTATAAAGTAAAACAAATTATAGGGAAATGTATATCTACGCTACATTTTCTTCTATAGCATATTTATTTGATGTTATTAAGTATTATTTTAACAGTTTCATTGTTCAAACTTGAGGAAAATGTTTTACTATTAGCAGTAATTAGTTGCACATATTTTTCCATGTCTGTGTATTTCTAAGCTTTTAACATCGTCTTTTTCCCCAACTGTTGCCTTCTTAAAATTGCTTCAAATTATAAACTATATATGATGGTCCTCTATGTGTTCATTGATATATTTAAATTTTGATATAATATCCACATATTATAGGATATCTTCAACCTATTGTAACTGGTCTGAAAATCAATATGGACGTTCCTCATTAAAGCAAAAACACAATGCCACAAAACGTAGTGAAAGTAGGATTAGGTATATATTCAAAATATTTAGCAATGATACAGTAGAAACCTTCACTTCTCATATACCAGAACATGTTTATAGCTATGAATAGCACATTTTTTTATTCCCTCTTTCCAGTGCATCTAGGTTGATTACACAACTTGTTTGCTATGAATACTGCTGCCATGAACATGGATGTTCATGTTGATTTATATTCCTTCAATATGTATCCAATTGCAGTAAAGGTCATCAAGATATCTGTCTTTTTGGTATTGTGTAAACTTCCATTAAGATATCCCTATGGGTTGCACTAGTTTACAATGCCACAAAACCAAATATAGTTCCTGATTTATTTCAACTTCTCCAGCAGTTTATTTATTTGAGTGGTGATAGCTATTCTGGTGTGTAAGATAGGATCTCAGTGACTTTCCTCTTTATTTTCCTTTGTATTTGCTATGTAGATATGAATCTCAAACATTTCATTTATTTATTACTTACTTTTGTACTTCATTCCTGATTAGTATCTTTCTTTTTCTTTTGGTATTTGATCAATTTATAAGATTTATAACATTTGATTTTTTCCCATTACAAATACTCATTTTAGTTAGTAAAAAGATTTTTTTCATTACAGTGGTGAACAATTAACTAAAAACAACAAATTGTACATTTATATCACTGGATGTTTTTGTTTGTATTTACAGCCAGGAAATTGTTTCAATAAAGATGTTGAACTTCTTTCACTGATATACTGAAAGTATAGTATCTCATATTGGGCTAAAATAATCTCAGAATTAACAGTCACAGCCTGTGCCACCACAGTCTGGGCTAAGTAAAACCACTAACACAGCACAAACTGCATTTAAAGATAGCAAAGGGCTTCATAAAAGTTAGAAGAAAGGCATTACCTTCATGAAGCAAATGTTAAAGTTCACAAGCAGACCTTAGGAATCTGAATATCAAGAAGATCAAAGGATGAAAGTATTTAGAAGGACAACTTTAGAACTCAAAATTGGGGGGGTGGGACAAACAATAGATACCAAAACTCAATGCTAAAGCGAAGGAGTATTTTACCCCAAGCCTCAGCTGTGTCGGACTCTCTCACACAACACACACACACACACACACACACACACACACACACAGACTAGTGAGAGGCCTTTGCCAAAGTACAGGCATTCTGGACTCAGACTCCGAATACTCCGAAAGTATCCATTGTGAAGACCTTTACTGAAAGTACCCATTGTAAGTAGACTTTTACTGAAAGTTAGAACTCAGGTTCCTGGAAAAACCCTGAAATGTCACAATAACGTTCTGCCCATAACTCCCCTAGCAATATCCATCCGCGGATGAAGGGAAGTACCTAAAGTTACAGAGTTTTTTAAATTTTTTTAACTTTTTTATTGTGAAAATACTGTACAGAGGGGTTACAATTACATGGGCAAGATAATGAGTACATTTCCTATCAAACGTTGTAGCCTCCTCCTTTGTTTCCCCCTCCCATCCCTTCCCATCCTCCCCCCGCCCCCCCCCATCGAATCCTCCTTCCCCTCCCCCCCACCAGAGTTGTAAAGTTCGTTTTTCTCCATAAGAACTTGTACATCTCATTGTTGCAATGGGTCCACCTGTATCCCTACTTAAACGATTTTTTTTCCCTTCTCCTCCACAAATTATTGCTTATTGCTTAGCCTGCACTTGCTAGCCAATAAGATTGTTATAAGATTACCCATTTAATTGAAGGGTCGGGGCTCTCAACTCTGACACACTGCAATGGTGACAATTGTGATTCCAGGCTCAAGCTTGCAATAAATGACTCTAATGTGGTCACATGAGAACTGGCTCCGTGGTGGTCTTGGGGATCCTTATCTAAGCACAAGACTAGTGTACACAGAGAACCCCAGGGGCAGCTGTATCTGGGACAATGAAGCTTTTTTTCCTCTTCTTTTTAGATAATCAAACATGATGTTTCAGTTGGCTCCACAGCTGCTCCACACCTGAGCAAGAGGAAGGAAATGGTGCCTTAGACTGCAGGACGGCCTTGTGTACCCCTAGTTTTCTGTGCAAGAATGCAATTCGTGGTCCCCTAGGCAGGGGTGGCCAAGCTGAAATGGGGGTATGTTTTGCCTAGAGGATGGCACCCTGTGAGCCCTGCATGCATGGTGAAGCAGCCGGGAAAGCCCTGTGAGCATCTCCGGGATGGCCTCTCAGTGGCTTGGAGAAGTTGACTCCTGTAGTTGGACAAGGCAGGAGGCAGGAGGAGAGCAAGAATCCAGAAGATGGGAGACGCACAGAAGCAAATGCACCTCTTCATTGAGACTCCTCGGCCATTCTAAGGAGGTTCACAACCCACACGTGGCGGCCACTGCACAAGTCCCCAGAGGCCCTATTTGTTTAGGGAGCAATGCCTGGTCCTGATGGTCCTGATCCAGAGCTGGAACTTCCCAAGTGGCCCTGAGCTTAGCTGGGCTGGAGCAGAGCCTACCAAAAATGCTTCAACTGCCCTGCTGTGTATAGCTTCCTAGCAGCTGCCCAGGCTACAGCACCCACAACAGGCCACCTCCTTGGGGCAGGCTGAGACTGTGCTGACAATTCCTGGTGCCTGATTCAAGGCAAGAGCGAGGCCTACCCCACAGCAGAGCTGGCCCTCACTTCCAAGGGCATTGAGAGAGGCATGACAACCACAGGCCCAGCCTTGCTGTCCTCACTGCCCCTAGAGGTTACCTATAAGTCCCTGCCTTTGTTCTTGAAATTCTTCAGCCATTGGTTGTCTCATTTTTCATTATCTGTTTGGGTGGGACTCAAGACTTCTTCCTCTCCTCACCAAGCAAACAGGCCCTAGCAAATCCACCCCAAATTCCACACCTCACAGACACTCCCCAGAACCCAGCTGCCTTTAGGGCTGCTGCATGAGCTGTTGGCCAACTGCCTCTTCCTCCCTTCACAGCTTCCTTCAGGGCCCCCCCACCATCCTCGCCCCACCGCCCTCAGCCCCAACCAAAGCTTGGCTTCTCCTGTGGCCTCCTTCCTCTCCACACAGCCCCCATCCCCAACCCCAGCAGGGCCACTGCTGTAGGGAAAAGAACTCTGGGCCTGGCACAGCAGAATCAAAGGTGTCACAGTGTGCAGCCTGCTGGGAATTGGAGGCAGCATAGGTCTCTGATCACTGTCTTTCACTTCATCTACACATGTATTAATTGTATTAATTTGGTATTTAATATTAGATCTCATAATTTCTTATTAAGCCTTTGCAGAAATATAGCTGGTAGAAATATAGTCCCACATTTGTATTGTCTCTTGTTTAATTCTTTCGAGATTGAGAGATATTTTAAGTAGACATAACCATCATAAATTCTCATTTACATAACAGAGTTTTATTCAGAAAATATTTGCTTTTGCATCTGTTATCAATTATTTACAAGACTAGAAACATTTAAAGTTCCAAATATTATAGGAAGATCTTTGATTCATGTTGAATGAATGTGAGTAGGTTGAGCTGTTGCATACATTCGTGTGTGTGTGTGTGTGTGTGTGTGTGTGTGTGTGTGTGTGTGTGTGCGTGTGTGCGTGTGTGTGTGTGTGTGTGTGTGTGTGTGCAGGGGGTTATATGTATCATTGAAATCAAGGACAAGGAATTTTTTCCTTTTTCTGAGATATGCATTATGGTGTTTCTTTGTTGGTGGTAGGCTTTGATTTCTTGCTTTTGTTTGATGTGCACATTCTAGGTCAATTTTTCAATTAAACCTTCTTATTTAATATTGAGCATATAGTGCTCTGATACTGCTTTGTCTTTAGTTTGTCGTCTAGGATCTTCTTTTCCTCTTTAACTATTAACATTCAATATAAATTTTACCTCCTGACTGTTTTTCCCCTTTAATTTGCATTTTGAAATAAGAATAATAAAACCTTTGATCTCTGTATTCATGAAGAAAAACTATTTTGAATTGTCTGTTTAATGTAATAATACACATTTGTTAGCAACAAGATCTTAAAATTTCTTTTGTAGTTTTAGTTTAAAATACCCTCCTCTATGTTTTTAGTATGGGGAGACAAACACTTCCTAGTATCAATGATAACAGTTTTATTCATTAAAATATCAGTTAATTCCTAATTTTGAATATGTCTAGTGGCAAATGTATACATTTGCTCAATAGATTTTCTTGACAGACCCGTGCACAAACATACCACTCATAAGGGCTGAGAAGGTGGATCAGTTGTAGACACTCATAAGGGCTGAGAAGGTGCATCAGTTGTAGACAGCTTGCCTTAAATGCATGAGACCCTGGGTTTGATTCCTCAGCACCACCTAAGCAGAAAAAGATAGAAGTGGTACTGTGGCTCAAGTGGTAGAGCACTAGTCTTGAGCTGAGGAGCTGAGGAATGGCATCAAGGCCCAGAATTCACCACCGCCGACAAATTAAATCAATAAATAAAACTTATAGTCAAGTACATTAATTTCAAAGATTAATTACCGTTTTAGTTAAGGGCAGGGGGCCAAGATATAGCAAAGCTTTAAGAAGAATTCAACACCTGACAAGTACTAAAAACAAAAAGTAAAAATTTAGCTATTACAACAACATATATAATCACCACTCAAAGAGAAAGAGGCACTAAGAATGAAATACTTTTTATAACATTTCTTCAGAGATTCAGGCTCTACATTAATTATCATATAATGTGACCTTCAAAAACTCCAGGTGAGCCTGAGTCTTAAGGGCCTCTACAAAAATTGGAAGAGAGAATAATCAACCTGGATTTTTCAAATGGTTTTTGTTAAGGTAGTGTACAAACAGATCACCATTTTATAAGTCGCTAACGAGTTCACTTCTTGTTTGACAATCTCATCACTTTGTTCTCTCTCTGATTTTCCCTCCTGTCCCTGTCCACAAGAGATAGCTCATTGTGAATATAATATCTACAGAGTACAACTGCTGCATTTATTTCCCTGTTCTCCTTGAATTTCTGCGGCTCCTTCAATGTCCATAAAAAGATAAACAAGAACAGAAAAATCCCTCTTGTTTCCAATTCCTGGAATTCATTTAAATATAAATACCAGTAGTTTTATGAGAGTGTCAGACTCTGTCCACACATCCTGAACACTTATACTTCCTGCACCCAGTCATAACTCCAACTGGATTCTTAGGTCCACAAAGTAATTCTTTTCACTTTCCACACAGGAAGAACCTGAGTGTCAGAAAGATTAAGTAACTTACTGGAAATACTGGGCTGAGCATAGTGGCTCAGATCTGAAGATCATGGTTTGAAACTAACTCATGTTGTCATATCCATTACATGTTTTTCTCCAGTTTAAGGCCACCTGGACATCAAAGTAACCCATCTTAGCTACAAGAGTCTGGCTATCTTGAGCCACAGAGAGAAGTTGGAAGAGCATCAGCAAATGCTCTTGCCCAATTTCTAGGGAGTGGCTTGGTGCCAGCTTAGTAAGGTATAGCTATACCAGTGAAGGGGAGTAAAACAGAAGTGTTTATAAATAAAAGCACTGGTCTGAAGCCTCAAAATAAGGACCCCAGTCTGTGTGGACCAAAAAGTCTCTAGCATGAGGTTCTTTTTAAATTAACAAGCACGATTTTAGATTGTTTCAGAGTGGGATGGTGTATAGTTACAGGCAATGTCTGCTATGTCAGGTAATCCAGTCTGCTCTTTCACATGTTACCCAATAGCCAGGTTTCAACACAAATGACTTCAGTGAGATTGTTCAAAATATACTGTGACTTTTACCTCTCATGAATCAAAATTCTGTCAAATGATTTCTGAATTCCAGATGTTCACACACGTTTCTCATGATATTTTCTACTATTTTGTCTTTATTATTGATGTTCATATCACTTTTTTGTTGTTGTCTTTTGTGTACTTGCCATTTTTAGGGCTTGAACTCAATGTTTAATGGTCTCTGTTGTATTCTTTGCTAATGGCTTATGACACGCTATTCCTTGAGCCACATCCTCAACTTCTGCTTCCTGCTAGATAATTGGAGATAAGTTTTCACATTTTTGTCTGTTTGAACTGATATTGAATTAAAATATTCAGGTCTTAGCCTCCTGAGTTTCTCTGATTCTACACATGAACAGCTAACACCAAACTTTCCTATACTGTTATTTTAATTATGTGTTAGAAGAAAGTGGAAGTATATTTGTGTTAAGTGTACAATTTTTAAATACAAGTTTGAATCAACTAGATATGATGTAATTGCTATCAATTTTAAGTTAAATCAATGAATATTACACATTGCAAAGAAATATAATTGAAAAAAATGCATTATCATTTTCTTTAAACAAGTAATGAAACTATGAATTTCTTTCACTTTACAATTCATGTTTTATATAACTTTAATTAGCAGACTTCTGTGACTAAAAGTAAACATATTAATTTTATACTACAAGAGGCAAAGTGATTATAGTTAAGAATAGATATTTCATCAGCCAGAAGATAAGTTTTTGAGCATTCTCACTATAAATAAATGTTACACGCAGAAATTAATGGATACGATGTAGCTTGATCATTAAGCAACATATAAATGAATGGGATTGCCACTTCATACTTCATAAATGTGTAAAAAATAATTATGTAGCTAGGCGCCAATGGCTCATGCTTGTAACCCTAACTAGTAAGGAGGCTGACAGGTGAATATCATATTTCAAATCCAGCATAGGCAGGAAAGTCCATGAGACATATCTAGACTATGACTTCTCATGTTGGAGAAGAGGAAAGGTGTGAAAAAGTTCAAGATTGTTTGACTATTCCCCAAGATCATTTTTCTTTATCAGCTATAGCAATGCAAGTAGCCTTGGTTACTCTTAGTATCATGCTTGTTTATATTTAGAAACATTATTTGTTGCTGGGTTATAAGCTGCGAACACTTGAGTATTAATAAGGAATCATTTCCTAGAGAGTAAAGTTGCTGTGTAAACAAACCTAAAATATAAAGACTTAGCATTGTAGAAACTATTTTCTAGCTATATCACAATGTGTAGGTGTAGATTTTGTTTCCCATTGTTCCAGGGGACCCATTCTTGTTACCTTTTTTTCACCATCTAGTGATCCTATAACATCCTGTATCATCCTGGGATTGCTGTATCTTTACTGGATTCTCTAATTTCTGTTGGAAAGTTAGGAAAGATATAAAATTGACTTACTGTTTCTGTTTTACCTTATTTTTTATTACCTTACAACTGTAAATCAAAGTGACATAAATCATCTTTATAACATTAGAAGACAGATTTCATTTCTATATTCTTACCCTAGCCTTCTACATAGCTTTGGTACTTAGTGATCCCCAAATGTGAAAATGAAGAAAAGGACCTTCTTATTTAAATATTATTTAGAATTTCAAGACTTCATTAATGCAAGGCCCTTAGTAGTATGTATATCATACATGTGTACAAACCTGGTGGCAACTTTTTCTTATTCTCAGAAACCAGGACTTGTGGTAACCTTGTGGTTGCATCAGGAGAGGGTGTAGTTGAGTTAGTTTACTAAATCAAATCTTCTGTAAAATATTTCTACAAGTTAATTGGCTTGAACAATCCGTATTTATCATTTTACAGTTCTAATGGACAAAAATCTAAAATAATTCTCACTAGATTAAAATTGAGCCCCCTACAGAACTGAAATATTTTTCAGATGATTCTAGTTGAAAACTAGCATTTACTTCCTGTTCCGCTTTCCAAAAACTTCAGAATCTGGATTGTTGTCTTTTCCTTTATCTTCTAATGTAGCATCTTTACATCTTTCTGATGGTTCTTACCTAATAATGTCCCTCTCGAACTACAGCTGGGACTTTTGAGTATACTTTCCCCATCTGATAATTATTCAAATTTGTGTTCCTTAGGTAATGAAAGGTGATTATTTTACAAACATATATAAAATGTAAATCTACATTTGATGGATTAGATATTTCGGGACTATAGATATTTTGGAAAGGTATTTTACTGCCTACCACAATGAGTGTGTAAGCATTCTTTCTACTAAAACCTGCTATCTTTTCATTAATTTTGAAAAGGTATTTCTTCAACGAAATATAACTAAAGAAATTTAGTTCCTGAAAGCCTTTAATCCAGATGAAAACATTGTCATGTACTAGAAATCTTAAATGTCAGAGAGCAGTTCCTGAAGCAGTTCTGGCACTATCACTCTTTGTATATTCTGCTTACAATCTCCTCTTTTCAAGAGCATTTGTTTGTTATTATTTTGGAATTATGGTTAATAGTTATTTGACTGATATTTTTAAAGAATGCACCACCAATCCTGGTTCTCTTCTTCTAACTTATTTGTCTAATCTATTTCTGAAATAAACACAGATATTTGAATTACATGAACTGCTTATTGAAGTGTGGAGAGGAAAAGAAGAAAAAAATGTCCCTGTGTGTATATCATGTAGAAAATGTACCTAAACGCTATTTATCTTAACATCATATATTTTTCATTTTGTTTAGATTCAGATAAAATTTAGCCTTTCAACTCACACAATGTTAATGCAGTCTTATTTCATGCCTACCAAAAGCAAACAACAAATTACTATATATTTAATTTTTTAATTTTTAATATTATTTATTTTAAAACACTATATTTTTAAAAATTAGCCAAAGCAAATGGTTTATTAAATATTTAGAGTTGTGTTCAGACTCTATTGTTGAAACTAGTAAGGGGAAAAAATCATGTTTTCCTTCTTCCTTGAGCCATTCTGATTTACTTCATCTATTTCTGAAAGAATAAAATTCTGGCTTTGAAGCCTTTTGCTTGATATGCACAATGTCTCATTCTTCCTTTATTAATAGGAGAATTTGGAGAAAGGATGAGAATTCTCACTAGAAAAAGGAGAAGAGGAAAAGAGAAGTGAGAAATCTAGATATTTTGTTCTTCCTCATCTCAATCACAAGGTCTGGATAATGATTGTGGGTGTTAGATACAGTGCTCTAGAGTGATTATACACATTTATAGAGAAAGTTAACACCTCAAGTGACCACATATAGAATGCTTATTTATTTAAAAAATAAATGTAATAAATGTAATAGCATCAAACAGGAAGTGTTATCTGTTTAGTACTTGTTTAGTATTTCTAAAATACCGAAGTGCTGTAGGAAACTATCATAAAGGTATACAAGAATAGTAAGAAACTAATATCATAGTATCATATTCTAATATTAGCTTAATTATTCCTGTGTTTGAGTTTTGCCTCAATTTCACATGCTATATTCTTTCAGTATATAAGTTGAAAAAAGATTCCCTCTGGAAATATGCTATTTTTATAGCTAAGGGAAAAGAAGTTAACTCTTAGATCCAGACAATGGGATAGAAATCTTCCCCTAGAAATAGCCTTTCACCACTTCTGGTGCATTTTTGTAAGCTGAAGTAAGTCACATGCTCCATCTTGACATTGCAGAGTAGAGGTAAATCTCACCTACAGGAAGCTGATGCAGGACAGATTAATATGCCAAAATATGCAACATGAGATGTAGAGGGAAAAAAAAGATAATTACAATACGATCAGTCATACATGCCATCACATGCCTCTGCATGAAGGAAGCTACTATGTACCTTTGTTTCTAATATTACTGAGATCTTCAAATCAGATCTTTTATGCTGGTATATTACTGGAATTAGAGAACATCTTGATACTGAGACAGCATAAAAATCTCAAAAAAACCTGGACTAATCATTGCAATACTGCATTTTGTTCTGCTAGGACAAGAAACCATTTTATAGTCAATACTTTATACTAGTAATTTTTTTTTTTGCAGAACTGGATTTTGTTAATATATGTGACAATCCACCAGAATAAATGTCTTCCTTTATCTGCATCTTGTGCAGACAGCATAGACAAGAAGATGTAGGAGATCATCAGTAATACTTTTTAAGAATGCAAAAAATGTGGACTGGGAGCCAATATAAATATTTTTCCAACATCACCTTCCACATCCTCATTCGTCCTTCCTAGGAAACACATCTAATCAATAAAAAGGCTTAAATTTTTGGCTCTTGAACTTGAAAGTGGAAGCAGAATGTTATGGATGTTGGAGATGACTGTTAATGTTTTTTTACATAATAATGTAAAATATTATGTAATAATGTAAACTAATAATGTCACATGCAAGAGCCCTATGAGTCCTAAAGGTCTTAACACTGTACTTCCTTAGTGATGTGACAGTAATGTCAGCCTTACTGGGCTTAGTATTGTTTTTCACTTCCTTTTCTACCACCTTACCTAAATTATAATACATAGTAATGGAATGAAAAAGCAAAGTCATCTTAAGAAAGTCATTTAAGGCTCTGGGAATGTGGCTTCATGGTACAGTGATTGCTTAGCATGCATGAAACCCTGGGTGCAATTCCTCAGTATCACATAAACAGAAAAAGAAGTGGTGCTATGCCTCAAGTGGTAGAGTGCTAGCCTTAAGCAAAACAAGAAAAATCTCAGGAAGAGTTCCCTGGCCCTGAGTTCAAGCCCCAGGACTGGCAAAAAAATTAATTTAACTAGTAAATGCCAAATAAAGAAACTTTACTTGGAATATATTATTGCTCCTTCCAACTATGACCTAACAATAGTTCTTAATTCGTGTACTTTACCTATATTAGAAGACTGCGTTTAGGAAAAAAACACATTTTGTTATTAGGGCATGGCAATTAATGTCAAAATGTGCTTAGATATCAGGTGAGGATTAATCTAAGTCTAAGTGAGATTTGGAAAATTTTTTGGTCACTTTTGGCACCAAAAATGCACCAGCTAATTAATAGTTGTGATAGAAGTGAAGGAATAAATCCAGATGCAAGAAATCAATGATAATAATAACTAAATTATACCAGAAAATGTTCTAGGGAACCATATTTGGTTATTAAAGAACTAGTTATCAAGTAGGCTTATTCCTCATTCCTTTAGCATTCTAAATCACTTAGACTAGTTCTTAATCTCTGTGAGATAAGTTTTATACCATTCTATGTTGTTCTTTCATATCTGATCTCCTTTGCTTTCTAAAAATCTCAGTCTTTCTCTATTTATCTACTAAAAATTAATTATACTAAGTCCAGCGATGCAGACCTCAGAGGATGCTAAATTAAGAGTCCAATGGCTCAAGAGTCATTAATGTAACAATATGGAAAAGGATGACATATTTATTGCTACCTCAAATTTTCTGAAAAGCTGCAATGTCATCACTTGATTCAAATTTCCATTATTTGTCTACAGTGTCATTAAGTGCACATACATGCAAATATGAGACGGGTGCTGGTGGCTCACACTTGTCATCCTAGGTACTCAGGAGGTTCAGACCAGAGGACTGTGGTTCAAAGCTAGCCTGGTCAGGAAAGTCCATGAGACACATCTTCAATTAGCTACCAGAAACCCGGAAGTGGTGCTGTAACTAAAGTGGCAGAGCACCCAACTTGATCTGAAGAGCTGAGGCACATGCCCAGGATCAGAGTTCATGCCCCACGACCAATGAAAATGTGAAATGTACTTGAAGTTTCCCCAAAAGAAACTACGAAGTCAATAATAATCTTCCCAAGTAGAAAAAATTTTCCAATATGACTCAGTGCACCTACTTTTGCTGAATTATTTAAGTTATGGCTTCTTTGCTGCACATATTCTCTTCTTTTAAAAATTGTCAAATATTACCTTTATAATATTCTAATATTTCTTGGTTCAAGAAAGAAGTCCATACAGTTGGTGTGACTTGATTTTCTTACTCTCTTAGTTCAAAGCCAACTCAGGAAGGAGAGTCTTTCAAACTCTTATCTGTAATTAAACACCAAAACTCCAGAAGTGGAGTTTAGGCTCAAGCAGTAGAGTACTAGCTTTGGGGGCAGGTGGGCAGGAAAGACAACTGTTCAGGGACAGGGTCCAGCCTCTGAGTTCAAGCCCCACAAGCAGCACAAACTAAACAAACAAACAAGAAACTAAAAAAAAATTTTTCTTTGGGACCATCCTTAAAGCACTGTTTTGAAAAGAGGCTCCTTTTGCTGATCATACTCACTGGATCCTGCTTTTTGGAATCCTTATTGATATGGCGAATTCAGGACCAGAATAAAGGAATGGATATCTGACTTTTGCAACAAGAGAATCATCTCAGGAGTTAAATATTCATGCATAAGACATTTTAAAACCTCCATGTCTTTGTTTCTTTGTAGTAGAACACTGTAAAACAATGTTATTTCCTTTTTTTCCATGCTGGCCTTCAAATGGCATATTGTTTCCTTTTGTAATACTGTCAACTAGAAGTTTACAGACAAGTTTTATGGCTAAAGTGCACACTCAAAAAAGATAGGGACAGAGTTCCCTTCAAGCCTTGGATTATATTCTTGTACAGTAAAAATGAGAGCACAAATTAACTTGAACATTGTCATTTCTCTATGTTCAATTTCTCTCCTGGATTCAGTTTCTACTTCCTGTAAAAGTTCATTCCACTTACTTCCGGTAACAATCTATGGTATTGCTCCAGGAAAATGAATATTTTCTGGCTTCATTGAGATAGCACAAAGGCATCTTTAGACACGAGGTAACACGTGTTTCAGAGACAACTTAGTAATGAGAAACTATGGAATTTACATGGCTTATAAAACATTATCCACGTACATATGGCTGTATAAGACGATGTTAAGTGAAATGAACCCCAAATACAGACACAACTTGTTTTTTCTTTCTTACTATTGTTTTTAATGTATCTGCCATGTATTATGTGATTTTTTTGTTTCTCTTCTATTTTCTTCCTCCATGGTATAACCCGTTTCCACTCTATTTGAGGTCGGTGAGCTGTAACTTGCATATACATTTTTCTAATGTGGGGAGGGGAAGGGAAATAAAATGCTGAAAGAAGTATACAGTATGACCCGTTGTTACAATGAGATGAATAAGACATTATGTTGAAAATGAACTTTACTAGTTGGGGATGGGAGGGGAGAGTTGAGGCAGTGTGGAGAAAAGGGATGACAGGGGAAAAACAAAAGAGGAAGTAACAATGTTCGGTAAATAATGTACTCATTAACTTACTTATGTAACTCTAACCCCTCTGTCCACCATTTTCACCATAAAAAAAAAAAAACATGAAAAAAAAATTATCCTGGAGTACATTAAGTTCAAATTTCCTAAGTGCTCTGTAAATTAAGACCAATTTTAAGTGGGAAGAAGGTTCTCAGAAACATTTTTTGGTCAGTGTTTGTGTTGTGCATTATTACTCAAGTGTACATAAGTTAACAGAAGGAGAAACAATAGGAATAGAAGAAAGAGAAGTTCTGTATTTAAGTATAATGGTTCAATACTCTATAGTAGACTCTGCAAATAAGACAGCGTTGAAATAATAAAGCCAAGGCCAGTATGTAGATCTATGTGAGTGACATAGAGAAAGCATTACTACTAAGTGGAACATGAAGGATGAGACCACTCTCTTTCTTCTATTAGCTCTAATTCATGATAGGTAATCATGCAAATTTGTAAAAAGTAGAATGGAAGAATTATTCTGGTTCCAAGCCAGTCAGATATAAGACCATGGACTTAACTGGAAAAAAGTCCTTTGCGAGAGAGCAGGAATTATACTAGCAATGAACTAGTGGCTAAGATCACATTTCTTTTTCTTTTTCTTTTCTTTATATTCTAGACATTTCCTACTTATTACAAATGAGGAAACCACGGAATCTGTTTCTTTGTGTCTTGTTTATTTTACTTCGTAGGATTTTTCCAACTCTTTCCAGTTCCGTATGAATTTGAAGTATAGAATTCCACCGTGCATACATAAACCACATTTTGTCAATTCGTTCATCTACTGAGTAGCATATTGGTTTAAAACATGACTGCATATAAGTATCACTTAGTGTCATTCAAAAATGAGAGATGCCACCTCCCCAGACATTCTAAAAGCATGATTTCTAAGTAAGATAGGATTTTATGGTGGTATGAGTTTTGAGATATCTGGATGAGTCTGATGTATATCTTGCACTGAATTAGGCAGGAAGATATCCAATATCATAGAGGATAACAATGGTAGTGTCAAAAATATTTCCTTTGAGAAAGATATAGGAGCCTGCCAGAAGTATAAAATAGTTCAGATAATTTTGAAGTATTTAGAAATGCAAGGTCAAGTATGTTTCTTTAAATAATAATTATGTAAGTGGAAGGGCAAAAGAAGGGGAAGAGAAAAAAATAAGTGACAGCAGATCATTGTCCCAATAGAATATAAAAAAACATAATCTATAACTTTCAAGTTAAAGAGAGACCAATAGAATACATGCAAAATATTTACTTGACTTTATCCTACTTTAATGCTCCAATGGCTTTCATAAAATGCATTTGCATAGTTTTGTGTCTTCTGTCATTTGCTAAACGTTTCGTCCAGCAAAGGTTATCAATTACTTATAAATGATGCATAATTCCTAGGTATTCCAGTTATCACATACCCTCTTGATTGAGATATCTCTGTATAAACTCAAAATAACGGACAAAAAAACCCTTAAAATAAACAGAAATCACATGTTTGTTTTAAACACTGTAGTTTACAGAGTTTTTAGCCAAAACCAAAAACGTCTATTTAGATATTCTGCATTTTGTGTGAAGAATTTTTAACAATAGTTTATTTGCTGACATGTAATTCACTTGCAATATACTATCTCCTTTTATTGTATACACTTTAGTGCTTTGGAAGTGAATTGTACCTTCATAGGTTTTCAAAGCCTAATTTTCACAAACTTGCATTTCTTCAAATAGAAATGCTAAAAATTTTAGAACAGACATTAAAATAGATAAAAAATTCTGTTACTAGAATTTGTCCAGCATACATCCTCTGTAGTGTGTATTTTCAAAATTTTATTTTGGGGATTTTTTCCAGGGTCTCACACATACTATTTAAGTGCACTGTCAATGAACTACAATTCCCTGTCCAAATACTTTTTTTTACTTCTCTTTAATACATTCATAGAAGTATAATGAATTGATCCTATACAATTCTTTTTGACCTTTGAGACATGAAAACTTGCTTGTTAAAATGATTGCAGTATTATACAAATGGATCACTATGAGTAGTTTATCAATTCCTCCACAATGCATTACTATATTTTGTGTCATCTTTTTATATTAGAGTCATACTAGTGATTTTTCTTTTTCTTTTTTCTAAGATACTAAAGAGGAACTTATTTCATATGCTCCTCTTATTGACTATTAATTTACACATGTTCGTTAAAGAAATATCCTATTCAGGAAAAATTATATAGAAATAGAAGATATAAAAACACTTAAGATTAAGAATCATTGTAGCATTCACATTTCAGCATTAACAAATATGTTACCTCTATCTGTTGGATATGTTTTCACTTCGGTTATAGTGTCCTTTGAATTATGAGTATAGTGTCCTTTGAATTATGAAAGGCTATCACTTGATATAATCCAGTATATTCTTGCTTTTCTTTAGCAACTAATGCTTTCCATTTAGAAACCTTTACTGATACAATGTCTTGAATTTTTACGTTTATCTCTTACAGGTTTGTACATCTCATATTTAGTTTGATAATCATTTGTTATTTTAAATTTTTGTATAAAGATTGAGGTAGGCCAGGTGCCTGTAGGTCACGCCTGTAATCCTAGCTAATCAGGAGTCTGAAATCTGAGGATCACGGTTTAAAGCCAGCCTGGGCAGGAAAGTCCATGAGACTCGTATTTCTAATAAACCACTAGAAAGGCAGAAGTGGTGCGGTGGCTCAAGTGGTAGGGTGCTCGCATTGATCTGCAGAGGACATGGACAGTGCCTAATCCCAGAGTTCAAGCTCCATGAGTGACAAAAAAAAACAAAACAAAAGAAACAAAAAAAGGGATTGAGGTAGTAGTCTAAGATCATTCTTTAAATCTCGAGAGAAAATAGTGCCAATACACCCATTTAAGATTCTATTTTTTATTTCATAAAGTCATAGGATAGTTTTCAAAATCTATTTACCATAAACTGAGAATTTATTTTTGACAAATCTGTTACATTCTTCTATGTGTCTGCTCTTGTAGTAGAACTATGTTGTCTTTACTACTAAATATGGTAAAAAGTTTCAAAGCTAGTATGAAGGCTGAAGCTACACCATTTTACATGATTGTTCTAACTGACCTGTATTCCTTGAATTTAAATACGAGTTTATTGAGCAGGTGGACCAATATTCTACAGAGATATCTAGATGTTTGAAAGTGACTCATATTTTGTACCTTGTAAAACACAAGACCCCAGATATTATATATAGAAAAATGTCTTCAGAGAATACTTGAAACAACTAAAATTAATTCAAGAATGAGTTATGATTTAGATAACACTGTAACATAACAAAGCTGAATGATAACAACTTGAGCTGTACAACAGAGGAGAGTGAGAGGGGAAACAATGATGTACCACATAGGAGCTATATGTCATTGCTATTGTGTTTCAAAAAACAGAAAGACTTCAGAGAAGAGAAGGAGAAAAATAACGTTTCCCGAGACAAGTTTCTTTTTAATCCATCTAATAGTTTGTACTAAAAGTCAGTGAAAATGGGAAAAATTAAAATAGAAATTAAAGCATTGTATATACCTGTTACAATGTAAAGAAATTGTAATAGGAATATAATAATTAATTTCCAAAGAAATAAGAGAAAGAATAGTTAAACTCTAAAGGGAAAAATAATGAAGAGACAAAAGAAGCAAAGTAAAACCTTTATCAATAACAAACACAAGAGTTTGGAAGTGGAAAGGCAGTGGAAATATTCTAAATAACAATAAAAATTGCTAACGTGGATAGAATATGGATCACATGTTATCGTATATAATTTAGAAAGGGCATACTAGGAATGAAAGTTTGAAAGTCATGGTTTAAAACACTATTTGGATTATAACTAGACAGAATAGCTCAGTCGTAAACCATTGGCCTTGCATATGTGAAGCAATGGTGTGATCTCGCAAGCATTACAAAGTATACACAAAGGACACACTCACATACACACAAAACACATAAACACACACACACACACACACACACACACACACACCACATACACACATTTGGAATATTGATTTTATTATATTAAATGGAGGAAATTATCACAAACAGTAAAAAGTATGTTAATATATGAAATCATAATATTGCTCGTACTATTTAAAAGTTTAGTAGAAATAAAATAGTCACAATATACTTGGATTTTAATAGATTAAGTAAATCGAAAATTAATAGAAGACATGAGAACTTTTGCAAATAAGTTTTAAATAATAATCATTTTGAAACAAGTGTCCTTTTATTTTGACAAAAGATTGATGTTACTGGTGTTTTAACTCAAGATTTAGAATGTGATAGCTAGGTGCTCTATATAACACTAACGATGGCTACATCTCTAATCAGTTCACTCTGAATAGTTTTATAATAAGGTCTCAAAGTTTCCCAGTCTCTCCCGAATTACAAACCCTATTTACAATTCCCACCATAGCTAGAAAATGGATGCAACAAATCACCATGCCGAGCTCAAACTTTTTTTTAAATTCAAATACAAATATTTCCAAAAAGTGATCAGGTAATGAAGGCTTTCTTAATAAAGTAAGTGCTTCTTGAAAATACAGTAAATATTTGTTACCTGGACAAATATGTTTATAAATATAAGAAAATAAATGTATTTAAATTCACTAACCATATAAAAATTAAGAAAATAATTTCAAATAGGCACATGTTACATATTTTAAAAGCAAAATATATGTGACTGAATAATTTACATGTGTAGAAATCATGCAAAATTATATTAACTGATCCTACAACTCTGAAAAAAGAATTACCCTAAAGAAACAAAAGGAAACATTTAAGATCAAAATTTGAAAATTAGAAAATAAAATGAAGTAGGGGCTGGGACAGTAGCTCAGGAAGAGCGATTGCCTTCCATGCACGAAGCCCTGGGTCCGATTCCTCAGCACCATATAAACAAAAAGGAAAAAGCTGGATGTGGTGCTGTGGTTCAAGTGGCAGAGCACTAGCCTTGAGCTGAAGAGCTGAGGAACGGGGCCCAGGCCCAGAGTTCAGGCTCCACAACCGAACCTCCCCCCCCCCAAAAAAAGAAAAGAAAATGAAGTGTACTCTTTAATTGACTTAATTAAGTGGAAAAGCTCTGTATATCAATTTTATAATAAAAAATGCATGAACAAAGTAAGCAAAAGTACCCATTGATCAATAGCAACAGCAAAAGCATCAGTAGTTCTTGTTTTGAGTGTACAAAAATATCGATGGAAGATATAACAATGTTCCTTCCCTAAGAAATGTATTCATTACCTCATTTATGTAACTTTAACCCCTGTGTACCTTACCATTACAATGAATTTAAATTTAAATTAAAAATAAACCAAAAAATATATATACCAATTAAGAATTCTTAGAAGCCATTGGTTAAAATTTTTGTAAAAAACTTCCCTAAATACCCAAGGAATATACTTTGATGATACCATTTAAATACTTCAACCTCAGCAGAGAAGCAAAAAGTTTAAAAACTGTTACAAAGTAAAGTAATAAATCAGAATATATTACTAATAATCATAAGATGATTTTATAGTGGTAGTCAAATATGTAAGAAATGAGGCAATTTGCCATTCATCTGCACTTAATAAGTGAGAAAGAATTTTCTACGTCATTTTAAATTATCAAAAGTTTAATGAAATTATTTTGTCACATCATATGTTAATCAGATGAACTGATATTAGAGAAAAGAACAGATTGTATTAAGTTTTTGGATGTTAATGTATATACTTATTTTGGTTGTGGGAAAATGTGGGGATTTCAACTTGGGGTATATTGTTCTTGCAGGCCGGGGTTCCCTTTCCACAAGACCATGCATCTCATCTGTCCTTTTAGCCTTCCTATCATAAATGGCATCAGAGTTGCACACCAACTTGTCTAGCTTGCTACCTTGACTGACCTGGATCCACAGTCCTTCCAATCTTAGTCTCTAGATAGTGCAGGTTGGTAGAAATTATCCAATTTACCCAGCTATAGATTGAGAAGTAAGTCCACTAAACTTTTGGTTTGCGTTCTATTCTCAAGCCTCCAAAATAGTTAAGAGTACACATGGGATCCCCTGTTTCCAAGCAATAAGAATATTTTAAAGCAACTAGACATATATATGACTTAGGCTTGTGAATACCTCAGGAAAAGTATAAAAGAGCAGTGAAGCATAGAGGACTGCCAGAATTTTAACTACCTACTCAGAGGCTGAATAAGCAGAGCTAGCTACTCGGGAGTCTCAGATCTGAAGACCACTGTTCAATCATGAAAATACAAGCGATTATCTCAAAAAAAAAAAAAAACAGAATTGTAGCAGAGGCTGAAGTGGTAGACTACCATCCTTGGGCACAGAAGCTGAGGAATAGTTTCCACGGCACTATCAAGCCTCAAGAATGATGAATGCATGCATGAGCACATGCACATGTGCGTGTGTGTACTCGCACATTCATGCACACATACACAAACACAAATGAGTATTTCAATGTGAAGTTTTTATTTTTTTATCTTTCTGTACTTAATTTCCCTGTATTAGTTCACAAATTAACAAAATCAGCTAAGGACCTATTTACATAAAATTCATCATGTTTCTCTAAAATCTACTCTCTTTTTGGAAGCCTGCTTTTATTTGACCCAAAAGTAAATTATTCAGGAAGTCAATTCATCACTCTCAAGTTTATACTATTAGATGATTGTTTAGGTTCCTGCTAGCAATATGATTTTGTGAAATCCTGCATCAAGTAATATATTTCTTTCACTAGAAGAGAAACGTCTGTCAAACAATTAATAATAGTTTATTCTCCTCCTGGCATTCATCTGTAGTTTTATTTTCTTCATATATTTCATGATCTGTCTGTGTATGCCAAAGACTGCCGTGAAAATAAAAACACCCTTCTCAGCGCTTAGCATGTGTATACCATTCATAGATACGGAAATTGCTTTGGAATAAATAATGTTCACCCTATCTTGAGAAAGAAGAATTGGTTTCTCAGCACTTTAGGTAAGAACTTGAGGGAAAGAAACAAAAGGAAAAGTGAGGAACAACTCAACACATAGATTCAAATGAAACAAACAACCCAAGAAAACACAAATTAATTCAGTACTCAAGAACCTGCAGGAAATGAAAGATTTAAAAAAATCAGCTATGACAAGCTTATGAAATTCGTGACTACATGGGAGTGCAATGTTGTGAGGATAGTGGCAAAAGCCCAGACTGAACAGAAAGTTCTGTACACAATGCCATGCACCTGTTGTTCTAAATTCCAGGAAGAATAACGTCAAGTGGACTGAGGCCAAGTTCATACACAAGTAGGAAGCCATTTTCTAGCTGAAAAATAATCAGGATAACTTAGGGCTGGGGGCATGACAAAGTGGTAAGAACACACATTTAAGGGGACAAAACACTCAATTCAAACTCTAATATTAGGAGTATGAAAGAAAAAAGCTATGATTTTAAATAATTAGAACAATTGTAACACTTGAGTATTTGAGTGGAGAAAAATCCATTAGAGAGATAAAATGAACCCACGTTCCAATGCTCCTTTAGTGATAATGTTTAGTCGTACTTCAGACAAAACAGAGTTACCTTGCAAATAATCATGGATGTGCATTTGGGTGATGGAAATACTCTACTTACACAGGTGTAAATTAAATAGATTTTTGGGGTAGATTGTAGTTCTTGAACTAAGAGCCTGGGTGTTGTCCATGAGCTTTGTCTCTCAAGGCTACCACTCTAATACTTGGAGCCACAGTTCCAATTCTGATTTTCTGTTGGTTGTTTGGAGATAAGAGGCTCATGGACTTTCCTGCCCAGGATGGCTTCAAACCAAGATCGTCAGATCTCAGTCTCCTGAGTAATCCTGATTCCAGGCATGAGCCGTCGATGTTTTTAATAATTTAGTAAATTGTATAGTTACAGAAGTTATAAATTATGATTGTAACCTGTGTAATATATGTGTGTATGTATAGATCAATGCATACAGTTAGAAATATATTAAAATATTTTCGCATCTAAAGTAGATTTATGAAATCATCCTTCATTAAAAATATAATGGAAACAAAAGTTAATAAGGAGGAAAACAAAGGTAATTGTTACACGTTTCTTTTTGTTGAATGGAATATGAATTGTGAGAATCAGTTTGGGAAAACCATCTCTACTTTAACAAAATGGATAATTGCTATTAATTCCAATCCATCTCTTTGCCCATATTGTGCATCCTCACACATGAGTGTCAAAATCAAACCACACTTTTTGCCTTTGTATTTAACTCACCTGTTATAATTTAGGGGCTAGATGAAGTAATCAAATAAAGATTAAAATAATAGTAAGTGAGGCTATTAGTTAGAGCTGAAAAACATTTTAAATAAGATAACTAATTAAATTACATATTTCTTACTTTTACTCTGTTGTTATGTCCCTCATTCCCACATTAGGAAAGTTCATAGAAGGTTCTCACTAAATTATATGTAATTATTAAAAATGTATTGAAAGAATATGGGCACAGTGTGGTTTTAGCTTATTGAAACCTGTATGGGGTAGTGTGTTTTTGAGGACTTGCAATACGTTGTGATGGAGATGAAGGGAGGGATATGCTTATTCTTGAAAACTGGCTAGAGGATTGCTCCCAGAAAGATAGTGATGAATTCTTCCAAAAGGACAGTAAAATCACTTTCACAACCATGTTCACTACTGCACTCTTCACTGTAGCCAAGTTATGGAAACAGCCCAGATGCCCTTTGGCGAAGGGATGGCTGGGAAAAGTGTGTCATATATACATAAGTGGAATGTACTTATCCATTATGAAGACTGTTACATTATTTGCAAAGAAATGGATCGATCTAAAAATATGTTAAATAAACGAAGTCAAAGCCAGACACACAAAGGACCCATGTTCTGTCTCATATTTGGAAGCTAGAACTTCATACAATTTTACACAGCAATATTAACCAAATCATGCTATTTGTAGAGGAGTATTTAAAAGATGTATTTTTTTATAAAATTGAACTTTTAATCCAACAAAATAAATACCAGGAAACTATCACTTTGAAGATGTGAGGGGAAGTCAAAGGGAAAGAATAAAAAGAGTTATGGAAGAAGAAAGTGAAGACATGATATTCAATGCAGATAGTATGAAACTAGAAAAAATTAAAGTGTGGTGAGGTTTAGAAAGGCAGGGAAAAGTTATATAAGGATCCATTATACTTAAAAGCATTATTTATTGAATGTAAATTCCCTTGTACAACTAGTTATGATAATAAAAATATAATTAAAAACAATGGAGCCATCTGATCTTAAACTGTGTTCTCTTAAACCATGAGTCAATATAATAGTTTCCTCCTCAGAAATTTTCTTTGCAGGTATTTTCCTTTAAGTGACAGAAAAATGATCAATGCAATGAATATCAATACATCACATTGCACATCATAAAGAGACACAATAAAAATCACAGTAAAAATGTTAGAATTAACCACATGATAAAATAACAGGTAGAATATGCCAAATGATCATTGATTGTTTTTCCAAGTACTATACCAATGGTATCTAATTTAATTCTCACAATAATTCCATAAAGTGGAACTACTTACATTTTTGATTCTCAGATGATGATATTGAAGTCTTCAGAGTTGGAATTACTAGTACAACATTGCACACATGGTAAGTGTTAGCCTGAGTTTCATCTCCCACTGTATCAATTAACCTCATTCTATTTTATGACTAAAATACCAGCAGTCTACAAATTCTAGGAAAATTTCCCAGAATTATTGTGTACACTCATAATATTTCACTTTATCTTTGTTAGAAAATAGGGAACTGTAATATGAATACTCGAAGTTCATAATCAGTGCATACCTCCCTGGTGAAAGGAAGTGCTAAAGTATAACATTCTTGATTTCTAGGTCAAAATAGCAGAAATCATATTCTATCCCTTCACTGAACACTGCACTGACTGGGGACCCTATCTCTGTTTAACACTTTCTTACTGAAAGAATGACCTCCCCAATTCCTGATGGAAACAGACTGCAGGTCTTATGGACCAATCATTTCCACATTGTAGCTCAACTAAGTTGTTTACCATTAGAAGTATTTTGATTGCTTTTTATACCCAACATTTTGAGAGAAAGGTACTACTTTAAAATGCTATTAAAGTAAGACATATAAAAATCACCTTTGACCCTAGATAAATATTTTACCTTTCATGTACCCAAAAATGCAGTCTGACCTATCATTAATGAATTAAAGCCTCTCCAACTTGTGAATACAATTGGTTTAAAAAGACATAAAGGGCTGGGAAGGTGGCTCAGTGGTCGAGCGCTTGCCTTGCATGTGTGAAGCCCTGGATTTGATTCCTCAGCACCACATAAAAAAAAAGAAAAAAGCCGCAAGTGGCGCTGTGGCTCAAGTGGAAGAGCGCTATCCTTGAGCTGAAGAGCTGAAGGACAGCACCCACGCCTAGAGTTCAGGCCCCACTATCAGACTCCCTCCCCCCAAAAAAGACATCAATACTACTATATTTGTTCAAAATTTCTTATGATACTGAAGATTCAATTGTAAACTTTTAACACTTGAAAATAACTCTTTTTCTTGGGAGTAGGAAACAAAACACAAGATTAATCCTAATCATTTCCAAAGACATTTATTTATACTACAAATTCACTCATAACTAAAAAGATTCTAAAAATAAATGAAGCATAGTGTCACAAAGGGCATAATTTAACTTCATCATGTACATTCAAAGGACTGTGTTAATAGAAAACAAAGTTATACTAAAAATTAGCTCACACAATTCACTTCCATTCTTTTATTCTATATATTGTAGTTTCATAAAAACTGTCTTTTGATAAAATGATGCACAAAAAGCCTATATACCCACTTACATTTTCAGATTTTAACAATATTTATTTCAGAAATGTCTTTAGCTGTATAGTCAATGAACTGAAATAACACTAAAGTATTCAAAGGGTTTTCAGAAATTGTAAGACTCGCTCTTGGATGTTATTTATATTGGAAAAGATCTTCAAAAAGCCTTATTTGTTAAAGTTGTGATAGTTACTCCCACAAAAGAACTATTAATGAAGAAACCTTTGTATGTAAAATACAACTTAAAATGCATCCACAATCTGGAGGTGACACATGCTTTTTTTGTTTATTTGTTTTTGCAATGTATATCAAACAAACATATCCACAATACTGTTTTTCATTCAATATGATCAGATATTCAAACCTAAAAAATACGGGATTTATTCTTAATGTGAATAGATACTATCTTATAAAGAAAGTTATTTTCAACAGAAATCCGGAAAGAGTTTATCCACCTTGAGTTTCACAGGAATAACCAGAGTGTAATACCTGTTTGGTCAAGTCAGTCAAACTCACTCCATGAGTATATCTTAAAAGTATAGCCAATTTAAGAGGTCAAATACATATTTTGTACTGACAGTCATCTTACAGCAATAACTTACTACTTAAATATATGTGTATCTTCTTGCCTAACATATAGAAAGAGCTGAAAGTGTTCTCTTTTATCTAACTTAATGTTGTAAATGCTTTAATTATGATGATATTATTATTTGACGAATAAAATGTACAGAAGGGTGGTTCCACTGAAATGACAGTATAGAACACTGATAAATAACAACATTGCAACACAGTTCTTTTCAGCATCTCTCTGTCCTCATTGGCATGCAACATTGTAACTGCACACACACACACACACACACACACACACACACACACACACACACACACACATATTTGCGCACATGTACACACACATTTACATGCAAGGCAAATTCAGGGTTTATTGTACAATAAAGTTCAAATAAAATGTTAGTGATAAGGCTAAGGATAATGGGTGTAGAGGAGCACCTAGAAACGGAAGTTAATGCTCTAGGAAATTTGTTTAACAGGATCCTAACAGAGAACTTCCCAAACATGCAAAAAGACAGGCCTATTCAGATACAAGAAGCTTTTAGAATTCCAAATAGACCAGAAAACAATAGGACATCCCACCGTCACATTATAATCCACACAGGATCAATTTGTAATATCTAGCATATGTATGAGTCAAGCGGAAAAGGTCAGATAATGTGATGTCAGGAAAATGAACCCTTAGATGTGTATTTTAATGTTTTTTTCTTTCATGCATGTGTTTCTAACACATTTATAAGATTATCTCTTTGTTGCTTTGTATGTCCCTCCTCCACAGTATAACCCCTGCTTTCACTATATTTGATGTCAGTATAACTTGTGGAGGAGATGGGGAAAAACCAGTTGTTTAAGGATACAGGTGGACCTGTTGCAACAATGAGAAGTACAAGTTGTCATGTCCAAAATGAGCTTTACAACGTTGGTGCGGGGGAGGGGGGAAGGAGAAGGATTGGGATTGGGGGGGAGGGGGGAGGCTGGGAAGGGATGTGAAGGATAAACAAAGGAGGAGGCTGCAATGCTTGGTAAGAAATGTACGCATTATCCTGCCCATGTAACTGTAACTCCTCTGTACAGTATGTTTACAAATAAAATTAAATTAAAAAAAAAAAAAAAGACCAAGTAAAGATCCTTAAAGCTGTGAAGGAGAAAAGATTAATCACCTATAAAGGAAAACCAATTAGAATCACCTAAGATTTCTCAGCAGAGACAATCAAAGCAAGAAGAGCCTGGAATGATGTATCCCATGCCCTATAAACAAACAACAATCAACCAAGAATACTGTACCCAGCTAAACTCTCCTTCATAACTGAAGGCCAAATAAAAACCTTCCATAGGAAAGAAAAATTGAAACAATACATGTCCACCAAACTAGCCCTACAAAAGATTCTTAAAGATGTCCTACACATAGAAAACCAACAAGACCACAATAAAGGCCAGAAACTGCACCCAAACTGAGAATCCAAGAACCATAGAAAGAACCGAGTTTTTGCAGCCCCCGAGAAGGTGGATAACATGGCAGGAAGTCCCAAATACGTCTCAGTTCTTTTAATCAACATTAACGGACTTAACTCTCCAATTAAGCGACATAGACTGTCTAGTTGGATTAAAAAACAAGACCCTTCTATCTGCTGCCTTCAGGAGTCACATCTTGCCCATAAAAACAAACACATTTTCAATGTTAAAGGCTGGAACAAAATCTACCAAACAAATGGCCCCCATAAACAGGCAGCAGTTGCAATCCTAATATCAGATAAAATAGACTTCAAATTAAAATTTGTGACAAGAGATAAAGAAGGTCACTACATACTAATTAAGGGTTCTTTCTTGCAGGAGGATATTACAATTCTAAATAACTATTCCCCAAAAAATGTAGCACCCAAATTTATCCAAGAAACACTACTTTCCCTCAAATTCCACATAGATCCAAATACATTAATAGTTGGGGATTTTAAAACACCACTCTCCCCACTAGATAGATCAACTTGGCAAAAACTCAACAGAGAAACCACAGATCTAAACAGCTGTAGAGATCAACAAGATTTAACAGACATCTACCGAATATTTCATGCAGCAGCATCAGAATACACGTTTTTCTCAGCAGCACCAGGAACATTTTATAAAATAGACCACATTTTAGGCCACAAAGCAAACTTGTCTAAATTCAGAAACAGTGAAATTATACCTTGCATTCTCTCTGACTACAAGGGAATAAAAGTAGAACTCAACACCAAAAGCCACCAAAGAAAGTCCGGTAACACATGGAGGCTGAACAACACACTGCTGAATCACGAGTGGGTCATGGAAGAGATCAGAAAGGAAATTCAAATGTTCATGCTATTCAACAAAACTGAGAACACAAATTACGAGCTCCTTTGGGAGTACTCAGGCAGTACTCAGAGGCAAGTTTATAGCTCTGAACTCCTACATCAACCAATTGGGGAGATCTGAAACCAACAATTTAATGACATATCTAAACCTCCTTGAAAAGAGCAGCAAGATAAACCCCAATCCAGTAGACGGAAAGAAATAATTAAAATTAAATCAAAATTAAATAAATTAGAATCCAAAAAAACTATAGAAAGAATCAACAAAACAAAGAGTTGGTTCTTCGAAAAAATTAACAAAATTGACAGACCCTTAGCAAATCTTATCAGAAAAAGAAGAGAACACACCCAAATAAATAAACTCAGAAATGAGAATGGAAACATCACCACGGAAACAACCAAGATTCAGAACATTATAAGGGAATACTTCTCAAAACTTTATGCTAATAAGTTTGAGAACTTGACAGAAATGGACCTTTTCCTAGCAAATATTGACATTCCAAAACTAAACCAAGATGAGTTAAACCATCTTAACAGACCCATATCAAGCATTGAAATAAAAAGAGCAATAAGAGACCTCTCAGGTAAGAAAAGTCCAGGACCAGATGGATTTACAGCGGAATTCTACAAGGCCTTCAAAGCAGAGCTCATACCAATACTCCTCCAACTCTTCAATGAAATTGAAAGAAAAAGTTCACTACCGAACACATTCTATGAAACCATCAAAACCCTCATCCCAAAACCAGGCCCGGACTCATCAAAGAAAGAAAACTATAGAAACATTTCTTTGATGAACATTGATGCAAAACTTCTCAACAAAATTTTGGCCAATCGACTTCAACAATTCATCCAAAAAATCATACACCAATATCATACAGGATTCATTACAGGAACGCAAAGCTGGTTCAATATACACAAATCAATTAATATAATTCATCACATCAACAGGAGCAAGGATAAGAACCACATGGTTATCTCAATAGATGCAGAAAAAGCATTCGACAAGATTCAACACCCCTTAATGAGGAAGGTTTTGGAGAAATTAGGAATCCATGGAACATTCCTCAATACAATAAAGGCTGTATATGACAAACCTACAGCCAGCATTATACTTAATGGTGAAAAACTAAAGTCATTGCCTCTTAACTCAGCAACAAGACAAGGATGTCCACTCTCTCCACGTCTCTTCAATCTAGTATTAGAATGCCTAGCTACAGCAATAAGACAAGATCCAAACATGAAGGGGATCCCAATAGGGAAAGAAGAAATAAAACTCTCCTTCTTTGCAGATGACATGATCTTGTATTTAATGAATCCCATCGACTCCACTCCCAAATTACTCAAGCTGATTCAAAACTTTGGCAAAGTAGCCTGGTATAAAATTAAGCCCCCAAAATCAATGGCTTTTCTGTATGCCAACAATGAGAAATGTGTGGCTGAAATTATGAAAGTAATTCCATTTGTAATATCCCCACAAAAAATAAAATACCTAGGAATTAACTTAACCAAAGGAGTGAAGGAACGTTACGATGAAAACTTTAAAATCTTGAAAAAGGAAATCAAAACAGAACTTAGAAAATGGCAAAACATTTCATGCACCTGGATTGGAAAGATTAACATCGTGAAAATGGCAATATTTCCCAAGGCTATCTACAAATTCAATGAGATACCTAGCAAAATTCCAACCTCGTTCTTCAAGGAAATAGAAGAGGCATTCTAAAAATTCATATGGAACAATAAAAGACCCCGAATAGC
Source organism: Dipodomys spectabilis (assembly GCF_019054845.1). Classification (NCBI taxonomy): domain Eukaryota; kingdom Metazoa; phylum Chordata; class Mammalia; order Rodentia; family Heteromyidae; genus Dipodomys; species Dipodomys spectabilis. The sequence continues at coordinate 6,720,888 of NW_024870984.1, read as the reverse complement.
AAAAAAGCTCCTCAACGGAAAGAACACTACTGGAGGAATAACAATACCAAATTTCAAACTCTGCTATTAAGCCATAGTAATCAAAACAGCTTGGTACTGGCACAAGAACAGACCTCAGTAACAATGGAATAGAATTGAAAACCCAGAAATGAACCTACAGACCTATAGCCATCTAATATTTGATAAGGGAGCTAAAAAAATAGAATGGAAGAAAGACAACCTTTTCAGTAAATTGTGCTTGCAAAACTGGTTAATTACTTGTAGAAAACTAAAGCTAGATCCTTATATATCACCCGGCACAAGAATCAATTCCAAATGGATCAAAGACCTCGGAGTTAAACCAGACACTCTGAAAACTTTACAGGATGGAATAGGAGAAACCTTAGGTCTCCTTGCTCAGGCCGAAATTTTCTTTATAGAAACCCGGAAACACAACAAATCACAGAAAGGTTGGACAAATGGGATTGCATGAAGTTGCAGAGCTTCTGCATGGCAAAGGACATAGCTAGTAAGATCAATATAAAGCCCACAGATTGGGAGAAGATCTTCAATAGCCATACAATGGACAAGGTCTCATATCTAAAATATACTTGGAACTTAAAGAATTAAATCCGCCAACAACAAATCCTCAAAGAAACAAATGCCCAATAAATAAGTGGGCTAAAGACCTAAAGAGAAACTTCTCTGAAGAAGAAAGAAGGATGGCCAATAGACACATGAAGAAATGCTCAATCTCCCTAGCCATAAAAGAAATGCAAATCAAGACATCATTGAGATACCACCTCACCCCAGTTAGAATGGCGAAAATCAAGAACTCTAACAACAACAGATGCTGGAGGGGATGTGGACAGAAGGGAACCTTACTGAATTGTTGGTGTGAGTGTAAACTTGTTCAAGCACTTTGGAAAGCAGTATGGAGGTTCTTCAAATGACTTCATATGGAGCTCCCCTATGACCCAGCAATCCCACTGTTGGGTATTTACCCAAATGTTTACAAACAAGACCACACTAAAGCTACCAGCACAACTATGTTTATTGCAGCATTATTTACCATAGCTAAGATATGGAACCAACCCAGATGCCCCTCAGTAGATGAATGGATCAAGAAAAAGTTCTATATATACACAATGGAATTCTATGCCTCCATCAGAAAGAATGACATTGCCCCATTTGTTAGGAAATGGAAAGGCTTGGAAAAATTTATATTAAGTGAAGTAAGCCAAGCCCAAAGAAACATAGGTCCCATGGTTTCCCTTATTTGCAATATCTAGTATATGTATGAGTCAAGCAGAAAAGGTCAGATAATGTGATGTTAGGAAATGAACATGTATTTTTCTTTCATGCATTTGTTTCTAACGCATTTATAAGATTATTTCTTTGTTGCTTTGTATCTCCCTCCCCCACAGTATAACCCCTGCTTTCAGTGTATTTGATGTTGGTACAATTTGTAGAGGAGAGGGGGAAAAACAAGTCGTTTAAGGATACAGTTGGACCCATTGCAACAATGAGAAGTACATGTTGTCATGTCGAAAATGAACTTTACAACTTTGGTGTGGGGGGTCGGGGGGGGGGGGAAGGGAGGACGGGGGGGTGGAGGATTGGGTGGGGGGCAGGGGGAGGCTCGGAAGGGATGTGAAGGGCAAAGAAAGGAGGAATCTGAAATGCTTGATAAGAAATGTACTCATTATCTTGCCCATGTAATTGTAAGCCCTCTGTAGAGTATGTTCACAAAAAAAAAAAATAAAGAAAGAAAAGAAAAGAAAAGAAAAGAACCTAAGGGATATGAGGACCAAATTATTATGATATTTCACTAGGTATCCTATGGAAAGCAAAACAAAATGTACCAGAAGAAAGCTCAGAAAATCTGAATATAATACAGGCCTATTTGTCCTCACTAACTGTCATAGATGTATATGTTAATTCTAAGGAGACTTAAGTTCTAATAGCATTCGAACCACTGGAAAACACTCATGTTTTACCGATACAAATTATGTCCATACAGGTAGACCCATTGCAACAGTGAAATGTACAAGTTGTTATGTTGAAAACAAACTTTACAACTTTCGTGCAGGGGGTGGGGAGGAGAGGGGAGAAGGGAAGGCGGGGAGGATTGGGTGGGGAGGATGGAAAGCGATAGGAGGGGGAAACAACGGAGGAGGCTACAATGCTTGATAAGAAATGTACTCACTATCTTGCCCATGTAATTGTAACTCCTCTGTACAGTATTTTCACAATAAAAAGAAAACAAAGTATGTCCAAAAAAATATTAGTGATTAGGAAAAATGATAATTTCCCTTATTACAAAATAATACATAATCCACTCAGCACGGTGGTTACATTTTCCCTGTCTCTCCACACGTGACTATTTAATTTATTTTTAGTTCATTCATTCATTCATTAGTTTGGTGCTAATACTAGAGCTTGAACTCAGGGCCTGGCTCTGTCTCAGAATTTGTTATTTATTTTGTTTTAGTTTTCTCAAGGCTAGCATTTTACCGCTTGTAAGACAGCTCCATTTCTAGCTTTTGCTGGTGACTTTCAAACCAGAATCTAATGGACTATTTTTCTTTGTCTGGTTTCAAACCACAATCATCAGATTTTGTCTTTCTGATTAGCTAGGAATAAAGACATGAGCCACCAGTGTGGCTCCTACTTTTTCCTATACTTATATATTGCACATACTTAGATAGCAATTTAATATTGAGAGTATAGAAGCAAGATGTACAGTGATTATATTGTTCTGTCAGAAATTCAAATTAGTAATGTAAATTTCTTCTTAAGACCATACACAAAAAATACTTAAGAAGAAATCTGATGATGATGATGATGTGTGTGTGTGTGTGTGTGTGTGTGTGTGTGTGTGCTGTTGCAATATGTTCCACATATAAGCACTGTGCAGGTGTGTCCAGCCATTCACAGTTATTGGATAAATATCTGCCTTGAGATACCAAGTCTAAGTGTCCACTCTAGGCTTCCCGATGAAGAGGATTATACTTATCCTCATACCTAGTATTCATATGAGTGGCCTTTTTGGAAAGTAGTGTCTGCACTGTAGTAAGCTGCAAGGCAAGCACTCTACACTGAGCCACCTTCCCAGCCCAAAGATTAAGATTCTTATCTGTAATTTGGTCAAAGCTATGTCTCTTTATGTAGGTGACTAACAATGTATTTACTAATTTCAAGTAAATACATAAATTCTATTTCCATCTTTTTAAAAAAATAAAAAAAACCTTGTTTGTAAATTGAGTAGAAGCATGGATTTTGTGGCTAGCTAGGTCATTGCACATCTGTATCTCTTTTCCTCTCTCTGTTTTATGGTTCTCATAGACAATATGATTGCTCCATAATTATCCCAATTTATTTTGCTTTTATATTTTTGGTTGCATCATTTCACTTTCTGCTCTGCCATTTCCCAAAACAGCACCACATGAACAGAAAAATCCAGAAGTGGTGCTGTGGCTCAAGTGGTACAGCGCTTGCCTTGATTTGAAGAGCTCAAGGACAGTGCCCAGGCATAGAGGTCAGGCCCCACAACTAATTTTAAAAAAAAGAATCTCAATACTTGATAATTCTACTAACAGATCTGACTGAAATCAGTTGAATCACACTTTTCCTGTAAAATGAAGGAATAGATCCAGGCTAGGAAAGCAGCTAGAGAAGGCAGGCAGATTGTATCTGTAACAAAACTTTGTGGAAAATGGAATCGAGGATTACTTACTGGTGATTCACTTGTACTTGAAGCATGATTCTGAATTATTGCTTGGTGATTCTGAATTATTGCTTTGATCATTATATTCTCCAAGAAGAAAAAGTGAAATTTAATTGATAGCAAAGGACTACTAGTACATTTTGACTTCTCATTAAGCATCTTCAATCATCAAAATCACCTGAAGACAATAGATAGGCCTATTTTTAGATGAAAACAAGGGTCTTTAAAAAAAACAAGAATTTAGGTAGTCATACAAAGGACTTCTATTTTACTACTGCATTATACATTTTTTCTAATGTTGGATACCAACATTCGAAAGCTATTAGAAAGCTCTTAAATCCCATATGTTGAATAGTGAGTTCTCTTACACTATAACATGGTATTTCCCAAATCATTTACATAGAAGGCATTGTTTCCTATTTTCTCATTCCTAGAATAAGCTGCACATGAAGACACCACTGGTCCTGATTTTCAGTCTGTACCTTTGAATACTGAGGAAAATCTTTCCTCTGCTCCCTATAATTCACTACTCTCCAGTTAGAATAATTTAGAATAGTGAAAATGGAAAACGAGAAAATTAATCATGGTGAAAAAACATATGCAGAACATTCACCAGTTTTTTCTGACCAGTTCAACCAATGTGAACTATTGGGGAAATACATGGACACCTCATTCCCACTGGTACTCAAAATCTCTGATTAGGCAATTCTGACGAAGACAAAGAACAAGATGAAAAAATGAGGAATGGTATCAATTGCAAGAAAAAAATGGAGTAGGATCCAAGCAAATTTCTTCTTTGGGATGCCGAAATTTATCGGCTTACTGTGGTGTGAACACTACTTTCCAAAAAGGCCACCCAGACGAATACTAGGGATGAGGATGAGTATACCCCTCTTCATCGGGAAGCCTAGAGTGGACACTTAGACATTGTCCATGAGTTGGTAGCTCAAGGCAGATATTCATGCAATAACTGTGAATGGCTGGACACCCCTGCACAGTACTTATATGTGGAATAATACCAGAATGGCTTCTTTATTAATTCATCATGATGCAGATACCAATCCCCAAACTAAAGGCCTCTTGACCTCCTTGCATCTTGCTGCTGGGAATAGAAATAGCAAAGATACTCTGTATCTCTTTCTGTTGAACCATTATATCAAACCAGGTCTGAAGAACAACTTTGAAGAAACTGCATTTGATATTGCCAAAAGGGTAAGTATGTATCATTACCTCTTTGAAGTTGTCGAAGGCTGTACAAATTGTTCTCCTAAGTCGTAATGGTTTGGTTAAGTTTCTTAAATTTCAAAAATGCCAGTCCATCTTTTGTGTCCCTACAAATTTTTTTCACAATACAAAGCAACAGCAATATCTTACTATAAAAATTTATGTATTCCATGGTATTCTTCCAAGTGAATTGCATGACTTTGATATCAAAATGTATTCAAGAGTTGTTTGTATACATCTGTAATGATTTCTGCAGAGTTTGTGATTCTTTAAATCAGAAATAATTTTAACTTATCTGTTGAAATGAATAGTATAGAAACTAAAGATGTTCCTGGAGCTTTTCTGAAAAAAGTATATCTATGTTTGTGTAATGTCCATAATCTATTTCAATCTCTCCTAGATATAATACTTTGAATTCTACATTGTTATATAATGATTCATTAATAAATGTGACCTTTCAGATTGCATTTCATATAGAAGAATTTTAAGACTCCTTTTTTTTTCGTAGTTTCTTATATTATTTTATTTCTTTGGGATAAAATGGCAATATTATCTAATTTCAAGTTTTGTAACGGTTATGCTATGTAAAGGCCTTTCTAAGGTGAAAATTTAATACACTGATGTCAAACTAACCTTTAATTCTATGAATTACATGTATGGTTACACGTGTATTTTTGTAATCAACTTTTTAATAACTGTTTTTCATTTCTTGCATCAGAAGAATGGAAAATATGGAATACTTCACAAATTTTCATATCATCCTTGTGCAAGTGCCATGTTAATCTCTGTATTGTTGTAATTTGGGTAGACCTGCTGCTGAAGCATGTAGTATCCTCTAAATTTAAGTACGTAATGATACAATTTTTATACGGGCATATATCCATGGTTGCCTACTTGTAACAAGGAACCCTTATTGTTCCTAAAAATGCTATTGATCTTATTTCTCTAAATTTCTGTGTACACTGGAAAAAACTTATATAGTTTGGTCGATTGCTCACATTTACATTTTTTTTGTCAATGACTATTTTGTCGTTTTCATTTTAAATTTTATCATACTTTGAAGCATTTACAGCTAAGTCCAAAGGTGATGGCTTTTCAAGTACTTATTTATCAACTGAGTTAGCTTTGTGGAGCTATTGGATTCAAAGTAAGCCTTGCTTAAGAGCTACTTCTAACTTTCTGCAGCTTAAAATTTCCCAAATGAGGTCTTGCTGGGACAAATGTCTACCTGAACTGTGAAGACTCAGGGTCTAGGTTGAAGGGGCAGAATGATGCAGACTCCAGCCTCGGGATTATCTGAAGACTGTTTTTGGGATTAGGAAAGCTCTTGGAACGCCAGGGTACAGGGGGAAAATGTTCCCTCTCCCTATCTCAAAACATGTCACAGACTCCTGGGAGCTGAGGAAGTGGCTCTTCTGCTTGCTTAAGCATAGATGAACAGCTGGTAAAGCATTTTCCTGAGATTGGAGAAGTGGTTTGAGCTTGCTCTAAAATAGTTTAGATAATAATATACCTAGACATTCTCTCATAGGTTAAGTAAAAATGTATCTGTGGAAATTTTTTGTGTGAATGTTTTCTGACCAAATCTTGGCAAAGATTATGCTTGCTAGTCTTTAAATACCCACTAACAATAAAGCACAGCATGCAGTGGCAATTGCTGTTTGCACTCTGCATCCCCTGTGTCCTGGTGATTTTGTGACCCTTACCCAGGGACCCCAACGCACTAGACGTTGACACTGAACCTTTACCTTTCTTCCATGTAGGAATAGACCAACCAGAATATCTTACCCTGACAGCATGGATTCTCTTACTGGAACAAAAATAATCTTAGTTACAAGGGATCATAGAGAGATGAAAAGTTCAGACAGAATTGTTCAGAATGGAAGGTATTTTATCAAAACTTAATTGTTTATTATATGTATCATTTCAAAAGTAGCTAAAGCCAAGAAAGTGAAAAAATTGTTCATATGCATGATTACCTACTGTCCTGACCTGTCTATCATCCAACCAAGCAGGAACTTACACTACTGACATTTTATCACCAAATATTGCAATAGCTCCTGGAGAAGTCCATATGTTTCTCCTCGATATTAGGCCTTAAATTTTTAATGTTTTAATCACAGTGTTTCCTCTTGCCTCTAGGCTGCATATCTACAAATGGTAAAGCTTTAAGTCTAACTCTACCAAAAACTGAGGTAGAGATATTGGAATAATACTTTAAAACAGAGTAGCCTTTGATTCCCTAAACACAACACAACAATGCAAAACAATTTTTATATTATATGTACTTATATATTTTATATTTATATGTGCTGATTTTAAATTTCATACAGTGAATCTTACTAGAATTGATAATTTGACAAATATATTGACATTTATTCCCATAAATAGATTGGAATATAAATAATTAGGCTTAGAATATATATGAGAATATAAAAAGTATCAACGCAATATCTTCAGTATAAGCTTGTGATACCTTCTAAGTGTTCGTGGTCTTCTGAATACACATGGTAAAATAACAGTATTGTTTTCTGCTAATCTATAAGGGATTTTATTCTGATGCTCTGCTTATTGTTTTAACTTGCTGGTCCCTAAGTGTTTTTCTCCATATTTCTGAAGCATTCTTACTGATTATACCCAAATGTTGCTGATATGATGTCTAAAAGCTATTATTCTTCTGCAGGACCCACGGGTCCTAGGATAACAGGTCCTACTTATCTGCATCATCAGATAACAAGGGCATGACTTCTCACATAGGCCAATGCAACATGCCAACAGAAAATAATTAAAGACTCATCTCAATTTCTCATTTCTATAATATTTCAGGGCCCCAATTGCTTACAAGAATTAGCAGGAATCAATTGTGAATTGCAAGGCAACTTAAAATGAAAGATGAGATCACAAAATCTGAGAGAAAGTACTGTAATTCAAACTTTCAATTTACAGATGACCAGCCCATATGAGTGAACAAAATCACAAATGAACAAGGTTATTTTTAATACCTTTCTCCTAATGATGAATGAAAGATTTCAGTGCAGCCAAAAAAATAGTTTCTGGAATGATAGATCATAATTGGTCTACCAAGACTAGGAAAACTTGATTTAGAGGTCAAATATAATTTAGAAAAACATTAATTGAGAAGACCCTTAGTGCTTCAAAACACTGGTACTTCAGTAAAACTTGGTTCTGTAGTATAAAAATGTCATTCTCAAACCAATGTAACCTACATTTAATCTCCTGAAAGTATATTCCTTTTCAAATAAACTTTCAAAAATCATATTCACCAAAATAACACTTGACAAGTAGATGATAGTGACATTACAAGGTTTTCAAGTGTAGGGAGCAAGTTACAATAGAGTTGATTTACGTACCCAGCACTAATACCAAACAAGTTCAACCATTCATTAAAGTGCAGAAATACTACCCCCCACCATTTGTGTTGTTCAGTAGGTGCCTTCCAGAAATGTGTTAAATAGATCAGCCTCCCATAATTCAAACCCAAATATTAGCTAATAAAGTAAATTTCATCACATAAGAAGGTACATTTTAAAGTCACTAATAGTTGCCTTATCATGTGTTGCCTTATCATATATTTTCCCTATCTGTGTAACATAGTAAGAAATATGACTTTAAGTCTTGATTATGGGTACTGATGAGAGATTTGACAAACATAAAATCTGTCTTCTATTTCTATCATATTCCTCTATGTAGTAAATTTTAGTTTTCTTCTTTTTCCAATACTTATAGGTAGTAGAAAAAATTATCCTATGTAAAATAAAATAATCACATACCATTGTACAAAGCCATTTATAAAAACTGGTAGGAATAAATTCTAGGCCATTTTTAAACGTTCCTTTTGACTAAAGATTAATCTTCCAAATGAACGAGAATAAAATCATGTCTAAGTGCTTCACATCTCCAGTCTTGCAAATTGTTATTTCAGATGAACGAATTATGGAAATATAAGCTGACATTAGTTGCCTATATATTCTCCATGCTGGCTGATACTCAGAATTTGCACAGCACAGGAAAACAGGTGCAATGACTGGCTTCTCACATCAGGGTGAATTTTTGGCATTGCTGGGCTTCGAACTCAGGGCCTAGGAGGCCCAACTGCCCAATCGGTCCACGTGATCACACCAGACTTTGAGCCACTAAGGAGAGGGGCTCTTCCCAGGAAATGAGATCGAGCCACAGGGAGGCCAAAATAGTGCTCAATGCATCATTTAAACATGGGATGTATATTCACATCCGTGTGGGGACTGCATCGTGCATTGTGTGTACTTATTGTGTTTATTTTGTATGCTATTCATGGATTATTGTGTATTTTCTCATGTATATGATGACAGGTATAACTGCGCTGACATGGATAACAACTTATTCCCATGACCACAGGGTGGCCCATGCATTCTCCATCCTAGCTGAGACCCAAGACTTGCACAGGAAAGGAAAACATATGCAACCATTGGCGTCTTACATCAAGATGAATCTTTTGGCAGGGCTGGGATCTGAACTCGGGGCCTAGCAGGCCCAATTGGTGAATGGGTCCATATGAGCACAACAGCCTGTGAACGACAAAGGAGCTAGGCGTTTCCAGTACCTGAATTTGAGCCCCCCTGGGGGGAGAGTGGGGAGCACAATAGTCATCCATTCATAAATAGAAGGTAGAATGCAAACAAGTACATATTTGTATAGAGTAGGATTGATGGTGACTTGTGATGGAATCCAATCTGTGTGTACCTATATTTGGGTATTTTCTGATGCATTCATTTCATGTCTGTGATGATTATTGTCATGCTTCATTAACTCTTCTTTACAAATAATCTATACCCCATGAGTCTTGTGTATCATTTCCTACTTGCATCATGCACAAACTACTCATTCAAGGATGAGATCGATCGCATGCCATGACTCTTCCTAGGTCCAGAAACAAGTATCTCAGGATCTCCCACCATTCCCTCCTCCTAGGGGGACTGAATTCAAGCCTCAGTCCTGGAAAAGTTACTCCTTATATACATCTTAACGATAGGATTTATACTTCCGTTCAGATGTTCAGTCCATATTGTGTTTGGTGCGTTTATTCATTTTATTTCTTGTTTTATTAACTTATTTACCACTTATTTTATTGACTCTGATGACACTTATACCATTTATTACATTGTTTACATCTTATCACATAGAATCTAGATTTTAGATGTATGTGTTCTCTATCATGCCTGGCAGTGCTAGGATCTGATCTCAGGGCCTAGCAGGCCCAATTCATGAATGGGTGAGTTTGAGGATGGGAGCCTCTAGCCAATGAAGCTGTTAAGTGGTTCCCACGTGCTGAGATTGACCCCCAGATTTGGCCAAAACAGTGATACATGGATAGGCAGATGGTGATATACAAAGAAATATATATTGTTAAAGAGTGGCCAGAGCCGTCTATCTATGATTGAATGACACCTACTATGTTCCTACCAACTCTTAGGTATTTATTATACCACCATTGAAGGAATATTATTCTTTTAATGCTTAATAAACTATACATTAAGATCAATCAGCATTCTAAGACTATTGCATCCAATTTTAGACTAGACGGATGCATGAACTACTCTTTCAATGGATATTCCCATGCAAAGGAATGAGTCTCTTGTGATCTCCTGCCATTGGTGTCAGGACTGGGATTTGAACCCAGGGCCTATGTTCACAGGTTGTCCTATGGCTTCACTGATAGCCCACAAGCCATCAGCAATGGCAGGTCATATCTACTTTGCAGCCATGTCATTCAAACCCAGGATGGTCACTGTGCAAAGAAAAAAATAATAAAACCCCAGCCCCCTGAAGGTTGCCACTTTTTCTGCTTTCCAGTTTTTTTTTTTCTAGAAAGTCCCCTGGGCCTAGGATCTTAGGATCAGCTATGGTTCTGGAGGCTGCACCCAAGCCGAGAGAGATCTAAGCTGAGGCAGAGTTTCCATGACCTGAGTTCAAGCCCCATGGTTGGCCAAAAGAAAAAAAAGAAAAGAATAAAGAAAATATAGTTATTTAACTAAATTAAAAAAATAAAGCTACCTAGTTTGGAATTTCTGCTAGTTTTCTTTCCTATCCTGGGATTTGAACTCAGGGTCTTGGTAAATCTGTAGCAATGTGAGGGAAGATTTGCTACTACTTTAGTTCAAACCTTGTGCCAACCAAATATGAAAACTAAGTCACTGACCTAAGCAGGGGGAGGTAGTTGTGGAGATGGGAGGGAAGGTATGGTAGGGAGAAAACAAAGGAGGAGGTAACAATGCTCAATATGAAATTTACTCATTACCTTGCTCCTGTAAAATATTTTTACAATAAAAATCGAACAAAGACAAACAATGTAGTTCTCAGAGAAGCATTTTGGAGGTAAGGGAAGGATATCTGAGTGAATAGCTGTACAAAATTCTACACTTTTTAAAATGTTCTGTATGGAACTCAATAAACATAACTGCTTCCATTAAAAAATTAAGTCACTGTCTTGGAACTGGGGCCAGTATTTCTGCCATTGCTAGGATTTAAGCTCACCGTCCAGGTAACAATTTTGCATCATGGGTGAAGGCGAAGCTCACTGTCCATGAGGAAAGAAATTCAGGCTAGAGTTCCCAGGGCCTGAATGAAGGCCCTGAGATGGAAAAATATCTCTATACATGTGTAATATATGATATATATACTTACATATGTATGTTAATTTCATATTATGATTCAGGTGGATCAGTGGTAGAGCACTTGCCTTGCATGCCTGAGTCCCTGGGTTCGATTCCTCAGCACCACATAAGCAAAAAGAAAAAATCCGGAAGTGGCGCTGTGGCTCAAGTGGTAGAGTGCTAGCCTTGAGCTGAAGAGCTGAGGAACAGCGCCCAGGCCCAGAGTTCAAGCCACACAACCGGACCCACACAGAAAAAGAATGATTTTGTATTTTATTTTTCTTTGATTTATTTATTTATTGATTGCTGTATTTAGTATTTTATACACATAATATTTATTACATTTTGCACATCTATTATAAAATTATACCCAATAATTTAGGACATTGACTCATTTTCATTAATATTTTATTAAGTGTTGAAACATAATACATAAATAAATGGAAGCATTTGTCACAGTCTTCACATGATTAGAGTCTCTCACAAGTATGAGCTTTGTCTTATTTATCTTTGGAAACTTCCTATCGGGTTTTCTTTAGATGATTTATACTCAGAAGCCTTTTCTTGAGGATAGGCAAGCGAGGTATAAAATTGTGAGGGTGGCGCTAGAAATGTGGCTTAGTGGTAAAGTGCTTGCTCAGCATGCATGAATGCCAGGGTTTGAATCCTCAGTGCCACATACTCAGAAAAAGCCAGAAGCTATGGAGTAGCTCAAGTGGCTAGCCTTGAGAAAAAGAAGCTCAGAGAGAGTACCCAGGCCCTAAAATCAAGCCCAGGACTGTCTAAAACCATAGGCCAGATGCCAGTGGCTCATAAGTGGAACCGTAGCTTCTCGGGAGGCTGATAGCTGAAGACCACAGTCCAAAGGAAAGCCTGTTAGATTCTTATCTCCAGTGAACTACCAAAAGTACCCATCTGGCATTTTGGAATAAGTGCTAGAGTGTTCACCTTGAGCTGAAGGACTCAGGGTCAGTGCCCAGGCTAGAGTTCGAGACACACAACTGGAAAAAGAGTGAGGGTTAATTAAAATACTTTTCCTATTTGCTAATTACGAGAATATTCTTTGGAAGATGAACACTGATGTACACCAGAATTGGACTCAGAGCTCAAGGTTCAAGTGTAGCACATACATATGCCCATCCTCTCAGACTGTAGCATTGTAATATTGTGTCCTACAGGGTTCTTAAACGTCCAAGGTTAAAAGGCTTAATATGCTCCACAAGCCCTTTGTGATAAGCAGTTGACTTGCATTGTCAATGTCATTACAGTTCTGAACCTAGCAGAGCACAAGTAGCTCATGCCCATCACCCTAGCTCAGGAGGCTGAGGTCTCAGGATCACAGGGTGAAGCCAGCCAGGGCAGGAAATCTATGACAAAATGACTTCCACTTCTGAAAGGTCAGATATTCAAGAGCTTCGTGTGTCTCCCTTGGTGATGAGAATTTACTTGCACACTAAATGTTCTTATAGTACTCGAGCTATAGAAGAAGGAAAGAAACATTATTGACCTATCCTGGATTCAGAGCCCTAGCTCTGTTAGCAGGAAGAACTCCAGTGTAACTCTGTTATTGAAGGACAGAAAACAGTTTCAAAATCCAGGCTAGGTGCAGAGACCAGGCCTACAGGATTAGGAGGCAGAACGTACACACTCAACAGGGAAGTGAGCTGCAAAACGACTTCATTTATTCCAGGCACAACCAGTAATGTGGAAAACCTGTAACATTTGTTAAAGTTACACCAGGGTCAGGCTTTACTCGGTCTCTTCAAACAATGACTAATTAATCTTCCTCCCTCATGTGAAGGGAGACTCAGGCTACCTTTAGGTTACCAATAGAGAGCCAGTTTAGTGGGGGAGAGGGGAGGAACAGAGTAGAAAAACCCTGCTCTCTGGTCTTAGGGAGTGGGTTTTTGACTCGCCATCTATCAGATTTGAAGACCCTTCTACCTCTGCCTGTCCATTCCCCTTCCTTCATTCTCCACATAATTAATGCAAATCCCCAGACTAACTAGAGGCAGGACTGTTTCTATTTTGTCTCCAAGCACATGATTTAGAACCTAGCTCTGCCCTCTTGACTCTGGGGCCCTTGGTTGCCTGAGAAGTGGGAAAGAGACAGTCTTCCTGCTCTGTGGTTATGTGAAGGCACACTGCAAAAGGTCTCCTAACTGGGAAGTGTTCCCTTCTTTCCTCCTGACGTCCAAAGATTAAACTATCATATTTCTTTCTTTCTTTCTTTCTTTCTTTCTTTCTTTCTTTCTTTCTTTCTTTCTTTCTTTCTTTCTTTCTTTCTTTCTTTCTTTCTTCCTTCCTTCCTTCCTTCCTTCCTTCCTTCCTTCCTTCCTTCCTTCCTTCCTTCCTTCTTCTTTCTTTCTTTCTTTCTTTCTTTCTTTCTTTCTTTCTTTCTTTCTTTCTTTCTTTCTTTCTTTCTTCCTATCTATCTACCACCTTACCTAGGTATCTCTTTGCCAGGTCTTGGGTTGAACTTAAGGCCTGGGCACTGTCTGTAGCACTCTACTACTTGAGCCACAACACCAATTCTGGCCTTTTCTGTGTATGTGCTACCGAGGAATCGTACCCAGGGCTTCTTGCATGCTAGGCAAGCACTCTATCACTAATCCACATTCCCAGCCCCCTCATATTTTTCTTAATGGTAGTTTTTACATAAGTATGCTACCATTTTACTTCCTCAAGTTTAATTTTCTGAAGACTGGTTATTTCTAAGAAACCCTATCTTGTGTATCCCTGCCTGATTTGTTACTGTTCCTGCATTGTCCTCATAATAAAATGTAAATAAAGACTGCTGAGATCTTCAGTGTGCATCATATAAGGACACAGGCCTGAAACCCTGGAAGAGAAAGCAATGGGTCTGACATGAAGAGGATGATGCAGTAGGCTCAAGGATCATATCTGAAAAATAAATAAATAAATAAATAAGAGAAGCAGCATTGCATATAGTGTGTTTGAACTCAGGGAGGTAATATACACACATAAGTAAGTAGGGCACTGATTCATAAACGTGGCCTCTTTTTGAAAACGTTTTTGAGGCTATCCCATGTCTTAAACTCAGGGCCTGATGCATTCCTCAGCTATTTTTCCCAAGGCTGAGGCTTTACCACAGCCACAGCTCCACTTCCAGCCATCTGGTCGTTAATCGGACATAAGTGCCTCCCAGGCTTTCCAGCCTGGTCTAGCCTGTTTCTTCTGCTCGGCTTTCTCTCTCAAAGCTCCATCTCTACCTTCTGGTCCACTGCTCCACTTCTGGTTTTCTGGTGGTTTATTGGACATAAGAGTCTCACAGACTTCCTGCTCAGGCTGACTTTGAAGGGTGATCTCTCAAAAAGGTTTCAAGCAGCTTTCCTCAGGGATTCACCAAGGAGCACCTCCACACAAACCTGGAGTCTAAATCTCGAGAGACACTAGAAAAGTGATGTATGAAGATGCTTCTAGTATATTCTAGATACTTAAGGTTGGAGACACACAACACTCCTAATTTTTAGATCATTTTATAGGCAAAAGAAGCAACGCAGACAATATAAGGATCGCTGTAGCTTTTGGTCCTCCCATCTTGAGACAGTAAATTGCTGTAGCTCAATAGTAACTGACAGAGCTGGCATGTCCTGTGGACATTTGCACAGAAATTCTGTGACACTCATTTCTCACTTTTGGTTTCAAACCTATGAACAGATGGTAAGATGAGGAAGGAAAATCCTTCTTAGAGAAAGCAGCTATAAAGGACATTGGGTAGCTAAGTTATAAATTCATAACCCTGGTATGACCCTATTAAGAAGTCAGGTTTCCAGATTAAAAAATGAAGAAGAAAAGAAAGAAGGTGCCAGTGGCTTCTCATTGTGTGATCTGAGCTCCTCAGGAGTCTGAGATGTAGAGAATCTGAGTTTGAATCCAGCCAGTGTAGGAAAGTCTATGACAATGTTATTTCTAAGAGATCACAGAAAAACCCAGAAGTGGGGTTTTGACTCAAGGTTAATGCACTATCCTTTAGCAAAAGGATCTCAGGAACAATGCCTAGGCTCATAGTTCAACACCAGGACCTGCCCCCTCAAAAATAACCTGTACCTCCATATCTTTGTATATGTATGTATGTATGTATTCCTATAGGTGAAGATCCAGAGTAGTTACGATGAATGGAACCAAGCTAGAAAATTTGTATCCAATAAAATGATTTCATAACAGAGACTGATTTCATGAAAGTGAATGTTCTGCGGCTCCCCTCACTGTTCCCAGTATAGCCTGAGGGTTTCTCTGCATCCCAGGCCTGCTGGAAGAAGTCTCCCTCATTGTCTGGACAGGCAGACAAAAGGCCTCACTTCTGTACAGCTATGTAACAAACAACTACATCTGTGTCAGATTGTGAGAATGAGTGTGAGTGGGCTCTGAAGGTCAGGATAAAGGTCTAATTTTAGCCCAATCTTTTTCTTTCCCCAGTGCTCTGGTTTGACAGGAAGCCATTTGTGCCATCTCCCATGGCAGGCCAAGTCCTGTGCACTTATCCTGCCATTGTGAGACTATATTCCGGTGTTCAGATACAGTGCTCAATATAATTCAGCAGTCCTTCTGGCAGACAACTAGGGCACTGAAACTCATGAAATGTTTCATTGAGGACGATGATGGGCCTATGATGTCTCTCCTAGGTTTCTGGAAGTTTGGGAAATCCAAGCACATATCTGATATCACAAAGCTTCCTGTCATCTAGGGCTGTTGAAGCTCTTCAGGTTTTGAAACATTTGACCTCTCCAAGTTGGGTCCTGGCTGGCTAGGTTTGGGGGTTGAAAACAGGGCTGGGGTGCTGACCATGAGCTCAGTGTAGAAGCTCGGTGCATTACCATTTTGTCTAACAGCACCACTTCTAGTCTGTGAGTGTGTGTGTGTGTGTGTGTGTGTGTGTGTATGTGTGCATGAGCCCGTGTGTGCACAGGAGGTTGAACTCAGGTCCTGAGCACTGTACCTATTTTCTCTTGTACAAGGATACTCCTCTCCCACTTGAGCAACAGAGACACTTCAGGCTTCTTTTTAGTGATATGGTCCTGAGAAATCAAACCCAGGGCTTCATATATGCAAAGCAATCTACACTCTACACATTCCCAGCCCTCTACTTCAGGTTTGTTAGTTTGTTTCTGTCTTTTCTTTATTGTTGTAGGAGTTGAAATCTGGGCCTGGGTACTGTCCTTGAACTCTTCTCCTCAAGTCTTGTGCTCTACCACTTGAGCCAAACACCACTTCAGCTTTTTGGGGGGTCCATCGGAGCTAAGTGTCTCAAGGACTTTCCTGCCCAGGCTAGCTTTGAACCATGATCCTCAGAACTCATCCTACTGGGTAGCTAGGATAACAGACATGAGCAACAAGCACCCAGATTCCACTTTGGGTTTCTTAGTGGTGAATTGGAAATAATAGGCTCATGGAGATAATAGGCTTTTGTGTCTGGGATAGTTTGGAACCCAGATCCTCAGATCTCAGCTTTCTGAGAAGGCAGGATGACAGACCTTAGCTATAGACCCCTAGGCTGTGGCCTCTGCTATAAGGGGATCCATGTCTCCACGTGGTAGAGCGCTAGTCATAAGCCTAAGAGGTAAGGGCCAGCACCTAGACCATGAGTTCAGGGTTCATGACTGAGAAAAAACAAAAGAAAACAATTGTCTGCAGGAGACAACTTACTAGTCTTCAGTAATACATCTTTGTCCCTGCCATGGGGACATAAATGAGCCTCAATATTCTTGTCTGCATAATCATCTCAGTTGTGGAGATCTTATAAGGACCTGAAGAAAGAATGCACCCTTTGAAGGACAGAGCACATTGCACTCTTTGCATGACTTAGCACACAGCATCCTTTGAAAGACTCAGCACACAGCACCCAATGCAGGATGCAGCAAACTGCACCCTGTGAAGGACTCAGCACCTAGCTCTATTCCAGAAGCTTTCATTAGAATTAGGGTGCTTTTATCAGTATCACCATTCTTTGAGGAACAGTTCACAAACCACACAAGTTCACATCTAATGGTTTAGTGTGGTGGTTTTTTCTTTTTTTTTGAGGGGGGGGTTAGCCATGGGGCTTGAACTCAAAACATGAGGATACTATTCTAATAACATTTGATCAAGACTAGAGCTCTACCACTTCAAGCCATATTTCAAAGATTCTAGCAGACTTCCTGCCAAATTTTAAAGGCCCTGAGCACCCAGGATATGGGGATAAGCCAGGGTAACCAGGATGATGGGGATAACCCATGGATCTGGGTTGCAGCAGTTTACATCTGGCTAAGTCAGGTTAGGTGGAATCTGTCAGCCCCAGACTCCTAGATTGCCCTGTGATGAGGTATTTGAAGTCCTGTCCTTCTTGCCCTTCTATAGTTGCAGTTAAAACATTCTACTTTTTTTTGGCGGCAGTCCTGGGGCTTGAGTATGCGCTTTGACCCTGTTCCTAAGCATTTGTGCTCAAGGCTAGCACACAATTGAATGAAAGACAGCAGAACTTCTGGGTTTTCTGTTTATGTGCACTGAGGAATCAAACCCAGTGCTTCATGCTTCCTCGGTGAACATTCAACCACTGAGCCCCAGGAGTGAATGAGATATAAATAGATAGAGATTGTTGTATAAAAATATTATATACACAAAAAGAGAGATGTCTGCATATTATTAAATTATAGATAGTATTACTACCAATTATTAGGTATTAAATTATGTCTCCATTTAATGATGTGTCCCAGTTAACAATTAATAAAGCATTAATTAAAATTACTCAATATCCTGTTATTGTTTATCACATATGTACGTACATTCCTACTATAGTTATGTATTTTATAGAATGAGACATATTCCTATATATTATTAAATTATGCATTGTGTGTTACTACCAATTATTAGGTATTTGTGTTTCCATGAAATTTTTATTCTGTCAAAGCTTAATAAAATATTAAACTTAATCCACGTCCTATAATTTTTGTGTCTAATTTTATCCTAGAATGATTCCCTACTAATTCAATCTGTTTTTCATTTATTGTAATGACAATTCTTCCACCTTTTTACATTTATTACATCCTATTACATAGCATATAGATTTGCATCTGAATTATACATCCTAACTGTCACCGAGCACTTTCAAAGAAAAAGAAAACATGTTTCACACTCGGCTTCTCACATCTGAACTCACAGTCTACAAAGCCCAATTCATTAATGGGTAAGTGTCAGCATGCCAGCCTGGAGCATATTAAGCTGACTAGCATTTCCAGCACCTGAGATTGAGCCCTAAGAGTTGACAAAATAAGAACACATTGATATGCAGATAGTAGTACACAAATAAATATAGATCATTATAGAGTGCAGGAGATGTCTACACATTATTCAGCTATATAGGCTACATTCCTGCCAATTCTTGGGTGTTTATTATGCCTTCATGTAATTAATATTATTGTTTTCAGCCTTAATGAATTATTAATTAAATCAACCACTGTCCTGAAACTATAGCATACATGTAATTAATAGTATTCTTTGGATGTGTCAAAAAGCATTCATTAAAATCAATTGGCCTCCTAAAATCACTCTAATTGTATAGTAGTATTCAGAAATAACTAGTTCAACCTTGCTATTCATAATCTTCCATCGGTATTCCTATGACTAGGAACGAGACTCTTAGATCTCTTAGGGGTCAGGACCGGGCTTCAAACACAGGGCCTATGTTGCTGTGTTGGCCTATGGCTTCCCTGGTAGCCTGCCAGCTTTCAGCAATGCCAGGTCATTTTTCAACATTTACCAACATTTTTCAACCGTGTCATTCAGACCCAGTATGGTCACCTAGCAAAGAAAAAAATGTAAAATTGGCAGCCATCTGCAAATTGCCAGTGTATTTTCTGTTTTGCATTAAATTTTTTTTCCGGTCAGCCATTGGGACCCAGGAACCCAGGTTCGGCTATGGGTCCAGTGTCTGCACCCCAGCCTAGAGTGATCAAACCTGAGGCAGAACTGCCACTACCTGAGTTCAAGCTCAGTGCTTGACAAAATAAAAATACATACAGGAGTTCCAGGAAGATGGCAGAGGAGAAGCTGGAGGCTAAACAAGCTCTCGCATAGAAAGCAGTTTTAGTGCTCCAGTGAACAGTCCTAAGCCAGAGAATCACACCAAGTGTGCCATCACAATACACAGAGTTAGGCCAGAGAGAGAAAATCCAGGCAAGGAAACAGATCTGTGCACTTGTCAGCAGCCACCGCTGTGGTAGCAGTGGCTGCTGTGGCGGCCGTAGCCGCCATACCTGCAACACAGAGAGTCCAGGACAACGACTCCAGATGCAGCAGGCGAGTTGATTCTACTCAACACCAGGAAGAACTGACAAGGAACAGACATCTTCATCCTGCAGATTGCATACCAGAGACGACCCAAGAACCAAGAATCTGGCATGAGTAGAAGCCTGACATCCTCACTCCTTCTCAGGGAGCAGAGGAAGGAAGAACATCCCTCCCCTCCCCACTACCAGAGATCTCCATCTTTGATACTGACAGAGGCCTGGCTGAGCAGCTAGCTCCAACTCAGGCCTTGAAAGAAAACAAGAGTCATTTACCAGGTCACAGGAACCTATTCTGACATTCCAGGCTCAGCTACACCCAGCGGAAAGTGACCCAGCACAGCTGAGAAAGCTCCACCAGCCCCAGGAGTGGCTTTCTTCACTGGATAAACAGAGCCAGAGGCTGCCCCTCCCTATAGTAGCCTTGACAATCAATTGACATTCAGTAAACATAAACCCTGAGAATGGCTCCAGGCTGGGCTCTGTCAGTGTCTCAGAAGCTAGCCCCCCAGGGAAAAGCTACTATTTGCTAAAAGGCCTCCACCCTACCAGAAATTAGCCTCATCACAGCATCTCCAAACTAGAAGAAACAGCCATCTCCCTCTTTTGTGAAACTCAAAGCAGATCTCCTTCTCATTGAACTAGCCTGGGAGGAGGATCACAAAATTCTGGGTAAAGCAGATCATTTTTCTGCCTGCTCAAACAAAATGACTTAAGAGACCAAACAAGCCACAGGAAAATCAAACACCACAAGCAGACCAGAGACTCCAACAAGAGACAGTTACAGACACAAGGGAGATACAGGATCTACCCATCCCCACCAAAAAATATCAAAGAATTCTTTTTTTGTACATTTCATAATTTTTTTAAACTTTTTAAAATTTTTAATTTTTATCTTTAAAAAATATTTTTTATTAACTCCTTTTTTCTTGCTCTTATACTTTTTATTTTAAGGGTATATGTGTGTGTGTTTGTGATTTTTTCTTTTTTTTCTTTTTATTCATTTTTTTGTTTAGCTCTACAGAATTTTTGATCCTTTTCTTTCTTTCTTTCTTTCTTCCTTTCTTCCTTCCTTTCTTTGTTTCTCATTCTTTTCACTTTTCCTCTCTTTCGTTCGTCTTTGTGTGACTTAATTGCTGTTCTGCTCATCCTCAGATATACCCGTAGTCGATTATTAGACATTAACCCCCATTTTGTACACACTTAATCCAGAAATTTATTACTCAGTTCAAAATCTCTTAGACTTAAATTCCTTAATAGCAGTATTACTTCTATGTACCTATATGATATTTTAAGCATTTTTATTTTTAAATTTTTCACATCTCATTCTATCCCTCCCCTTCTCTTATCCTATCCTCGTTCTTCTCTGAATATTACTTTGTTAATTTGCATAATTTATGTGTTTCTCTTTTAATTTTTGTTTCTATTTTTTCTTGCCCTTTTTTCTTTTTTTCTCTCTCTCTACTATCATTCTATCCAACCTATTTCCCGCTTAGATATTAGTATTTAGTCAAGTTAACTCTCCCTCTACATTTACACATCCCTCTATTCCTATTTTTACCCACATATCTCCCTTAACCTAATAATGTCTGCTTTGCCAAATTCTTCTTTGCAGTTCGCAGCACACTAATACATAGTTGTTCAATGTTGAATAGATATATCTGTTGAACTAGGTTGTATCTGCAGACTTTTTACTTTGCAACTACAGACTTTGGTTGATGCTTGCCTTAAGATAGTGTTCTAGCACAAAACTGGTGATTCATTCATCCCAAATGGGCAGAACAAACCTGAAAAACACAAGAAAAATGGTAAATCCGGGTATCTCAACTCCCACTCATGGTAATTAGGGGACAGAACAGAAAATGAATAATCCAGAGGAGAGTTCCCAAAAAGCTCTGCAAACACTACTGGTAAACATGGTAAATGAAAAAATTGAAAACCTGCAAAGACTTCGTGTGAGCGTGATAGGGAGAGAGAGAAGACAAATGAAAGGTCAATACAGGAATATCATGAGCCTGAGGAAGCTACTCAAAGACTGATACAGGAATTGTATGAGCAGCTTGAGAACACTCAAAGAGAAATAAAAAAATGGTGTGAGCAGGCTGAGATCAGTCAAAGAGATAGACAGGAATTGCGGGAGTTGGCGTAGAAGAGACAAAGAGAAAGTCAGGAATGGTGTTAGGAGGCTGAGAACACTCAAAGAGAACAATAGGAATTGAGTGAACATAAGGAAGCTAATCAAATTGTGATACAGGAATTGAGAGAGCAGCATGAGAATACACAAAGATCACTAAAGGCATCCATGGAATCTATAAACAGAGAGCTGAAAGAAGTCAGGAAGTCCACAAAGGGAACGCTGACTGGAACCCAACAGAAGGAATGGGAGTCCAAGGAAACCATAACCAATCAACTAAGTGATATGAGAATAAACACTGAACAACAAATTAAGGAAGTAAAGAAGTTCATCCAATATCTAAATCAAAGCTCCAACAAAGAATTGGAAGCCATCAAAGCCAACCAACTAGAAGGAAAAGAAATTAATAACAAAGTAGAAAGTCTTGATAGTAGATCGATTCTCGGGGATTGAAGACAGCCTAGATATTATAGAGAAAGAACATACAACCATTCAAGAAAAATCCAGGAAATATGATAGATCTATTCAACACATGGAAGACACCATCAGAAAGCCTCATCTGAGGATAATGGGTGTAGAGGAGAACCTAGAATCAGAAGTTAATTGTATAGGAAATTTGTTTAACAGGATCCTAGCAGAGAACTTTCCAAACATGCAAAAAGATAGGCTTATTAAGATAAAAGAAGCTTTTAGAAATACAAATAGACATGGCCAAAACAGGACATCCCACTCTCACAGTATAATCCTCGCAGGATCAACTCAGACCAAGGAAAACATCCTTAAAGCTGTCAAGGAGAAACTATCAATCACCTATAAAGGGAAACCAATTAGAATCACCTCAGATTTCTAAGCAGAGACAATTCAAGCAGGAAGACCATGGAATGATGTATGCCATGCCATAATGACAAACAAATATCAACCAAGAATACTATACCCAGCTAAACTCTCATTCATAACCCAAGGTCAAAGAAAGTCCTTCCATAGCAATGAAAAATTTAAACAATTTATCTCCACAAAACCAGCCCTACAAAAGATTCTTAAAGATGTCCTACACATAGAAAACCAACAAGACCACAATAAAGGCCAAGAAACTAAACCCAAACTGAGAATCCAAGAAGTATAGGAAGAACTCAGTTGCCTCAGCCCCCAAGAAGGTGGATAAAATGGCAGGAACTCCCTAATACCTCTCAGTCCTATTTCTCAACATTGATGAACTTAACTCTCCAATTAAGCTACATAGACTGTCTAGTTCAATTAAAAAGCAAGATCCTTCCATCTGCTGCCTTCAGGATTCACGTCTTGCTCATAAAAACAAAAACATTTTCAATATGAAAGTCTGGAACAAAATCTACCAAGCAAACGGCCCCCATTATCAAGTGGGAGTTGCAATACTAATATCAGATAAAATACACTTCAAATTAAATCTAGTGAGAAGAGATAAAGAAGGTCACTACACACTAATTAAGGGATATCTCCTTCTGGAGGATATTACAATTCTAAATATCTTCTCACCAAACAACGGAGAACCCAAATTTATCCAAGAAACACTACTTTCCCTCAAATCCCAAATAGATCCAAGGACTTTAATTGTTGGGGACGTTAGCACACCACTTTCCCCACTAGATAGATCAACTCGGCAAAAACTCAAAAGAGAAAGTGCGGACCTAAACAACTGCATAGGTAAATTAGATTTAACAGACACATACCGAATATTTCAACCAGCAGCATCAGAATACATGGTTTTCTCAGCAGCACATGGAACATTTTCCAAAATAGACCACATTTTAGTCCACAAAGCAAACTTGTCCAAATTCAGACACATTGAATTTATACCTTGCTTTCTCTCAGAACACAAGGGAATAAAATTAGAACTCAACACTAAAAAACACCAAAGAGGGTCCTGTAACAACTCAAGGACCTGGAACAATACACTGCTGAATCACGATTGGTTCATGGAAGAGATTAGAAAGGAAATTCAAGTGTTCGTGTTATTCAACAAAAATGAGCATACAAACTACCAGCTCCTCTGTGAAACAGCAATGGCAGTACTCAAAGGCAAGTTTATAGCTCTCAGTTCTTACATCAACAAATTGGAGAGATCTGAAACCAAAAATTTAATGAGACATCTGGGCCTCCTTGCAAAAGAGCAGTAAAATAAACCCCAATGCAGTAGACGAAAACAAATAATTAAAATTAAATCAGAATTAAATGAATTAGAATAAAAAAATCACAGAAAAATCAACACAACAAAGAGTTGATTCTTTGAAAAAATCAAAGTGATTGACAGACGCTTAGCAAATCTTATCTGAAAAAGAAGAGAACACACCCATAATATGTATTATAATTTAGGTCCGGTGGTAGGAAAGGAAGTGGAAAACAATACTACATCCAGTAAAGCTGACATTCCTATTACATCACTAAGGAAGTAGTGTTAAGACCTGCAGGATTCATAGGGTTGTTGCATGTGACATTACTATGTAAAAGACTATTAACTATCATCTCAGACATCCATAACATTCTGCTTTCATTTTCAAGATCAAGAGCCAAATATCTATGACTTTTTATTAATTGGGTGTGTTTCTTAGGAAGGAAGAAGGAGGATTTGGTAGTTGATGATGGAAAAAATATATGTATTATCTCCTTGTCCAAATTTTTTGCAGTTTTATTTATTTATTTTTCTTCTTTATATTATTTTTTATTGTGAAAATACTGTACAGAGGGGTTACAATTACATGGGCAAAATAATGAGTACATTTCTTAGCAAGCATAGTAGCCTCCTCTTTTGATTACCCTTCCCATCCCCTCCCATCCTCCCCCTGTCCCCCCACCCAGGTCTCCCCGCTACCCTCCCCCACCAAAGTTGTAAAGTTCATTTTTCGACATAACGTCTTGTACATCTCATTGTTGCAATGGGTCCACCTGTATCTCTATTTAAACGAAGTTTTGCAGTTTGAAAAAGTGCTACTGATCAACTCACACTTACATCTAATTGACTTGCTGTCTGCACAAGATGCATATAAATGAAGATATTTATTCTGTTGGATAGTCACATATATTAACAAAATCCATTTCTGGAAAATAAAAGATACTAGGTAAGAAATTATAAAGTATTGTCTTTAAAATGGTTTATTTTCTTGGAGAACAAAAGGTAGTATTGAAATGATTAGTCCAGCTTTCTTCGAGATTTTATGCTGTCTCAGTATCAAAATGTTCTCTAATTCCTGTAACATCCAAGCATAAAAGACATGATTTGAAGATCTCAGTAGTTTTAGAAACAAAGGTACATAATACCTTCCTTCCTGCAGAGTCATGTGAGCACAAGTATGATTGATTGTATTATAGTTCTCTTTTTTTTCTCTTTATCTCAAGTGTTGCATATCTTGGTATATTACTCTATGTGTTGCATCAGCTTCTGTAGGTGAGATTTACCTCTACCTGCAATGTAAAAATGGGTTATGTGAGTTATTTCAGCTTACAAAAGTGAACCAGAATTGGAGAAAGATTATTTCTAGGGGAAGATTTTTATCTCATTGTCTGTGTCTAAAAGCTGACTTGTTTTCCCTTAGCCATAAAAATAGCATATTTCAGAGGGAGTCTTCCTTCAATTTATATACTGGAAGAATATAGCATGTCAAATTGAAGCAAAACTCAAATACAGCCTCATACATATAACACAGGCAGAATTAAGCTAATATTAGAATGTGATATTAAGATGTTAGTTTCTTACCATCCTTGTATACCATTATGATAGTTGACTATAGCACATCAGAATTAAACAAATCCTAACCAAGAACTTAACAAATAGATAACATTTTCTGTAGGAAATTATTATAATATTTTATAAATAAGCATTCTCCATGTGATCACTTGTAAGGTTATCTTTCCTATAGATGTGTTTAATCACTCCAGAGCATTGTATCTAATATCCATTATCATTATCCAGACCTTGTGATTGTGATGAGGAAGAATAATATATCTAGATTTCTTCTTCTCTTTCCCTCTTCTCCTATTTCTAGTGTGAATTCTCATCCTTTCTCCAAATTCTATTAATAATGGAAGAATGACTCATTGTGGATATCAAGCAAAAGGCTTCAAATCAAGAATTTCATTCTTTCAGAAACAGATGAAATAAATCAGAGTGGCTCAAGGAAGAATAAAATCAGAATAAAATTTTTTCCCCTCTCTGGCTTTCACCTTAGAGTCTGAACATGACTCTAAATATCTAATAAACCATTTCCCTCGACTAATTTTTTAAAAATATATTTTTTAAATAAATGATAATTTAAAAATAAATAGTAATTTGGTGTTTGTTTTTGGGAGGCATGAAATAAGACTGCATTAACAATGTGTGAGTTGAGAGACTAAATTATATCAGAATCTTATATAATGAAAAATAGACGATTTTAAGATAAATAGCTTGTAGATACATTTTTAATGTGATATACCCACAAAGTCATCAATTTTCTTCCTTTCCTCTCCATGCTGATTGAACTTCAATAAGCAGTTCATATAATTCAAATGGCTGCCTTTCTTTCAAAAATAGATTAGACCCAAAAAAATTAGAAAAAGAGAACCAGTATTGGGTGATGCGTTCTTTAAAAATAGCAGTCAAATAAATATTAACCATAATTCCAAAATAATAACAATCAAATGCTCTTGAAAAGAGAAGATTGTATGCAGAATATATAAAATGTGATAGTGCCAGAACTGCTTCAGGCATTTATGATTTCTAGTACATGACAATGTTTTAATCAGGATTAATTGTTTTCAGGGACTACATTTTTTCTAGTTATATTTCACTGAAGGAATATCTTGTTCAGGTTAATGAAAGGATAACAGGTTATAATAGAAAGAATGCTACACACTCATTGTACATAGCAAAATACCTTCACAGAATATCTGCCTTTCCCACATACCTAATCCTTCAAATGTAGATTTGAATTATATATATGTTTGTAAAATAATAACCTCTCATTACCCAAGGAGAACAAATTTGAATAATTATCATATGGGGGAAGTATACTCAAAGGTAGTTAAAAGTCCCAGGTGTAGTTCAAAAGGGACATGATTAGGTAAGAACCATCAGAAAGATGTAAAGAGCCTACATTAGAAAATAAAGGAAAAAATAACAACCCAGTTTCTGAATTTCTGGGAAGCAGAACAGGAGATAAATGTCTTTTCCACTAGAATCATTTGAAAAATATTTTAGCACTGTGGGTGTCTCTATTTTAATCTAGTGAGACTTCTTTTAGATTTCTGTCCTTTAGAACTGAAAAACAGTAAGCCAAATAACTTGTAGAAATACTTTACAGCAGATTTGGTTTAGTAAATTAATTCAACTACATCCTTTTCCTAATGAAACTACAGGGACACCATATTTCCTAGTTTCTGAGAATAAGTAAAAGTTGCCACCAGCTTAGTATACATGTATGATGTACATACTACTAAGGGCCTTGAATTAATGAAGTCTTGAAATACTAAATAATATCTAAATAAGAAGCTCCCTATCTTTATTTGCACATTTGGGGATCACTAAGTACCAAAATTATGTAGAAGGCTAGGGTAAGAATATGGTAATGAAATCTGTTTGCTAATATTATAAAGATAATTTATGTCATGTTGAGTTAGAGTTTCTAAAGTAATTAAAAAAGGTAAAACAGAAACAGAGAAATTAGAGAATCCAGTAAAATTATAGTCATCAGAGGATGGTATAGAATATTATAGGAACACTAGATGGTGAAAAAGAAGATAACAAAAATGAGTCCCCTGGAACAATGCGAAACAAAATCTACACCACAGATTGTCATATAGCTAGAAAATAGTTTCCACTATGCTGTCTTTGATATTTTAGGTTTGTTTACACAGCAACTTTCACCTCTTAGGAAATGACCTTTATTAATACTCAAGGCTTTGCGGCTTATAACCCAGAAACAAATAATGCTTCTAAATTTAAACAAGCATGATACTAAGCGTAACCCAGGGTATAGCTGATAAATAAGAATGATCTTCGGGAATAGTCAAACAATCTTGAAATTTTTCATACCTTTCCTCTTCTCCAACATGAGAAGTTCTAGTCAAGATATGTAAAATATTAATAAAGGATTTTTATATTTTTTATTGTTCACTCCAAAGCAAATACACTTTCCTCTTTGCAAGCCTGACTTTGGAAGAGTCACACCCTCACGATTATTTTATAGACAAAAGATTACTGCTTTGGCTTAGGTGTTTTCCTGCCTTTGGGTGTTGGTCTCTATTATTTTGGCAACTCCATAGAAAAACAAGATAAATCCATTACGCTTATATTGAATTGTTCAAAGTCAAGATGTCTTCAAACACAGTTTTCTGTTATCTTCTTCATTGCTAATTAAAGTTTAATTATTGCTCTTTAAATGCAACAAAAACGTGTTACTTTAATGTATATTCTCATTGAAACTGGTGATTAGAGGAGTATCTGTGATTGCTTTTTTAATTGTTTTCAAGTATTTTCCATATTGCTTTTGTTGTGGTCTTCTAGTCAGGAACAGAGGGTTACCCAAAAAGATCTTCCTAAGATATAAGATGTTAGGCAGAAAAAACTAGATGTATAATTAAAGATTTTCATCTCTTAAGAGACTGCAAAGCTCAGAAGACATTTTGCTATTATTGGCATGGTTAAGATCACTTGAATGTTTTGGATCTTAAACTAAGTGAAATTCATGTAAAATGTTACAGTTGTTCCAAACAATGATTATAGCTTATACTTTTTTGCTCCAATGAGATGAAATCTCTGATAAAGTTGGAGGGTATATCGATTTTAGGGTAGAAGGGTTAATGTTAGAAAGCCAAGTGAAATTGCTAAAACAGCACTGCCTATCACATATCATTTAATTATACTTAGGGTATATAAGTATATAAACATACAAATATGAATTGAGTGACAAATATGTGATTTACAAAATTCAATGACAACTAAATCCAGAAAAATACTTCTCTATATTTATATAAACTAGTATATCTAGTGAGGATTTAAAAATTTTAGAATAGATATTTTAACATTTATGTCAAAATATTTATTTTAATTGTTTATTTTTAGTCAGTTGTGGGGCTTGAAATCTGGGCCTGGACACTGTCCCTCAGCTCTTTAGCTCAAGACTAGTGCTCTACCCCTTGAGCCACTGTCAGTTTTTGGTGGTTCATTGGAGATAAGAGAGTCATCGACTTTCCTGCCTAGGCTGGCTTTGAACCATGATTCTAAGCTTTCAGCCTCCTTAGTAGCTAGGGTTACAAGCATGAGCTACTGGCTCCTAGATACATAATTATTTTTTACATATCTCTAAAGTATTGAGTGGTAATCCCATTTATTTATATATTGTGTAATGAGAAGCTCCATCATAGCCATTAATTTCTGCATGTAACGTTTCTTTTTAGTGAGAATATACTAAAACGTATCTTCTGGGTGTGATGAAATATTTATTCTTAACTATAATAAATTTGTTTCTTGTGGAATACAATTAATATATTTACTTTTACTCAAAGAAGTCTGCTAATTTAAGTTAAATAAAACATGATTTGTAAAGTGAAAGTAATTTATGGTTTCATTGATTGTTTTAAGAAAACAATTATGCCTTTTGTTTTCAATTATATTTCTGTGGGAATGTGTGACACTCATTGATTTAACTTTAAAATTAATAACAGTTATATTATATCAAGTTGATTCAAACTTGTATTTGAAAATTGCACACTTAACACAAGTATACTTCCACTTTCCTCTACCACATAATTAAAATAACAGTAAAGCAAAATTGGTGTTAGCCATTTATGTGTATAATCCTAGAACTCAGGAGGCTGAGACCTGAATATTTTAGTTCAATGTCATTCCAAACAGATAAAATGTGAAAACTTATCTCCAATTATCCAGCAAGAAACATAAGGTGAGCATGTGACTCAAGAATAGAGTGTCATCAGCCATGAGCAAAAAATACAAGGGAGACCATTAAACATCTAGTTCAAGCCCTAAAAATGACATATACACACAACAACAACAAAATGTACTATGATTATTAATGATGAAGACAAAATAGTAAAAAATGATCCTGAGAAATGTGTAAACATCTGGAAGACAGAAATCATTTGACATAATTTTGATTCATGAGAGGGAAAAGTCACAGCCTCATTTGTACAATTTCATTGTAGTCATTTGCGTTGAAACGTGGCTACTGGGTAACATGTGAAAGAGTAGACTGGATTACCTGACATAGGAGAAATTGCCTGTTACTATGTACCATCCCACTCTGCAAAGTTTAAAATCATGCTTGTTAATTTAAATAAAACTTATTGTTAGAGACTGTTTGGTCCACACAGACTGGGGTCCTTATTTTGAGGCTTCAGACCAGTGCTTTTGTTTATAACCACTCCTGTTTTAGCCCTCTTCCCTTGTGCAGCTATACCTTACTTAGCTGGCACTAAGCCAAGTCTTTGAACTAGACACTCCTGCTTTAATGCCTCCCTTTCTTCAGCTACAACTCATTTCACATACTATCTCTGTCTTAGCATTAGTTGTTTTCTGACTAATCCCCATCAGAAAACACTTATATTCATGTAAACCCACTATAAATAACCTAGTTAGAAAAGGGAGAAACGGTTTACCATTGGCTGAGGCTCTTATCTGTAGGTTTGCTCCCTAATAAATCTGTGCTACACTATCTCTTTTTTTTCATGGCTTTTGAGTCTGACAAATGATTTGGTTTGATGTAATCCCATTTATCCAGACTTGCTTTGGAAATTTTGACCTATTCCAAGGAGCCGCCATGTTTCCCCGAACTCTTCCTGTAAGATTCCTAAGGCATCTGGACTTACATTGAGCTCTTCAATCCATTTGGAATTGATTCTGGTGCAGGAGGATATAAAATGATCTAATTTCAATTTTCTGTGTACAGCCAGTTAAACCAATTTTTTGAAGAGGCTGTTTTTCTTCCATCCTGTGTTTCTGGCTTCCTTATTAAAGATTATGTGCCTATAGGAATGGATTCATTTCTGGATCTTGAATTCTGTTGCATTGATGGAATTCTGTGCTTCCATGGGAAAGAATGGTATTACCCCATTCTGAAGAAATGGAAAGACTGGGGGAAAAATGCTATTAAGTGAAATAAACCAGATCCAATTAAATATATGCTGCATGGTTTTCCTCATTTCTAATAACTAGATATGCCCATAAATCTACAAGTTAATCCAATAGATAGTAAAAGACAAATAATTAAACGTGGATATGATTAACAGCACTCTAAGCATTCACATGGCAAGAACAAGGGAAGCTATTCTTAGGAGAGGATCGCAATGGCTCAATAGCTATGTGCATATGAACAGATAAATGTTGCTTATTGAAATGAACTCTAAGAATCAATCATATATATGAAAAACTTATATCTATATATCATTTTAAAAGATGTCACAAATAACTGACTTCTCTGTAAACTCAAAAGCAAATTTCTAAGTTTAGAAGATAAAATTGAGTTTTCAACACATAAAATAAAATACATAGGGGAAAAGGTGGGAGAGAAAATATAAGATGAAAAGTATAATAGCTAACTATTGAAGAATTCATAAACAATTTTCAAAACTATACAAGAGAGCTTGGGTACAGCTAAGTTGTAGAACGAGACTAATATATACAAAGCCATGATTTCAATCTCTAAACCTAAAGGTCTAATAATAAGTTAATAAATAGTAATAATACAATATTTACGTGAAATAAATGCTTTTATATTAGAGAGGCCTGAATCCTGAAACAGTAAACAAAATACTGTCAATTCTTGTATCCAATGAAATGAAACCAAGAATGAAGAAAAAATATTTTCTTTTTATCCATTCCTTTCATTTTCTGTTTTCATCTTTTCTTTTTCCTTTGGCACTACTGGTGCTTGAAATTGCTAAGGCTCTAACCACTTTAGATTATTTTTCAGGCCAAGCCTCCCTTGAGCAATGATCTCTTACCTTTGGCTTCCACATCGTTAGATAACAGGAAAATTACACTATATCTAGCTTTCTTTGTTTTTGTAGTTTTTTACGAATTTTTTTTGTCAAAACTGTCCATTATATCAGTCTTCTAAATCTCTGCCTCCTAATTAGCAAGGTATATTTTATCTCAAGTTTGGGAACAAACTTGTTTTTAATGTAAACATTCAATATTGACTTCTGTTTTCTAGATATCATTAAATTATATTGAGGTTAGTATGGATCTTTATGATGTTGTAAGAACACACATAATTCCCTTGAAATCTTTTTCCAATTTATTTAAGTATTTCTATTATACATCACAAATACGACATTAATATTTCACAAGTACTTTATGGAGACTTCAGTTACTTTATTTTGTGACATATTAACCACAATATAATTTTATCAAGTATATATGAATATACAATATTTACAGATACATTATTTAGAGAATTAATTCATAATGTTTACTTTTAATATTTTTTGGTAAGTACTTGGTTTCAAATTCAGAGCCTTGCATTTGCCAGGCAGGCACCTTACCACTTGAATCATGCCACATCCAGTAATTTTTGCTTTGATTGTTTTTGATATAGAATCTTGCATTTGTTTATTCCTTGGCTACCTAGATACTGAACTTCCTAGTTATATGTCCAGTAATAGGTAGGATGACATCCACACATTGGCACATCCAGATTTTATTGATTGAGATGGAGGTCTCTTGTATGTTTTCCAGTTTGACCTTGAACTGCGACTATCCACGTTTCTATTTTCAGAGTAGCTAGGATTATAGGTATAAATCACCTCATTTGGCTTCTATTATTTATGTTTATGAAAAGTCTGAAAATATGAGAAAATCATCTAGAGGTTACTGCCATACCAGATTCTAGGTTATTCATTTGTTTGTTCTTTCACAAACTGTTATGTGACAAACTGTTTTATATAGCGATATGGCACATCAATAATACAAACATATATTGCTAATGCCATTTCAAACAGCTGTGATGATCTAATTTCTACGTGTGGATTTGTTTCCTGGGAAAACATCCTGAGTATATAGGTCAAAAAATTGATATTGCTAACAAACAAAAATTTGCTTCCATTATGATCAGCAGTTTGCAAAGAGGGGTTCCATGCCTTTAGAGGAGACTGGTCACAGGGAAATTCCCTGCTGTAACTCTAAAATAAATCTTATCTTTACAAACTAGCAGAATGGTAAAAATTTGTCAAAATTATTATATGAGAAGTTTCTTGATCTGATAAAGAGTACTGCATTAGAATGAAAGTATTCCCAGTTGCTCTGAAATCAGGCAAAGATGTCATCCATTTTTATTCAAACACATAGGGTTTCAGGGAAGATGGTGGAGGAGAAGCTGGAGTCTAAACAAGCTCTCGAATAGAAAGCAGTTTTAGAGTTCCAGTGAACAGTCCTAAGCCAGAGATCACACCAAGTATGTCATCACAGGACAGACAGTCAGGCCAGAGAGGGAAAATCCAGGCAAGGAGACACATCTGAGCTCTTGCCAGCTGCCGCTGTAGCAGCGGCAGCGGTGGCAGCGGCGATCGTAGGCACCATACCTGAACCACAGAGAGTCCAGGATGAAGGAGCCAGAAGCAGCAGGCGAGCGGATTCTACTCAACACCAGCAAGAACCGACAAGGAGCAGACATCTTCATCCTGCAGTTTGCAGACCAGAGACGACCCAGGAACCAAGACTCGGCGTGAGTAGAAGCTTAACGTCCTCACTCCTTCTCAGGGAGCAGAGGAGGGAAGGCCACCTCTCCACCCCACAGTACTGGAGATCTCCATCTTGGATACGGACAAAGCTCGGCGGAGCTGCTAGCTCCAACTCAAGCCTTGGAATAAAACGAGTCATTTAGCAGGTCACAAGAACTTAATGGCGGCGTGACCTGCCAGACTAACCTCCACCCAGGGAAAAGTCACCCAGCTCCGGTGCCAGCCCAAGGAGTGGCTTTCTTCACTGGGTAATCAGAGCCAGAGGCTGACCCTCCCTCTAGCAGCCACGACAATCAATTGAAATTCAGTAAACAGAAACCCTGAGAATGGCTGCAGGCTGGGCTCTGTGAGTTTTTCACAAACTAGCCCCCGGGAAAAGCCACTGTTTGTTGAAAGGCCTCAACTCTACCCAGAACCTAGCCTCATCACTGCATCCCCCTTTTTGGTGATACTCAAAGTAGATCTTCCTCCCATTGAACTAGCCTGGGAGGAGGATGGCAAAATCCTCGGTAAAGCAGAGCATTTTTCTGCCTGTTCGAACAAACTGACTTAAGAACCAACCAAGCAGCAGAACCACAAGCAGACAAGAGACTCCAACAAGAGGCTGGTTACGGGCACAAGGGAGATACAGGATTTTTCCCACCCCTCCCAAAAAAATCAAAGAAGTTTTTTCTTCTTCTTCTTCTTTTTTTTTTTTTTGGTACCTTATATAAAAAATTTTTTTTCTCTTTTCTAAAACTTTTTTTAATCTTTAATTTTTGCCTTTTTTGAAAAAAAAAATTGTTTTCCAGTAACTTTTTTTCCTCTTATAATTTTTATTTTAGGGATATGTGAGTGTGTTTTTCTTTCTTTTTTTGTTTTCTTTCTCTTTTTTTTCTTTTTAAATTATCTTTTTATTTTTTGTTTAGCTATACTGAACTTCTGATCTTTTTTCTTCCTTTCTTATCCTTTTCACCTTTTCCTCTCTTTCGTTCTTCTTTATGTGACTTAATTCTTGTCCTGCACATCCTCAGATAAAACCGTAGTCTATTCAAGCACAAAGCAGACATTTTTGCTAATATAATGAAACAAAATATAAAATTCTTGTCAAATAGCTTTTATTCATAATATATAAAGAACTCTTAATACATGAATCATACAATAAATAACCCAATTAAGCAGATACAGAGAGAAGGCAAATAAGCACATCAAAAACCCATACATTACAATACTATTGTAGAAATTCTTCCAAATGGGTTCAAATAATGCTTTCTGGAATGTAAGGAATGTTAATAATTTCACTATCTTGAGTCTTAAAAATAATAATTTAAAGGGAAATACATAAAGAACTTCAGAATTCAGGGAATTCTTATTTCATATTCTGTGCATAATACTTCACAAAACGTATATTCTTTTTTTGGGGGGGGTCCATTTGTGGGGCCTGAACTCGGATTGGGAGCTGTCCCTCAGCTCTTCAGCTCAAGGCTAGTGCTCTACCACTTGAGCCACACGCCACTTCCAGCTTTTTTACTTTTTGCTTATTTGGTGCTGAGGAATCGAACCCAGGGCCTCAGGCATGTAAGTCAAGTGCTCTACCACTGAACCACCTTCCCAAGGTACATTCTTTAATTCTCAAAAACAGATGACTACTCTAAGAAACATGTAAAATGTCACCCAGCTAGCACAAGAGTTTTAGTTATTAGTACAGTCACGGGGTTTCCAAATCATGAATTGAATCTGAGCCATGGATTCTGGTTCTGCTCAATCTCAATTGTCATTTACACATCAGCCTTCAGAAACACACCAACTCTCCTCATGCCTCTATTTCTGCATTTTTTAAATGAAAACATTCTTCCAACCCTAGATGATGAAATAGGTAATACCATCAGATGACACAGAACACATTTTTGCATTATTGTGATTTATCCAACAATTGTTGAACAGCTTCTATAAAAATCAATGAAAAAATTATCTTACAGCTTTTATAAAAATCTCAACCATAATTTTATTGGTTTAACACCTTGCTTGAAATTGTATCCCAAATAGCAACAGAATTTACCGTAATTTTTCAAGTTGATAAATCAACTTAATCCTCCTCTTCTCTTAAGAAATAAATCCTCTTTATGAGCTCCTCACATTCTGACACATAGCTATAAAGTGCAATTTCGTGAGCTGATTATCTCATTTTCAGCTCATTGAAATCTGCTTGACAAAATTGCTCTGTTACAAAGCTGGTTACAAAGACTTCCTTGTGATTTCCCCAAATGATGGTAGTCATTTGTGTAAGTGACTTCGTAAACATTTTAAGGCAATTGAAGAAAGAAATTATAGCAGAAAGTTGCAAAGGAAATATCTTGAAAATTGTATTATAATCTTTCTTCCTTTTTCTTGTCTTTTTTTCTCAGGAGAAGGGATTGAACTCAGGGCCTCAAACTTGCTGGATAAATGTTCTTGATCCATACACCTAGCACTTTGTTTAGCTTTAGATTGATTTTCAGATAGTTTCTTATTAACTGCCTAGGCTGGCCTCAAACCATGACCCTCCTACTTCTGCCTCTCTTATCATCATGTGTCACCAGTGTGTTTTAAATATTGAAGTCTCAGTATTATACTTTTAGCATACCAACTGCAAACCTCCTATACCTTCCAGAGTCTAGCTCATAAGTAGAATTATTGACATGTACCACTATATCAAGCTGAATTTTCTTAAAAAGAAATCTTCAGTAGCTCTTCTAACAAAGAACTATTCACTCACTTCTCTTTAGTCTCCAATTCTCTGCCTCTGTAACTTCTTTCTCATTTTTCTCCTCACTGAAGCAGGCAAGTTTGTGATAACTTCAGTTTTGTTAATGTTTTCAAAATATTCCTTGTTAGTCTAAATTCTTCATTCCTCATGTTCTATATCATAGTGATTTTCCATACCAAAAATATTTGTCTCAGCTAGGAGAGGTGACTGATGCTTGCAATCCTACGTACTCTGGAGGCTGAGATGTAAAGATTTTGGTTGGAAGCCAGATAAATATTTTCTATCAAAAAGGAAACTGGGTTTCTCCTATAAAAATAAAAAAATTATTTCATATTTGTTATAATAACAACTTACAAATGTAATGTTATTCAGTTGATAAGCTTAATAGAAACAATGAATCAAACATGAATTTCTCTGAAGAAATCAAAGTCATTCATTACAACCCTTACTTGATTTGTGAAAGAGATGAAATCTCATTCAGAAAACATAATTAAGTTCCATTGTTACATTCTAATTTCTGTCTTTATCAAAGATGATTCAGAGGAAACAGACCTAAACAGATATGAGTCCTGGAACATATTGTAAATGACAGCATTGAATGATCTCTCCATGGTTAGAAAGACAATCTTCACAAATTTTCACGCACCTGAACAACTCATACTGATGCTTCACTCTGAGCCTGGATGAGTTTTCCCGTTTGTCCTTCTTTGGCATTGCTTCTGTGTCAGGTGTGTGTCTTTCATTTTATTCGGCCAAAGTGGACTCTTATTTCTGCTTGCAAATATTCTGAGAAACTTTTGCCAGGCCACAAGAAGTACAGATAAAATTTTCATCCCATATTCTCCTTTCACAGTCCTCCTGTCCTGAAAAGCTGTTTACTGAACAAAATGGAGCAATGATTGCACAATGATATAAACCTGAGCAAGCATTATCACACTAGTAATAACACCAGAAAGGAACAAGTAGAGGAATCATTATCTGAGTGTCACCAGTATCAAATGACCTATTGCTCCACATGTTTAATTGGGACAACTAATAGATGTTTTGCTAGCTGCCAGTGGCTCACAACAGCAATCATAGCTACTCAGGAGACTGAGGTCTGAAGATTGTGGTTTAAAATGAGCCCAAGATAGAAAGTCCATGAGATTCCTACCTCCAATTGACTACCATAAAGCTGGAAGTGGTACTGTGGCTCAAGTGGTAGAGTACTAGCCTTTAGCAAAGCAGCTTAGGGACAGCACTCAGGCGCCAAAACCAGCACACACACAAAGATAGATGCTTCTAGTTCCTGGCCATGTTCTTTTTTATAATGCTTCTTTTGGTGAAGACTTTGTAAGTCAAATAATCTTGATGCAAAGTAATAGCTATGCTGTCTTGGGCTTGTGGTCCTCAGCTTCATCTTCCTTGCCTGTACAATGAAGAAATTTCTTTGCCAAACTGGTGCAGTGGGAGAATCCAGTCATAATATTCAATGTACATGTGTGAAAATGTGACTACATAAATGGAGGGGGTGAAATAGAGAAGACAAGATCAAAAAAGAGAAGAGAAGAATGATCAAATTGATGACATCAATCAAGATGTACTCACAAACTGACATATTAAATTAAAACTCCATTGTACACTACTTATGCATCATTTTGTAAGTAGAAAAAAATGAAACCAGTGCTTCAGTGCAATCCACACATCTTAGGTATAGATTGCTCAAAGCTATTTCTTTTAAAGAATACAGGACAGAGAAGAGTGGAACAAATCATTTCCAGAATAAAACTGATCAACTCTACCCCAAAGTTAACATCAATAGTGATGTTGACCATACACCCTTGATTTCATGCACTGAGAACACATTTCCTCTCATCCCCCAATCCTGGGTTTAAATTCAGGACCAAGATTCTGTCCGCCCCCACCCACTCATAGCTAATGCTCTAACATTTGAGCCACAAATCCAATTCTGGCTCTTTTTGTTTAATTGGAGATTAGTCTCATGGATTTTCCTGCCCAGACTGACTTCAAATCATAATCCTCAGATCTCAGGCTCAGAATATAGGTGTCAGCCATCAGTACCCAGCTTGAGAACTCACTTTTCCATTGTAATTCTCCTTTCCAAAACTTCATAGCCACAATCTTGGGAGCAAAGATTCAGAGAGCTGCCATGCCTACTCCAGTGGAGTCTGCTTAGCATGGGAAACCAGCTTTCAGACCTGAGAATGGGGCTTCAGAGACCCATCCCTGAGTATTGGGACTTCACTGAAGTCTACCTCAGAGAATGGGGCTTTACAGAGACCTATCTCTGAGTATTGGGACTTCACCGAAGTCTACCTCGGAGAATAGGGCTTCAAAGAGGCCTACTCCTGGAAAGGCTGGCAAACCCCTGGGAAAGATGTGTTTCTCCTTTTCTTTTCTTTTCTTCACTGTATAAGAGTGCCTATTCATCTTTTACTGTTTCTGCTGCTCATTGTACTTACTCATGCTCAACGTTCCTTTATTCAAAGCTCTTTCTTAAGAGTGTTGACGACTCCAACATCTGATGAGTGTCTTAAAAATATGACTAACTCACCAGAGTTAAGTGCTACCCTGAAACCCCTCTTAAGGAGGCAAGTAGACAAGTCATAAGTAAATATAAAAGTATTGGGGGTTTCATGAAGTCACTTCAGCAGAAGGAACTGTCTGTAAGAGATTTACAAGAAGCTGTAGGCGCGGCTAGAACAGAAAGAATGTATGGCAAATGCTGAGATAACTACTTAGGAGAAAGAACTTCCTGTTACTCTCTTTTATTTACTAAGAGACTTGCTAGATCTAGGCCTCTATAGAAATAAGGTAATGGTTAGATGGTGACAAACTTTGAAATCCATTATATTTCTTAGAGATAAGCTGGAAACAAGTGCCTTTCAGGCGACCAGCTGGTGACCACCCAAGAATGAAGCCCTGCAGCAAGATTGTGTAACCTTTTGCCCTTTCTTATGGAGAATTTTGCTATAAAAGTTTGTTATCCTCTGCATTAAATCGCACTCAGCATCCACTCCTAATGTGTGTGAGTTGTCTGTTTGCCATCTCCCCCCCTATTCCAGGTTCCTCCCCTAGGTATCCTCCATCGTCCCGACAGAGCCGGTCCGCGGCAGAGAGCCCCCAATTGAAGAACATTTTATAGAATGCCCTGTCCCATACTCCTAAAAAGTGAGAAATGCTATCTCTCTCCCTTTGATGAAACAATAGATGTTAGATTATTATATGATAATAATAGCAGATATTATTATAATGCTCTCAATATCTACTCCCATCCCCATTGATACCATGCTTGGTTGTAGAACTTACTTTGACAAATGACATGTGAGAAGTGATGGTATGTGTCTTTTCTGAGCTTTAGCCCTTTGGTTTTCACTCTTTGCATCCCCTGGGAACCTCCAGCAATCATTCTGGATCCCAGAATGGACACCATGCTGAGTGGAAGTAGATCTGGAATAGGCTTTGTAGCATGAGAGAGAGTAATCAAAATTGTAAGGTATTGCGTCCTTGGGTCTGGTTTCCCATATTAAAATTAAGCTCACATTGAGGTCCCAGCTCTAGATAGTCTAGGTCTCTTTCTCTCTATTCCCTCCCATTCTTCCTGAATATTTCCTTCTCATTCTTCGTGAATATTTCCTCTTTCTCCTCAGGTGATACCAGTTCTTGAGTCTCCTTATCCTAGAAACTGGTTTTAGGGTTAAACATTGTGGCTTTCTGTTTTACATTTTCTCTTAAGTGTTTCTTCACTTTTGTCTTTCTGGAGCTTTCAGCCAGAAGCTCCCAAGTGTGATGGATCTTCAGATAAAAACCCTCTGCCAGGGCTGAGAAGGTGGCACAGTGGTAGAGTGCTTGCTTTCCATGCATGAGGCCCTAGGTTCGATTCCTCAGCCCCACATAAGCTGGAAGCGACACTGTAAGAGCTGGAAGTGACACTGTGGCTCAAGTGGGATAGTGCTAGCCTTGAGCTGAAGAGTTGAGGGGCAGTGCCCAGGCCCAGAGTTCAAACCCCAAAACCGACCAAAAAAAAATTTTAAACGAAGTAAGCCAGGCCCAAAGAAGCATAGGTCCCATGGTTTCTCTTATTTTCAATAATTAGTACATGTATGAGACAAGCAGAAACTGTCAGATAAGTTGATGTTAGGCGAAATGAACCCCAAGATAAGAACTCAATTTTTTTTTCTTTCTTGTGATTGTTTCTATCATATTTATAAGATGATTTCTTTGATGCTTTGTATGTCCCTCCGCCATGGTATGCCCCCTGTGTTCACTGAACTTGATGTTGGTATGCTTTGTGCAGGAGAAGTGAAAAAAACAAATTATTTAAATTGGGATACAGGTGGATCCATTGCAGCAATGAGATGTGCAAGATGTTATGTTGAAAAACGAACTTTAAAACTTTGGCGGGAGGGGGGTCTGAGGAGGGACCGCTGGGTGGGGGCGGGGAGTTGGGGAGGGATGGGAAGGGGAATCAAAGAAGGCCGCCACAACGCTTGACAAGATATGTACTCATTACCTTTCCCATGTAATTGTAACCCCTCTGTATGGTATTTACACAATTTTAAAAAATAAATTCCTCTGCCACATCTGCCTTGCTTGCTTTCACTCCCCTCATGTTGGCATACTAGGAGGCAAGAATAACATGAAGCTCCAGAAACATTTTGGATAGAAAAAGAAACCGCTGCATGGGACGTGAGCGGTGTATTACAAGAGATTGGGGGCTGAACACAGGTATAAGGGATCACAGCTTCAGCCTCAGCTGTGTTCTGAATCATTGCCCTGTTACCAGCTGTTACCTTTGCTCCAAAATCTATGTGGTGAATTCTGCAATTCTTACTGAATCATCCACATACACAGACTTAGTTAGGCATCCAGTATGACATAAAATATACATTTCTTAAATCAGAGAAATCTGTACCGGAGAAAGAACTTCACTTCAATTTTACATGCTTATAATTTAACTGAGAGAACAATATCCAATTCTCTTAGCCTTCACAAAATCAAAATATCCAAGCAATACACCACTGTAATGAAAAAAAAATCTTTTTACTAAAGTGAGTATTTGGAATGGGAAAAATCAAATATTATTAAACTTAAAAATTGATCAAATACCAAAAGAAAAAGAAAGACATTGATCAATAATGAACTACCAATGTGTTTAGTAAATAAATGAAATGTTTGAGATTCTTATCCACATAGGAAATACATAGGAAAATAAAAAGGAAAGTCACTGCGATCCCATCTTACACACCAGAATAGCTATCACCACGCAAATAAACAAACTCCTGGAGAGGTTGAAATAAATCAGGAACTGTGTTTGGTGGTGTAGCATTGTAAACTAGTGCAACCCATATGGAGATCATGATGGAAGTTTACTCGATACAAAAAAGACACATATCTTGAAGACCATTATTGCAAATTGGATCCATACTGAAAGAATATAAATCAATATGAACAAACATGTTCATGGCAGCAATATTCATAGCAACCAAACTGTGTAATCAACCTGGATGTTCCATAAAGAGAGAATAAAGAAAATGCACCTTTCATAGCTATAAACATGTTTTGGTATATAAGAGAAGGGGATGTTTCTACTATATCATTGCTAAATATTTTTGGATAGATACCTAATCCTAATTTCACTGAGTTTTGTGGTATTGTGTTTTTTCTTTAATGAAGGACTTCCTTATTGATTTCAGAGCAGTTACAATAGGATGAAAATATCATATAAAATGTGCATATTATATAAAAATTTAAATATATCAATGAACACATACAGATCATCATATAGAGTTTATAATTTGAGGCAATTTTAAGAAGGCAACAGTAGGGAGAAAATACAATGTTAGAAGCTTAATAACAAATATACAGATATGGAAAAATACCAAAAAAGGTGCAACTAATTAGTGCTAACAGTAACAAAATATTTTCCTCAAGTTTTAAAAATGAAACTATTAAAATAATACTTAATAACATCAAATAACTATGGCATGGAAGAAAATATAGCATAGACATATTTTCCCCAAAATTTGCTTTATTTTATAACAAATGGATTAAAACAAAATGTAATTACATGTCTGAAGATGATAACACTTTCAAGTGTCATTGATTGAAACCAGCAAAGGAAAATAACCGACAAGTATAGGGTAAGAACAACCTAGTTTATGGAAGAAGACACTTAGTAGAACTTTGTGAGGAAAGAATGTTCTCCTTTTTCCTCATTAAAATAGGACAGCTACCTTTTGAGAGAACACTTGTAATGTATTCAGAGCAGTGGAGTTACTAATTTAGGTAGCAATTTATTACTTTTATTCCCTAATCTTGTGATGTGATTCCCAAATGATGTGTGATCCTAGATATTCTGAGCCCTTTTTACACCCAGAGTTTCTAATTCCTCCCCATGCCAATGATTCTGCTACTCTCATTTCTTCTTGATTGTCAACTCAATTCCTGTGGCCTTTAGTTAGATGAGAAAGAGCTGAAGAAATATGAGGATGGCCTGGTGTCTGAGGTAACATCCACTCCTGTTTGGAGGATCTGGGGAAGGATCACCATGTGGGCCTCATAATCAGATATTAATTGACCTCTTTGGAAATGGAGAAACTCACTCCCTCAGGCAGAATCTGTCATTCCTTGACTTTCTCTGAAGAGATTTGGTAATAGGGAACAATTCAGAGAATGAGCTTTCTCACCACCCACCACAGCCTTGTCAAAATGAACAGGATCAAAATTAAAAGTGGCCTCAGTTCCCATAGGGCTAATCAAAAGCCAAGAGATCATACATTCCTCCTCACCAGGGACCTTCTGGTAGGAATAGAGTCTGGGCAAAATCTAAGATGGAGATAAAATGAGGCTGGGCCTAAGGAGGACACAAAAGAATGACCCTCTCTTTGACTACAAGTGAGTTGTGTAGTGAGACATGACAGCTTCCTTCATATATGAAAATTCACTAGGTGAGTTATCTCACTACCATTTTGCAGGAGATCAGTTTCCCCAAAGGAGCAGTTGTTAAATGTTGTGACTGTCAGGTTGCTCTCTAGGCTGTTGTCTCTCCCACCCCTTCCCATGTCAGGAATGCATTGCTTCTTTTAGGCACTCAACTAATTGTCCTGACTCTTAGGCAGGAATACCATAGGCTATTCTTTTGCCAACCTCTTGCATTTGAGGTAGAATAGGCCCAGGCACTGCTCATGCCAAGGGGTAAATTCAAGAAGGTGAGTATAAGCTATATTTGTATTGAAAAATAATCATATTCAAAGAATTAAAGAAATTAATAATTGAGAGATTTAGGGTTTATAGCCGCTAAATTTAAGTAATTATTACTAACACATCTAGAATCATGGATTAGGAAGAGAACAGTGAAGTAGTTTCAATATAATTTGCAAAAGATACACCATAGCCATAACAGGAGATGAGAGTGTGAAGGAACTATTGGCATAGGTCCATTTACTA
Organism: Dipodomys spectabilis; assembly: GCF_019054845.1. Taxonomy (NCBI): domain Eukaryota; kingdom Metazoa; phylum Chordata; class Mammalia; order Rodentia; family Heteromyidae; genus Dipodomys; species Dipodomys spectabilis. Next base: position 6,677,009 of record NW_024870984.1, on the reverse strand, counting down.
TCTTAGGAGTGACATTGGATAGGAGGCTTTTAGAATAATATCTAAAACAGAGGAACTTGCTTGGCACTGGTGGCTCACACCTGTGATCCTAGCTACACTGGAGGCTGACATCTGAGTATTATGATTCAAAGCATGTCCAGACAGAAAAATCCAGAAGTGGTACATGGCTCAAGTGGTAGAGCACTAGCATTGAGCTCCGGGACACTGCCTAGGCCATGAGTTCAAGCTTCAGGATCAGAAATGCAACAACAACAAAACAATAATGATAAAAAGAAATAAAAGAAGGACTTAAAGATATGTGATGGAATGAGGCTGATGTGTAACTGTTTACGGAACCTACAAGGAGACAAAATTTGGAGCAAAATGATATCTATTCATGACTAATCAAGGATGCAAAGCAAATGCCAAATTCCTCTTCTCAAAAACTTGCAGATGTGGGCTGGGTTGGTGGCTCAGTATTAGAATGCTTGCCTGGCATGCATGAGGCCTTGGGTTCTATTTCTCAGCACCACATAAGCTGAAAAAGCCAGAAGTGGAGCTATGGCTCAAGTGGTAGAGCACTAACCTTGAGCTGAAGAGGTGAGGGACAGCGCCCAGGCCCAGAGTTCAGGCCCCATGAATGGCCATGAAAACAAAACAAAAAAACTAAACTAAACTTCCAAACATATCTTTTCTCATCATTGAGGAGAGGCTTCTTTTACAGGAATTCTTATCTAGCTCAAGGTGATCAGAACTTCAGTAGAATTTTCCTGTTGAGATGTAATGTGCCTAACTGTACTGAAGCTAATCATGGCTAGGAAAGTATGGACTGATACGTTTGTTGTATTTTTCCTCATAAATATATAATATTCTCAGGTATTATATGAAATATATTTCATAATAAACAATATATTATACATTATATATAATATATTAAATATACTATAATATAACATATATATTAACAGACTTCCTAATTTTAGAGTTAGGAACAAGCAACATATTAAAAGAAAAATGCTTGAATCTCTGAGTAATTTCTCTACCACAGGACAATTCCAAGTTTCATTCTTATTACCCAAAGAGCAACCTAGGAAAGCGATGCCCATGGAGGTGGTTCCCTGGATTTTGGAAACTGTTATTGCATATATATATATATATATATATATATGAAATATTGTTATGTACTAGTGAATATATCTAAAACTATAATAACAGATAAATAAGTGAACACCTATGTGCACACACACTCAATCACTTTCAAATATAAGAATTTGTTTTCTATGCTGCCTATTCACCTACAGAGAGAATACATGAGTTGCCATTGAATTGTCCTGGAAGTTCTTTATCTGGCTACTCTAGCTTCACATCCTTTGTTCTGTAAGTAGCCAGATGTTATGTGTTCAACATACTTATTACAGGCAAAAGTATCCACCCTGACACACAGAGAAACTTGGATTTCAGAAATGCCACAAATAAGTGGGAGGTACACAGTACTTTTCAAAATTGAATAGATTACGTATTTATTAGAAAGCTCGTAAGAAAAAATATTCAATGTAGGATGAAACACTTCAGAAACTACAGTTTAAATTACGTATAACCAGGTGGAGGTAGCTCATGCCTGTGATATTTGCTAATCTGGAGGCTGGAATATGAGGATCACAGTTCAAAGCCAGGTTGAGAAAAGTCCCCGCGGGACAGTTATCACCAATTAATCATTGAAAACTAAAATTGATTCTGTGCTTCGAAGTTGTAGAGAGCTAACCTTGAGCAAAAGTCATCAGAAGCAGTGCCCAGGCTCTGAGTTCAAATTCTGTAATAGATAAGAAATAAAATAAAAAATAAATTACATATAAATTTTACCAACTCTGTAAAAGGAAAATAGGATATGATACATGGCAACATAAGTCTTCAAGTTACAAAGTTCCAGGGCATTTCCTCACTATTGACAACTAGGAGTAATCCATATAAAAAAAAAAAAAGATGAACGATTTATACCAAATTTCAAAATATGTTATACAAAGCAAATGCAATAAACATGCATTCCACAGTCTAGTAACATCATATTGTGTAAAGAATCTGATTAACTGATTCATGAAAACCAATACTATGCAGTTAAAAAATCCAATATCTCAGGTGTCAACTTTGCACAATACTTTCAATCTATGATGTCTGTTTTGTATATTATCCACCCCTATCCATCCCACAATGGCAGAAAGCTCTTCCTGAGAAAGTCCAGAGACCTGTCTACTGTGAGTGCTCAATGTAGACCTGTTCCCATTCTCTATTATTTGGGCATGTGATGGACTGAATATCTGATAACTTGGAAAAAGCACAATTTGGGACTGGCTTCCAGTAATGATATTTTAGTTCTCAGAAAAAAAGGAAATTGAAGACAGAGGGAAAATTTACCAGATCCCTGAAAGATTTCTATCATTGTGCTAAAACTGTACCCTTCTACTGACACTTGAACAAACGTCAGTAATTGTCACACCAACCACATGTCCAAAAAATAACATTCCAAATATTGACCTGTTTTTACTTTGGTAAATCAAGACACAATATTGTGGCCGTGTTTTACTTAAACTATTAGCTATGTTTGGTCCAAGGGATAATTGCCCTTACCAATTTCTTAAATTTTAGGCCATCACACACTCACTTCGTAGCCCTTAAACATTAAAAATACCTATCCATATAAGTCTGTATTACATACTTATTACTGTTTTTCTTCATTTGTCATGTTTTACATATTTGTGTATCCCAGGGCTTAGTTCTGTAATGTTCATTCTCATGGTTGTTATCACTGAATACATGTAATTATTTCTGTTTTTTTCTCTCCAGCTCTGTTTTTTTCTTTAATTCAAGTCCTTAATAGCATCCTGTTTACTGACAACTAGCTACTGATTTTAACAAACTAAAAAGATCCCAAAGTGAGCTTTGATATTTATATACATACCTATTCCGCGTTACTATTTAATTAAGTGATAACTCTTCTAGTTGTCTTGTCAAAATAGCTGGCAGTCATTTCAAACTTACATACTTTTCACACCTCATATTTAATCTATGACCAGGTTTCAACAAATTAACTCATAGAATATTTTAGGAACCATACATACATAAAATATGTGTGCTAGTATTATGAGTTAAATTCAGAGCCTAGGTTCTTTTACTTTTCCTTTTTGCTCAGGCTGGCAGGCTTCCATGTGAATCACAGCTCAACTTTTAGCTTTTTTGGTTCTTAGTTGAAGATAAGTGTGTCGTGGTCCATTTAACTAGTCTAGCTTGAAACTATGATCCTCTGTTTTCAGCCTTCTAAATAGCTAGATTTAAAGGCATGCACCAGTAAAATCACCCCTATTACATTTGAATGAAAAATAAATTTAAAGTATTAACATTTCATGGGACCTATGTTTCTTTGGGCTTGGGTTACTTCACTTAATATAATTTTTCCAAGTCTTTCCATTTCCTAACAAATGAGGCAATGTCATTCTTTCTGATGGAGGCATAGAATTCCATTGTGTATATATACCACATTTTCTTGATCCATTCATCTACTGAGGGGTATCCCATGGTTACCCTTATTTGCAATGTCTAGTATATATAGGAGTCAAGCAGAAAAGGTCAGATAAAAAGTGATGTTAGGAAAATGAACCCTAAGATATGTATTCAAATGTTTTTTTTTTCTTTCATGCATTTGTTTCTAATGCATTGATAAGATTATTTCTTTGTTGCTTTGTATGTCCCTCCCCCACAGTATAACCCCTGCTTTCACTGTATTTGATGTCGGTATAATTTGTGGAGGGGAAGGGGAAAAACAAGTCGTTTAAATAAGGATAAATGTGGACCCGTTGCAACAATGAGAAGTACAAGTTGTCATATCGAAAACGAACTTTACATCTTTTATGGGGGGAGAGGATTAGGTGTGGGGGGTGGGGGGAGGCTTGGGAGGGATGCGAAGGGGAAACAAAGGAGGAGGCTACAATGCTTCATAAGAAATGTACTCATCATCTTGCCCATCTAATTGTAACCCCTCTGTACAGTATTTTCACAATAAAAAAGAAGGAATATTTCTAATATTTTCAAATCAGTATGTTTTCATTTACACTAAAACACATTGCCTTAAATGCTTTTTGTTATTCCAGCTCTCTTACCAAGAAAGGAAAGGAAAAATTCACAACCAAAGAAGCTCTGAATGTACAAATGCACAAGCCTGCAAGCCACAATTTCTTTGCTGGGAAATAACAAAGGATGATATCGTCTAAGGCAAAGCAGGAGAAAATGTTCTTCACTGAAGTTACTGGAAGTTGATGAAGATGAAGAGGAGCAACTTTATTCAGAAAGTATAACAGTGTTTGCGGTTGTAGGATGATTCTAGTGGATAAGTGTAGCCAATCTAAGAGGATGTTTATAGTGATGAGGAGAATATTTGAAGGTGCATATGTGATTACAAAGATGAGCTTTATTGAAGATATATGTTTGTAGCATAGTTTGTATACTGTTGAAAAAGAGGCAAGATAGGGATGTTGACATTCCTTGTATCTTTCACAGTATTAAATTAAAACCAGTTTTATACAAATATTATTCATAGTAATTATAGAATATCACTAATTATGCAAATATTACAAATATATCATTTATATGTTATGTAATATAACAATACATATATTATGCACACATAATTTAATTTTTCTATTTGTCTGTCCAGGAATTAAACTAGGAATATCTTTGAAAATTGATAGCAAAGTATGGTCCATAGAATTTTATGTAACATATAGTTTTATCTAATAATCAGTTATATGTCCTGAATTGGTTTAGAAATGAAATGTTGTAATATAATTGAACCTTCAAAAATAATTATGTAAGAACATGCCATGGATGGAATTAAAAATATAACATGACTCATGTCTGTAATCCCAGCTACTTAGGGACCAAGATCTCAGGATAGATATATGAAGCCACTCTGAGTGAAACGGCTCAGGGACAACACCTAGAGCATCGTTCAAGCCTCAGTACTGGCACAAAAAAATTATGTGACTAAAACATACAAATACATGTATTTAAATAAAGATGTCATTCTTTGTATCTTTCACAGTATAATATTAAAACCAGTTTATACATGTATTATTTATAGTAGTTATAAAATATCAGTAATTATTCATATATTATATATATATCATTCTTATGTTATGTAATATATTGCATATATTATGCACACCAATTTTATACTGATAACACTAATATCCATTAAATTGATATATGTTTTAGAATAGGGAATAAATTTTCTTTGGTACAACAAGGAAGAAACTAGTCACAAAAATTATTCATTTTGTATTATATATCCATAGCAATCTATTCCTTGTCTATTCAAGGTACTTAATGATAAAAGCCTGTGTTCATCATCAGTACAGCTGTCTTTGACATGGATTTGTTCTCCATAAGCAATTACTCCTGGAATAATAAACAGTGGAAACTGAATGATGTTCATTCAGTTATTTCATTTGGAATAAAAATCACTTACAATGTCATTACCCAGACCCTTTCATTTAAAATACTTATATTCTGTAGCAATGTTATTGCCGTTATAACCATAATTAGGAAGAAAATGTGAGATCATCTACTCAATAGCTCTTGAAAGTTCAGAATATTCTCAGATATGCCTGATAAAAACCTGGATTTGAATTGTGGGTCTACATCTGGTCAGTCTTAGGTACTTGGGAAATTTGTTTGGCCTTGTTGCCTACTTCTGCTTTTAATAAAATACTTAGGGCTGGGAAGGTCGCTCAGGGGTAGAGTGCTTGCCTTGCATGCATGAGGCTGTGGGTTCGATTCCTCAGCACCACATAAACAGAAAAAGCCGGAAGTGGTGCTGTAGCTCAAGTGGTAGAGTGCTAGCATTAAGCTGAAGAGCTGAGGGACAGCACCCAGAGTTTAGGTCCCATGACTGACTAAAAGATAATTATAAAAAAAATGATTAACTTCCTAACTTGAAGAACTGTCATAAGCATAAAATTACACTAATGCAGGTGCAGTGCTTGGAATGGTGTCTGCACATTGTGAAGTAGGTCCCAGAGAAGTCAACTTCCATCAACATGGTCACAGCATCCTTCCTGAAGGCCTTAAGAAATATATACCCAATTGATATTAATATCTGTGAAAATTTGTCTTTATTAAAAAAAGTCTTGTCTTCATATGAAACAAAGAAATAATGTTAGGGCTGTCCTGTGGCTTTTACTCTGAAGTAGTTTTGCCTAAATTTCATTCTTACTCTATTAGTTGTAGCAGTAGCATTCTTTAGTACTACCCTTCATATTTCTAGTTGTGTGTTCCATTTGGAATACTATTGTAACTTAGTTCATAATCTTTTTTATCAGAATAAATAAACTAAAACTGCTGATGTTTTCAACAAAGAGAAAATATTAGGTGTGCATTATATTTTATGTTCTTAATAGTTTCCTGAAATTATTCCTTTTGGATTATATATCCCTACCAATCTACTTTTTATGATTTCTTATATGATTTATATAGATTTCTTATATGATTCTTACATGATTTCTTAGATATCCATAAATAAAACCACTCAGAACAGGAAAAAAGTAGGTAAGAAGTCATAAAAAATAGTATTATGGTGGTCTTAATGGCTACGTGTAAAGCACATATAACAAAACTGTTGGAAGATTCATTTTCTCTTTTTGCTATTATCTCCCCTTCTTTGTAGCCAGGTTCTCACTATGAAGTGCCAAGCGGTCTGGACATTTCAAGCCTTGTCTCAGTGACAGAAGTGATGGGATTAGGGACATGTTCTCTCATGACTGGCTTCTAGGAAGCTCACAATAAAGCAATACCAATACACATAAATAAACTTTTGTGAGTGATGTGTATTCACTTCCTCAACTGCCAAAGTTAAATTCATATATCAAAACATCAAATTACTTACATTATAATATATGCGGTTCAATTGGCATCACTAACACCTCCATAAATCAAATGCAAACTAAAAGCTCTACTTCAAAAACCAACTTCAAAGGCAGTGTTGGAAATACAAGAAGATAAACAACAAATCTAAAGTAGTGAGATCTTTAACCCTGGCAATGAGCAATGATAGCTGAAATTTTAACCATGCTTGAAAAGTTCGGGTGACCACTAACTATGTGATTAGAGTTGCAGAGTTGACCTTGGGATCAAGATTGGAGGTAAAATTCAAAGGCAGCTAAGGTTGCTGCAGTATTGTAGCTCGATACAGTGTGACTCTCCCTGATAATGGTAAAGCATAGAGTAGAACCTAAGTCAGTAAAATGTATAGGAAGGATTCTCCACTGAGAATAATTGCAGGGGGTGATCATCACTCTTGCTTTGAAAATGTACAGCCCATCATTCTACTTTAAGCTCTAGCGTAATTCTGATATAAAGAAAATTATGACACAACAATGTGCCATAAGTGCTGAGCAGTGTGGGTGTATATTACGCTAACATATGTAAAATCCTTAGAGGTATGGAATGGCCTGAACCTCACACTTCGTTCTATGTTGTTGAGTTTCATGGAGAAATGTTCATAATTAGGCAATTCACACTCATCTAAATCTGATTCAGTCAACTGAGATAAGACATTAGGGTCATTACTCCAGTGACGTGGTTTTGTAACCTATGAAAAAATTAACATTATTTCACAATGTATATATTTTTCTGAAAATTTATGCAATATCAAGTACAAAATATACAAAAAGATAATTATCTATCTCTTTATATTATTAAAAATAAAGATACTTCTGAATTGTACTTTCTTGCTAGAAAATCACAGGATGACTGCTGATGTTTGCTATCTTTCGAGGTGCTCCTATACACTTCTGAATCTTGTTCAAGGAGGTGTTTTTCCATAGTTTGTTTTGAGGTGATCGGAATATCAATACTGTAACTAACAACAACCATGGAACAGCAAAGATGATGGGATACCTGGCCAAAAATCTGAGAAATCACAGGAAGTGATAGGAAAGAAGACACCAGAGGACCCACAGCGTCATTGCCAGCTTCTGGATCCCAAAATCCTGCTTAACATGCTTTATATTCATTCTACTACAGGGGTGGGAGGTGGTCAGTGCCTACAGGTATGTCCACAAACTAAAGCATCAATCTAGCTTGTGGTTACAACTATTAACATGAGGTATTGTTTGTATACATAATTATAAATCCCTTTTTGTTAGAGAGCCGAAGGGAGCAATAGTCATTACAACCATAGCACAGACATCCATCTTGTCTCCAAAGTCTTAAACTTTTAGTGTCCAACAGCTCTAATTAAAATACTCTTGAGGTAATAACTCATACCTTTGTCTTCCCTTGACTGTTTGACCTTCCCAGAGCACAGTTCTCAGCTTTTTGATTGCTGTTTGAGATCGCGCCCCAATCTATCCTTTCCAGGTCTAACAGTTTGACTGTAGATTCCATCACAAGTACTGTTACAGTCAATAGTCAGGAACCTGAAACATGAGAATTAGGAGTTGAAGAAAGCCTGGTCTAAACTGCAGAATCTTGTCTCCAAAGAAAAGAAATTCTATAAATATTAATCTACTATGAAACAAACAATACGTTAAATTTATATAATGGAACAAATAGATCACTGTTAACGGAAATAAAATTTTGGCAGAAGTTTTAAACACATACATATGTATATATATTTAAAGTTGGAGAAATAAAATTTCAAGTGGTATTATATGCAAGTTTCAGTCTACCTGCCACCTACCTATTTACCGACACGCTTATTTCTGGTTAGTCTTCACAAAACACTGTTTTCTTACATAAGTACCAAAAAATTGAAAAACAAAAAGTGCAGTATCATAATACAAGTGTAGTTTAATCCCTACCAAAATAATTTGGAGAAAACATGCATTAAGTTAATGGCATTGAGTACTGCTCAAGAAGGAGAGTCTAGAAGAATGTGTATATTTTGTAAATTGTGTGTGTGTTTGTGTGTGTGTGTGTGTGTGTGTGTGAGTGTGTGTGAGTGTTCCATAAGTAAATAATGGAGTCAGAAGTAGACATATTATTCTTGCTTAGTCTTTTTGCTCAAAACTGACACTCTATTACTTGAGCCACATCTCCACTTCTGGATTTTTTTTTTTTTTTTTTTTTTTTGCCGGTTGTGGACCTGAACTCTGGGCCTAGGCGCTGTCCCTCAGCTCTTCAGCTCAAGGTGAGTGCTCGACCCCTTGAGCCCACAACACCACTTCCGGCTTTTTCTGTTTATGTGGTGCTGAGGAATCGAACCCAGGGCTTCATGCATGCAAGGCAAGCACTCTACCACTGAGCCACCTTCCCAGCCCTGGATTTTGGTTTCTTAATGAGAGAAATATCTCACAATTTTCTGCATGGGCTGTTTTAAACTAGGATCCTCAGTTTTTGACCTCTAAAGTAGCTAGGTTTTAAAACATGAGCCACTGGTGGACAGAACTACGATAACTTTTTGCATGTTTGAATACATTTTAAAGTAAGACATATATGTTACTTGTGAGAATGATGAAATAGTAATTAATGTTTAACAGAATTTAAAGCATACAAAACTGAGAATGGCAAGTAGTTGAGAATTGTATGGAATAAATCAAAATTACCTGTGACAGTTTTCATCCGGTGCACAGTAATGATTGCATTGTTGGACCCTAAGGCCATCAGATAGCTGAGCTCCAGCTGGCTGCTATGCTCATTAGGCCAGCTAGTGCTTTTCACAAAAATGTTATGTTGTTGGATGGCAAGGATCATTTTCAAGATCAGAACCTGAAATATTTCTATTGATCTAGAAGGGGCAACATACCAGGACAAGAAATGTGATTAACAGTGATTAACAGCAAAAACCATCCAATCCAAGGAAGACAGAATAACTCTTTCTATATCTGAAAAGAGTATCACAAAGAATCGTGGGCTGAATATGATGGTCAATGTCTGTAATCTCTGAATTTGGGAGGCTGATTTAGGAGTAGGCTTGGGACCAGTCTAAATTTTAGGCCAACAGAAGGACACATAGTAAAATGCTATCTTAAAACAACAACAACAAAAGACTCAATGACTGGGAATGTAGTAGAGTGCTAGGGTAGCATGCATGAAGCACTTGATTTGATTCCTCAGTATGACATAAGCAGAAAAACTGGAAGTGGTGCTCTGGCTCAATTGGTAATGTGCTAGCCTTGAGCAAAAGACGCTCAGAGAGAGTGCCTAGGCCCTGATTTCAAGCACCAGGGCTAAAGAATTCTTTATACTCAATAGAAAATTGTGCTGTTGTACATTCATAATAAACTTTGTTAGGAAAAAGTAAAATAAATTAATGAAATATTATCTGGCATTGAACAGGACATAGTGAGATCTGAAAATGATTGCTGCTGATGGTTCCTTGATACAACTTACGTTACAGATACACTTGCCATATTGTGAATTTTTAAGGATACAATAATGGTTTTTTTCTTTTTCAAAATAATTGTACTGCCAGGTGCTAGTGGCTCACACCTGTAATCCTAGCTACTAAGGAGGCTGAGATTGAAGGTCTCTTTTCAAAGCTAGCACTTGTAGGAAAGTCTGTGAGACCCTTATCTCCAACTTAAGGTTCAGAAAATGTGAACTGGCACTTTTGCAAGCCTTGAGCTGAAGAACTGAGGGACAATGCCCAGGCCTAGCGTTCAAGTCCCACAACCGACAAAAAAATACTAGTAATAATAGTAATTATATAATTACTATTAAGGTGTTATATATAAGGGCTACCAACTCATAATTTTTTTCTTTGCTAAAAGAAACACATATCCATATACATTACCAACAGTCAGGATTTGGCCATCTACTTTCCTGCTGATCTCTGGGTGTAGAGGCAATGTGTAATACAAAACAATACAAACCAGTTCTGACTATAAATAATTTTTCTCTACGCATCTTAAAAATCAATGCTGACAACATGAAATAAAAAATCCCTAAGTTTAAAACATTCTTCTAAACAAGTTAGAGAAATCCTGATAAGAATAATTTCAGAGAGCTTGAACTCAGGGCCTGGGTTCTGTCTCTGAGGTTTATTAATCAAGGCTAGTGCTGCCACTTTGAGCCACAGTGCCACTTCCAGTTTTCTTGTGGTTAATTGAACAGAAACGACTCACCAGCTTTCCTCTCCAAATTGGCTTTGAACTAGGATCTAGAGATCTCAGCCCTCTGTGTAGCTAGGAATATAGGCATGAGTTCCTGGAGCCTGGTTAGAATAATAGCTTACCTGAGACAGAGGCCAGTTAATATTAAATATCAATCATGTTTAACTTTGTAAAATAAAGTTAACTGAAATGCCTTCCACTAGAAATAAGGAATCAAATGTATAGGTGGGTTACAAAGTTCTTACCAGAAGCTACATATTTTCCTTTTTTTTTCTTCCAAAATTGTGTGGTTTCCAGAATCATACCTTATCTTTCCTTGCGATTTCTTTAGTTTATTTCATACATGCCCACAGCTTCTTCAACTATCATTTATTTATGTGAAGAGCTTTCAAATATCTATTTTCAGTACAAACTCCTTGTATGCATCATTCATATACTCAACTGTCATAAAAACTTGAGAAACAGTATTCATCTCTTTTCATTACTGGATATTATTAATGAGTAAGTAAAATTTAGGAAAATAAAGAATAACATCAATAAATATAACATGATTTTAATAGTACTGTTAAAAATAAATATAATGTTGCTATTTTCTGAGCAATTTAATAAAAACCTCAAAGAAAGAAATAAACTTATTTGAGTGCTGATATTGTGATTTAAACTCTGATATTGTGGTTAAACCTTACCTTCTCACTTAAGCTTTTTCCCTAACTGGTGGTGCTCTATACTTGAAGCACAACTCCCTTCCAAATTTATGTGGGGGGATTATATAAAGATAAGAAGCTTGTAGAATAAAAATCATTTGTGTCCCTATCTTGGGGTTCATTTCACTTAACAGCATCTTATATGATTATATGGTACCCTGTATTAGCTACTTAAAGTAAGGGAAACCATGGGACCTATGGATATTTGGGCCTGGCTTATTTCACTTACTATAATTTTTTCACATCTTTCCAATTCCTAACAAATGGGATGATGTCATTCTTTCTGATGCAGGAATAGAATTCATATATATATATATATATATATGTATGTATATATGTATGTATACATACATATATGTATGTATATATCTGTATGTATATACATACACATATATGTATGTATGTATATACATACAGATATATACATATACATACATATGTGTACGTATATATGTATATGCATATATATACAAGAAAGTGTGGCACATATATATGTATATATATACACATAGGTATATATGTATATATTCCATACATATGTATATAAGTATATATCCATTCATCTACTGAGGTGCATCTGAGTCCGTTTGATATCTTAGCTGTTGTAAATAATGCTGCAATATACATAGTTGTGCTGGTAGCTTAGTATGTTCTTGTTTTTGATAATTTTGTAAATGCCCAAAAGTGGGATTGCTGGGTGAGCTCTAAGTGGAGTCTTGGAAAAAATTATATTAACTGAAATAATTCAGACCCAAAAAATCATAGGTCCTATAGTTTTACTTATTTGCAATAAGTAGTATATATCTGGGACAAGAATAAAAGTTCAAAAAGTATGTACATATGACCAGATAAGATATTCTTAAGCAAATTGAACTACAAGATAGGGATTTATAATATAACATCTGATTTTTTTGTTTCTTTATATGTTCCTCCACCATGGTATAACCCCTGTTTTCTCTGTATTCGGTGTCAGTGCCCTGTATCTTGTATACACAATTCTCTAGCTTTGGGAGGGGAAGGGAAAAAACAAATTGTTTAAATAGGGATACAGGCTGACCCATTGTAGCAATGAGATACACTATACACTATGCTGAAAAAGGAACTTTGCAATTTAAGCAGGGAAGAGGGGAAGATGGGAGTGGAGGAGTAATTGTGCAGGTGGGAAGGAAGGAAGGGTAGGGGAAAACAAAGGAGGAAGTAGCAAGGCTTAATAGAAAATTACTCATTACCTTGTTCATGTAACTATAACCCCTCTATACTTTATTTTTCAATAAAAACCTCTTTTAAAAAAATGTGTCATGTACATCTGGTATAGTAGCCTACATCTGTAAACCCAGCTGATCAGGAAGCAGAAATGAGGCCAGGCCAGAGAAAAAACTGCCAAGACATCCATCTCAACAAATGAGCTGGCCATAGTGGTTCACATCTGCAATCCTAGCTAATTGTGTGGGAGACATAAGAAGCAATCTAAGATCATTCATTCAATCTAAGATCAGACCCGGGCAAAAAGTTCAAAACTTCAAGAAAATAAAATGGACTAGAAGTATGGCAAAAGTAATTGAGCTGCTTGTTGCTATAAAAATAAAGTCCTATCTAGCAAGCAGAGAACACCTGAATAGAACCCTAGTAATACTCCTCTCTTCCACCAAAAAGCCTAAATAACTTTTTCTCATTTGGACATCTAATTTCAAGGCCACTGAAAGATTAGAGATGGTGATATTCTCTTTAAAATTATGTATTCAAAGGAGACAAAGTTATTTAATCTTTGAAAGTATTGACTAAGAAGTAAAATGCATGTGATTTTTGTTAGCTCCATAATTCTCAAAAATATAAAATATATTCAAGTATTTAATATATACTCATATGTGTACAAATATCCATGTATGTATATATATACATGTATGTGCATATATGTATATATACATACACGTGGTTCATCTCTTTTCTGTGTAGCAAATGGTACAAATGAAACTGTGCAATCACTACTCAAAGGCATGAATAAACAAAGAGAATGAGCATAGAACTCATATTTAGGAATCTATGGCTAGCCGATAACACTGACAATCTTTTACATCAGTTTGCATGTGTCACTTACTGCAGTAGAGGGACAGTACAACAACAATGTGATACTAGGCAGAAGAAAGGTGAAATGAGAGATACAAATAGTACAATACTCTTTCTGAAGGGTAAGTAGGATTTCCTGTGTGTTTGTGTGTGTGTGTGTGTGTGTGTTTGTGTGTGTGTGTGTGTGTGTGTGTGTGTGTGTGTATTATATTTTCTTGAATCATTTCTCTCTTGAGGGGTATCTGGGCTGATTCAGTAAGCATGGTTGTGCTGAAATATTTACTATATCCTGGTTTGTAATCTTTCAGGTAAATACCTAGGAGTAGAGTTGCTGGATCATATGTAAGTGGCTAGTCAAAACAGGGTGAAGGGAGAAAAGGTACAAGAATGACCAGGAGAAAATGGGGGAAGTGCACAGAGTAATCCAGTAAATATCCTACAAAATTAAGAAGAGTGAAGGAAGAGGTGCATAGAGGAAGGATGTGAATGTTGAAAGGGTTGGCATTGATCAAGCTATATTGTACGCAGAAACTGCCTTGTTTACTAACTCCTTTGCTACTTAATATAATAATTAAAAAATCATGTCCCTAAAATATTATGCAATTAGAAGCCAACCATAAGAATCTGCTCAGATCACCTCTAGGGTCTATAAATCTGTTTTGGTTAGGATAATTTTTAGAACAACACTAATGATACATATCATCTGAAGAAAATTTAATGATTTCCAGCTATTTAAGATAATCATTTTTGGAGATATGGCTCAAGTGGCAACTTGTTACCTAGTGAGCAATGCTTTCAGATATTGAATTCAATGTTGATCTTGAACAAAAGTAAAAACAATCAATAAAAGTCAGGCACTTTCCATGGCACTTGTAGCTCATGAGTTTAATCCTACCTTTAATCATAAGGCAGAGATCTGGGAATCTCAGTTCAATGTCAGCTTGGATAGGAAAATCTGTGAGACTCTCATCTCCAATTCACTGCCAAAGAAAGATGGAAGTGGAATCATGGCTCAAGTGGTAGAATGCTAGCCTACAGCATAATGCTCAGGGATAGAACCCAAGCCTTGACTTCTAGCCTTAGAAAAGTGCATATACATACACAAAGGAAGTAAGTCACTCAAGTTCTCAACCTTCCATTTCCATAATCCTAACTCTAATCCTGGTCAGAACCCTGAGAGTAACCTTGATGATAATAGTAACCGAATCCTAAAATTAATGGAAAATATATCCTAACAGATACTCATGGTCTTTGAAATGATTTATTTGCACTTTGCACCAAATCCTACAGATTCCCTGAATTGGACTCTGAAATCGTTCCCTATTATGAATATTAACCTCAAATCTTCAAATCATGAAAACTATCATAGTTTCCACTGATCTTAACTTTTACTGAACTCCTATATCTCTAAAAAGAAGTTGCAGGTTTACTTAAATTATACTCTACTTTCTAACCCTAACTATATATCTAAACCTACTAGAAACCTAACTCTAAATTTAACCCTATTGAACCCTGAACAGGAAAATTAGGAAAACTCTGTAGTTTTTGTTAAATTTCACACTTATTTTACTTGAAAATGTTAGCAGAAAACTCTGTTTTACCTTAAAGCTTACCCTTCCCTAACCCTAAGTCTAACCTGAACTAGAACAGTAATCCTAACCATAGTACTAATAGCCTTTGGATT
Organism: Dipodomys spectabilis; assembly: GCF_019054845.1. Taxonomy (NCBI): domain Eukaryota; kingdom Metazoa; phylum Chordata; class Mammalia; order Rodentia; family Heteromyidae; genus Dipodomys; species Dipodomys spectabilis. The sequence goes on along the minus strand of NW_024870984.1, from coordinate 6,661,476 downwards.
CTAAAAGCCATACAAATACATTAGATTTATTCATCCTAACTTTGATTCAACTCATCTCTCTAAAAATAGTTTGTAGTTTTACTCATTATCTTGCCATTTTTGTAACCCTAACCTTAACTGTAATATTGAGGCTAACCCTCACACTAACCATATCCTAATCTTAATATAATTAGCAGGTTCATATTTCACATTCATCCTAATTCTAACATGACTTGTTATTCAAAGATAGTTTCAGTTTTACACTAAACTTATCATTGCCCTAATGCTAACACTAACCACAGCTGCAACTGAAACCTAACTTTCACCCTAATGATAGTCCAATTCTAATGTTTAAGAAAAATAGTCTAGTTTTAATCAGTTTGCACTATGGAAATGAGTTTCAGATTGCCCTGATTCCCACAAATTTTCTGACTCTTCCTCTGAAGTTATCTTGTTCCCTAACATGAACCATTATAAAATAACTTGCCCTCAAATTCTATTATCAGGAAAAATACTGTAGTATCCATTGATCCTACATTTTCCTGAACCCCTGTAGCCTAAAACATTTTCGGATTTACTTACCATCTAGTCCATTACTTAACACTCTTAACCTAAACTGGATGGAAAAGTCTCATTTATTCATTAAAAAATGATCACTAAGAAATAAATATAATGAAAATACTTTAGTTGCATCTCATTCTACTTAAAATAGATTTGTTACTATTATCATCAAGGTTACTACAGTCTCAATTTGGTACCAAAATATTAGTGCTCAGGAATATCACTCATTTTTAGAAAATGACTAGTCAAATAAAGCTTATATTATATTTGAAATTTAAAAAATGAAAAGGATACCCAGATTAATGACCTTACTCAGACATTCAGAGATTAGAAAAATGTAGAAATATCCTCATTTATGTAGGTCAAACATGGAAGAGAGGATATGGCAAGCCCAACGCCATATACCAATGGCAGAGATATTTAACAAAATCCCATGAAGTTGAAATCAGTCTTAAAAGGGAGATTTGGGCATAAAGGGAGTAGGGCAGAAGAATGGAGATGGAAATGGTGGACTAATACAGTCATATAACTCAATATACATAAGTGAGAATATAAGTAGGAAACTTGAAGGGATATGTGGGGTTGGGGTAAAGGAAGAAAGAAAAATGGAAAGGTTGACAATTATCCAGATGCATTGTACATTGAAATGCACATATTCTCTATTCAACACTGACATGATGAAGCAAAACCCCTTTGGACAATTAGCTAAAAATTAATTTTTTTGAAATTTTAATGTTAATGGACCAGATGCATAAAACTTTAGAGATAAATAAGAGGATAGCATTTACATATTGTTGAGGCTTGTGCTCCTTTCAATATACAAAAATTAGTGTGACAAGTCTACTCCGAATATAAATTGTGTTTTGCCAATTATTCTTGCAAGTTGCTTAAAATATAGAGAACCAATTTCCAATATCCCTACACTTCCAATAAAAAAAAATCGTATAGACCTTTGGGTTTTTCACTTGCTTCTAAATATCTTAATGTAATGTATTGGAACTAATTTCATTCCACATTTAAATTTAAATTTTAGATCACTAAATTCTTTTAAAATCCTCTCACTCCATCACAGGTATGGATAGATAACTGATGTGGGCAGAATCAGAACTATTCAGAAGGTTGTAAGTAGATGCTTACCTAGTTTTCTCTCTTCTGGAGCATAGAATATAGATTGTCTTAACTGGAAAAAGTTTGCCTTCCCAGGTTTTCTGCATATGAACATTCCATCAACATTTGGTTATTAGAGGATTATTCAAGATTAGCTAAATGTTGATTGATAATGACTGAGCTTGACAGAAAGGTGAGGGAAAACAATCTACACTTCAATGAGGTTCTGACTTGTGTTTCATAAAGGGTTATGAAAGCTCTCCATTAGAAATATAGCAGCTGTGCTTCTAAAAAGTCCTTGCCTGGTTAGACTTTCTGATAATGTCTCAATTCAAGTACTTCTCCTTGGAGTTCCATACTATTCAAGATGCTGTATTAGATCCTTTTACATTTTGCATACAGCTCTTGGTGATGAAATTTGAGCTTTTCAAAATTGCTCTCCCAATTCCATCCACAAAATGCAGACAAAAAGACAAAAAAATTTGAAAAAATTTGTATCTGTTGATAGTGCATATACTTTTATTTTCCATTACAAACATAAAATGTAGTAAAATGTTTCATAGCAATTACTCTGAACTAGGTTGTGGACACATTCTCATGTAAATAATATACTGTGTTCAAGTAAAAAGTTTGAGGATCCAACATTTTAATATGCCTGTGGTCCTAAAACCAATACCTTACTGATATTGACTGATAAATACAACTTCCCATAAGTACAGAAGTTTTCCTTGTATCTTTTTAATATATATTTTTATTGTAAAGACACTGTACACAGGGGTTACAGTTACATAAGGAAGGAAGGATATTCTTTATTTCATTATATAACACAAAACAGAAAGTAAATGTTGTTTAGATGATTTTTTAAAACACAGTCTCTCAGGTGCTGGGAGGGTGATTCATTGTAGAGTGCTTGCCTTGCATGCATGAGGTCCTGGGTTTGATTCCTCAGCACCACATAAGCAGAAAAAGATGGAAGAGATGCTGTGACTCAAGTAGTACCACTAGCCTTGAGCTGAAGAGCTGAGAGACAGCACCCAGGACCCAGAGTTCAAGCCCCAAACCCAACAAAAAGAAAACAAAACACAGTCTCTCATTTTTGTGTGCTCAACATTGTAACACTAGTGTTTCAGTCTAGGGCTAAGATTTTAGGTGTGGACATTTATCAACACTCCTGATTCAGATTCTAATTGATAAAATTTTAATCAATATTTTGTTCTTATTAATTTTGCTCTTTGTAAATTCACATATACCTATAAAAAACAGTGTGGCCATCCCAATAACATTCTCAAAGTACTTCCTAATGATGACTTACAAAAAGTTGTTTTATATTACAACAAGGAAAACAATGCTACAAATAAGGAAAACCAATACATAAATATTAATGATTAATAAAATAAAAAATTACCGCTGTTTCCAGTATTTGAAATGTACTACATATTCGATTTATTATTTTCTCATATTGCTGTACATTTAAAACTGCCTAAGTCTATGATGTTCATCAAGAATTTTATAGGCTATGAGTAGCCTTTAAAGATTATTATTATTAAGATTATTATTTATGGTTCATCTCATCATTTGTATATGGCTTATACCATCATTTGTTCCTCACTAACATATAAAGTAAAGAAGCCTTTAAATTTTAACAGAAACTGTGCAGTTAATGTCTTAAATCTGCTTCTTTACACAAACACTTTGCAACTTCTCATTAGTAAAGTTTCTATAAACTCTGAAATGTACATATTTAGTAGTATGTACCATGAATCTTAAATGCTTTATGAAAAAGTTTTACAACCTGCTAAATAGTCTTAATTTTGGCATATATGAGCAAATTCCCAAAATTAAACATATTTAAACCATTAAAACTTTTAACAAACCTTAACACTTTCTATAGTGTTCATTAGGGCAGGTTCCTTGTACAGAATAATTGAATTCCTCCTCCTACACATCTGTTGAACAACAAATATCTGGTATTATTTTGTTTTTGACATGTCAAACTTGACTTTATTCTTAAATGTGTTCTTATGTAAGAAATACATGGTTCTAAAATTTCATGACAATTCTTTTTTTTTTTTGTCGTTTGTGGGGCTTGAACTCTGGGCCTGGGCGCTGTCCCTCAGCTCTTCAGCTCAAGGCGAGCGCTCTACCACTTGAGCTACAGCGCCACTTCCGGTTTTCTGGTGGTTTATTGGAGATAGGAGTCTCACGGTCTCTCCTGCCCGGGCTGGCTTTGAACCGCGATCCTCAGATCTCAGCCTCCTGAGTAGCTAGGATTACAGGCGTGAGCCACCAGCGCCCGGCTTCACGACAATTCTTTTGAATTTAATTTTTGTGGAATTGTCTAGTTTAAGAAAATCAATTACACTTTATGTATAAAAAATGTTCTGTGCTCAATTTAGTAGCACATACACTAACATTGGAACAATAAAGAGAAGAATAGCCCCTGAATGAGGATGACACTCAACTTCGTGAAGGATTCTAGATTTTTAAAAGAACAGATGCTGGAGGGGATGTGGACAGAAGGGAACCTTAATGCATTGTTGTTGGGAGTTTAAACTTGTTCAAAGACTTTGGAAAGTAGTATGGCAGTTCCTCAAAAGACTACAATAGAGCGCCCCTAAGTCCCAGCAATCCCATTTTGGGCATTCACCCAAATGATCACAAACAAGACCATACTAAAACTACCAGCAAAACTATGTTCATTGCAGCATTATTTACCAAAGCTAAGATACAGAACAAAACCCGAGGCCCCACAGTAAACGAATGGATCAAGAAAATGTGTGTGTGTGTGTGTGTGTGTGTGTGTGTGTGTGTGTGTGTGTGTGTGTGTGTGTGTACTGGAATTCTATGCCTCCATCAGAAAGAATGACATCACCCAGTTTGTTAGGAAATGGAAAGACATGGAAAAAATTATATTAAGTGAATTAAGCCAGGCCCAAAGAAGTGAAGTAAGCCAGGCCCAAAGAAAGATAAGCCCCATGGTTTCCTTAATTGCAATAACTAGTATGTGTCTGCTACAAGCAGAAAACATCATATAAGTTGATGTTAGGCAAAATGAACCCCAAGATAAGGATTCAAATGGTTTTTATTTCTTGCGATTGTTTCTAAGATATTTATAAGATGAATTCTTTGTTGCTTTGTATTTTCCTCCTGCAAGCTAAAGCCCCTGATTTCACTGTGTTTGGTGTTGGTATACTTTGTGCAGTGGAAGGGAAACACAAATCGTTTAAAAAGGGATGCAGGTGGACCCATTGCAACAATGAGATGAACAAGTCGTTATGTCAAAAAATGATTTTGGCTGGGTGTTGAGGGATGTGGACAGTGGGGGGGGGCTGGGGGGAGAGGGGTTGGTGGGTGTGGGGGGTGGGAGATGGGCAGGGATGGGAAGGGGAAACAAAGGAGGAGCAAGTGGACCCATTGCAACAATGAGATGTACAAGTTATTATGTCAAAAAATGAACTTTACAACTTTGGGGGAGGAGGACAGGGTGGGGAAAGTGGGGGAGTGTGGGAAGGGATGGGAAGGGGAAACAAAGGAGAGGCAACAATGCTTCATAAGAAATCTTGCCCATGTAATTGTAACTCTTCTGTCAGTATTCTCACAATAAAAAAAAATGTACTCAATAACTCACGCATGTAATTGTAACCCCTCTGTATGGCATTTTCACAATATAAAAAAAGAAACATAGGTCCTGTGGTATACCTTATTTGCAATAACTAATGCATATCTGGGATAAGCAAAGAAGGTATGGTAAGGCGAAAAAAAGGAGTAGGCAACAATGCTTGATAAGAAATGTACTCATTACATTTTCCATGTAATTGTAACTCCTCTGTATGGTATTTTCACAATTTAAAAAAAAAAAGGTCAAAAGCATGTGCATATGACTAGATAAGATGATGTTAAGGTAAATGAACCCCATGATAAGGACACAAGTGGTGTTTTATTTCTTCCTGTGGTTTCTAATATATTTATAATGTACGATGTGATTTTTTATATGTGCATCCCCCACAGTTAAACCCCTGTTTTCACTGTATCTGATGTTAGTGCACCTCCATCTTGTATATACACTTCTCTAATTTGGGGATGGAAAGGGAAAAAACAAAATGGTTAAATAAGGATACAATATGACCCATTGCAACAATGTGACGCACAAGAAAGTATGTTGAAAAACGAACTTTACAATTTAGGAGGGTGGGGGAGGGGAGTGTACTTGTGGAGGTGGGAGGGAAGGGATGGCGGGGGGAAAACAAAGGAGGAGGTAACAATGCTTGATAGGAAATGAACTATTAATTTTTCATGTAACTGTAACCACTCTGTTCAGTACTTTTACAATAAAAAATATAAAAATGTTATGGGATGGAAGAGAATATTTCCCCTATTTTACCCATATAATATCATTAACAAAGAAATTAATGCAAAACACTGATATGCAGATATTTTGAATAAATGTGTGTTTGTGTATGTGTGTGTGTGTGCATGCCTGCGCATTTTCGTTCTCAGAGTTTGAATTCAGTGCATCAAGGTCCCCCTAGGCCATTCCTCTCTAGATTGATGAGCTACTATATAAGCTACATCTCCATTCTTGGCTCTTTGCTAGTTCATTAATTTTTTTTAATATTTTTATTATTTTTTTTATTGTGAACATACTGTACAGAGGGGTTACAATTACATGGGCAAGATAATGAGTATATTTCTTATCAAGCATTGCAGCCTCCTCCTTTGTTTACCCTTCACATCCCTTCCCAGCCTCCCCCCGCCCCCCCCCACGCCATCCTCCCCCCCACACCAAAGTTGTAAAGTTCGTTTTCGACATGACAACTTGTACTTCTCATTGTTGCAATGTGTCCACCTGTATCCTTAAACGACTTGTTTTTCCCCTTCTCCTCCACAAATTATACCGACATCAAATATAGTGAAAGCAGGGGTTATACTGTGTGTGTGTGAGGGGGGATATACAAAGCAACAAAGAAATAATTTTAAAAATGCGTTAGAAAAAAATTCATGAAAGAAAAAAACATTTAAATACATATGTAAGGGTTCATTTTCCTAACATCACATTATCTGCACTTTTCTTCTTGACTCATACATATACTAGATATTGCAAATAAGGCAAACCATGGGACCTATGTTTCTTTGGGCTTGGCTTACTTCACTTAATATAAATTTTTCCAAACCTTTCCATTTCCTAACAAATGGGGCAATGTCATTCTTTCTGATGGAGGCATAGAATTCCATTGTAATTTTTTTAAAATAATCTCATTAATATTTTTTGTCCTGATTGGCTTCCAACGGTTATCCACAGATCTCAGGTTCCTGAGCAGATACCCAAGTAGACAGGATTGCAGGTGTGACCAACCAGCACAAAGCTTTCAGAATAATTTAAAAAGTAGAAGAAAATTTACTTCATGGAGGCTTGTTTATCATCTCCCGCTTTTAAAGCATTTTGGAGTGATTATATGTGAATTTATTTCATTTTTGGATTCTTAAAAGACAGTAAGTGATGGAATTTAAACGTTTTAATCTTTTTTTTTTTAATTGGTCATGCGGCATGAAATCTGGGCTTGGGCGCTCTCCCTGCGCCTTTCGGCTGAAGGTGCGTGCTGTACCCCTTGAGCCACAGTGCCACTTCTGCTTTCCTAGTAGTTTATTGGAGATAAGAGTCTCACAGACTTTCCAGCCTGGGCTTGCTTTGAAGCGCATTCCTCAGATCTCAGCTTCCTCTGTAGCCAGGATTATAGGTGTGAGCCACCAGCTACTGGCTAGTTTTAGTACTTTTTTTAAAAATATTTTTTTGGGGTCTGATCGTGGGGCCTGAACTCTGGGCCTGTGCACTGTCCCTCAGCTCTTCAGCTCAAGGCTAGTGCTCTACCACTTGAGCCACAGAGCCACTTCCGCCTTTTTTCTTTTTTGCTTATGTGGTGCTGAGGAATCGAACCCAGGGCCTCATGCATGCAAGGCAAGCGCTCTACCACTGAGCTACCTTCCCAGGCCTTTAGTACTTTTTAAAATGTATACTGGAACTGTGGAACAGAAGAAATTTGTCTCTCTTTAGACCTCAATTTATGAGCTCAGCTCTGAACATGATAACCCAATGTCACCAACACTGTGTTGAAGACAAAATGTGACAGAAAACAATTACCGTGGGCAATAATTGCTATGCTATTATTTCTTGGACAGGATGAATATTGAGTTGAGAGAGTAAGGGAATGGAGAGGATTTTGCCTACTTTTTTATTGCTTACTTTTTGAAATTTTGAATCATTTCCTTCCCCACTGTGTGTCTTTGGGCCATGCACTTAGTGCCTTTAATTACAATATTTCCTAACACTAAAATGGTAATAATATTAGAATTATAGCAAATGTTTTCTTAAGAATTAAGAGAAAAAAAACTTGTGAAATACTTAACATAAACTTCTAGGAATAACAATTACAATTACATGGGCAAGATAATGAGTATATTTCTTATCAAGCATTGTTGCCTCCTTCTTTGCTTCTTGTTCCCATCCCTTCCCATCTCCTCCCACACTCCCCATCCCACCAACTCTCCCCCCCACCAAAGATGTAAAGTTCATTTTTTGACATAAGGACTTGTACATCTCATTATTACAATGAGTCCACCTGCATCCCTATTTAAATGATTTGTTTTTTCCCTTCCCCTCCACAAGTTATACCAACAACAAATACAGTGAAAGCATGGGTTATACCATGGGGGATGGACATACAAATCAACAAAGAAATCATCTTATAAATGTTTGAAACAATTGCAATAAAGAAAAAATAACAATTGAATCCTTATCTTGGGGTTCATTTCACCTAACATCAACTTATCTGACCTTTTCTGCTTGTCTCAGACATATACTAGTTTTTGCAAATAAGGGAAACCATGGGACCTATTACCTATGTTTTTTTGGGCCTGGCTTAATTCACTTAATATAATTTTTTCTAAGTCTTTCCATTTCCTAACAAATGAGGCAATGCCATTCTTTCTGATGGAGGCATAGAATTCCATTGTATATATATATATATATCACATTTTCTTCATCCTTTCATCTAGTGAGGGACATCTGGGTTTGTTTCATATTTTAGCCATGATAAATAATGCTTCAATAAACATAGTTGTGCTGGTAATGGACAAGAGTCTCATATCTAAAATATACCTGGAACCCAAAAAAATTAAATCCCCCAACGACAAATCGTCAAACAAACAACTGCCAAATAAATAAGTGAGCTAAAGACTTAGAAACTTTTCTGAAGAGGAAAAAAGTATGGCCAATAGACACGTGAAGAAATACTCAACCTCTCTAGCCATAAAAGAAACGCAAATCAAAACAACATTGAGATACCATATCACCCCAGTTAGAATGGCTATAATCATGAACTCTAAAAACAACAGATGCTGGTGGAGAGGTGGACAGAATGGAACCTTAATGCATTATTGTTGGGAGTGTAAACTTGTTCAACAACTTTGGAAAGTAGTATGGAGTTTCCTCCAAAGACTCCACATAGAGCTCCTCTATGATCCAACAATACCACTTTGGGGCATTTACCCAAATGATCACAAACTAGCCAGCAGTTTTTTTTTAATATTAAATAGAATGCAATCAGTATTACAAAAGCCATTACATGTAATGAGAAACCAGAAGGCATGTTCTCTATTGACCATGCTCTGCTTCAAAGTCAGCCAGGTGGATAACTTCTCATGCTGTAACTCAAACTGGTTTTATTATGTCTTGACAGTATAAAAACATCAGGGACAGAATAATGAAGGAATTTTGTAGACTGAAGTGAAGTCCATATGAAAATGTGCAAAACTGATGAAAACGTAAAAGTCTCTGAGTAGCATATTGTGTTTTACATCATTTAAGTTAAATTTCAAAAATAGAGAAGACCTAGAGGAATGAATTCTCTTTTTGATAGCCAATCTAAGGTCCTTAGAAGATTGAACTCTTTCCTCATTCTTGTAGAGGCATCATCAGATGAGAGGAACTCTATTGTTTTTGTGCTTCTTTCCATTTATACTTCAGTTTGAAATCTGAACTACATGAGACTGAAAGAAACCTAGAAAAATTAGACACGCAGGTTTTGGAAAGAGCCATGAACGAAAAATAAATAAAATACATATAGCCTTGTAAAGGGTCTAACTAAATTTATTTATATAGTCTTAAGTGTAAACAAAAAATGATTAAACAATATAATATTATTGAAAATTGAAAAATGTTAGGAGTTGCTTAAATTTTTTCTTTCTACTATATTGAATTAAGTATTGATTTTGTATAGAGAGATTAAAGATGAGATTAACAAGAAACGATTAAAAATGGACAAAAGTTCTGAATAGACACGTTTTCCAAAAAGTCCTGAAAAGCGCCAGTGTGTTTACAAAGTTGTGTTTAAAACCACTTCTATGCTAGATTAATGCTTTGTGAACAGAAGTCATTATAGAAATGCAATTGAAAATTACTATGATACTACTTCATAACTATAATAACTCTTATCAAAAAAAATCAAAGAAACCAGTTGTGGTGAAAAGGCTTGTAATTCCAAGCATTTAGCAGTTTGGAGTAAGAGGATTTGAGTCTAAGGCCAGTCTGGGGTTCTGCACATTGTAAAAACCTGCCCTTAAAAAACTCAAAATGTAATAATGTCGGTGAGAGTGTGAGAAAAGGAAATTTTCTACACTCTTGGTCAAAATACAGGTTAGTATTCTCATTGTAGTAAGTAATTTGCAGTTTTCTGAAGAAATGCAAAGTTGAAATACCATCTGACACACCAATCATTTGATTATTTCTCTCTGGGTAACTCGAAAATATATCTGTAGTTGTTTGTTATTCACATTGTTCACAACAGCTGCCCAGATATAAATAGAAGTTAAGTGTTCAACAACAGATTAATAAAGCAACTGTGGTGCATGCACAAATATATTTTTCTGTTTCATCTTTAAAATAGCAAGAGATTTCTCCAATTAGGCATAACTTACAATGACCTGAAAGATGTATTCTAAATGAAGAAAAATGTTGTCTTCTGATATTTGTAAAACTACACACACACACACACACACACACACACACACACACACACACACACACACACACCAACCTCAATCATTATGAGAGAAATTTTTTTTAAAGTAAAGCAAACTGGAATTGCTGGGGCATTTAGGTCACAATGTAGAAGATAGTAAATATACAGGATGACCAAGTATACAATTTTAATGTACAACATGAGGATACAGAGGACAACACTGGCCTAAGATAGGAATGAAGCTAAATGAGTAGGAGTTGTTCTTCCTAGTAGGGGCTGCTCTTTTAGATGTTCTTCCTTCAGTAATGGATGACATGAACGTAATACTTTAAATATACCTGCCTGTTTGCAGAAATAACAAACAAGGTAGCAATAATGTTGTATGCTCAACATAGAACAAAATGTCAAATTTAAATACATGAGATTATCCTAGATGTAAACTAATAATTCCAAATAAGGGAAACCATGGGACCTATGTTTCTTTAAGTCTGGCTTACATAACTTAATATGGTTTTTTCCCAAGATCTTCCATATCACTACAAATGAGGTGGTATCATTCTTTCTGATGGAAGCATAGTATTCCATGTGTGTGTGTGTGTGCGTGTGTGTGTGTGTGTGTGTGTGTGTGTGTGTGTGTGTGTGTGTGTGTGTGTGTGTGAGACATTCTCTTGATCCATTGATCTACTGAGGAGCATCTGGGTTGATTCCTTATCCTAGCTATGATAAATAATAATGTGATAAACATAATTGTTCTGGTAGCTTTAGTGTGATCTTGTTTGTGATCACTTGGGTAAATGCCAAGAAGTGGAATTACTGTGTAATAGGGGAGCATTATTGTGTACATCAAGGATAATCTTAGTAGATGAGAAGAATAGCTCAATAGCTATGTACATATGAGGGTGTATGGTGATTCCAAGGGAAATGATCTCCAAGATATGTTATTTCTTGTTGTTCTAAATGTAATATGTGATTTCTTTTTATCCTTTTGTGTTTTCCACACCTATGGCTTATCCTCTGTAGTAACTGTATTTGATTTTGATACCCTGGATATTGTAAATATGTTGATCCGAACTAGTTAAGGGAAAGGGAAAAAGCAAAATGGTGAGACAAAGGACAAAAGGGGGAACTTATGCAACAGTGATACTCACAAGACAATACGTTGGAAATAGTCTTGGGGGGGCATTGGGATGGAAGAGGGAGAAAAATGGGGGAAGGGATAACAAGTTATAAAAGAAATGAATTCATTATCTTACTTATGTAACTATAACCCCTCTGTACATTAACTTGACAATAAAATTTAAATATAAAACATAAAATACATGATAGCAAGCAGCAATACAGGAGATGTGAGTGGAGAAATACTGTACTATACAAAGAAGAGTAAAACAGTTGTTGAGAGCAGTAATTTGACTTTAACATAGGAAGTAATAAACTAGCATGCAGATTTTCAGCCTCATGTCAGTCACTAAAAAGGGAAAACAAAATGTACAATCAGTAAACCAATAGAGATAAAATAGAAAACTAAACAATTAAGGTGAATAGATGACTTGGACCAAGAATAAAAAATGACACAATTAGTAAACAAATAACAAGGTGGTAAGTTATAAAATATTACTAATAATTCTAGTAATGTTTTCTTAACCTCACAACTTGTTGGAACTATACTTCAAATCACAGTTTAATAGTATATCATTTTAAAATTAGGTTACTTCTTATTGATTTCTTAATATTGAATGTTTAATATATAATTTTAATTTCAGTAGCTATAGAAAAGAAAGTGAAACTAAGTTTAATAATATATAGCATGAATTGTAAAATTGAGAAGCATTAGAACTTAAACGAATAACATCATTATTGTTTCATTTCTGTGAATTAATGTAATAATTCAAAGTGTTTTCTACACTTTGCACTCATCTTAACATCAAATAATAAATTATTGCACATGACTTGGTATTTGGTGGAAGGGTTCAGCACTGTGGTAATATTCACACCACACAGTACATCAGAGTTTGACTCCTCTCATCTAGCTTAAATTGTGGAAATTTGATTTCTACATGCATGTTAAATTCTTGCCAAAGTGACATCTATAAAATTATAAACAATTATGTATATGAAGAGTGTTTCCGATGATACTTAAAAGTCACATTCATTAATTAAATTTTATTGTTTTCTACCAAATAAATATTTATAGAGAGACTGAATTTCTGAGTTGAGGATTATTTTATATCCCTGCCATTGTTTCTATAGTTGGACTTAATTTTCCATAAAGGGTTAAGTGTATTATATTGGATATATGAAGGTAAACTGAATGTTTATTCTATCAATATTTTGCCACTTGTTTAATCCCAAGTTTAAATTATCCATATGTTTGAAGTAATGAAAATAACAAAGATATAAAAAAGATAAATCAGTGTGTATTTGATAAGTATTTTCACCTTTATTTTGATAGTTGGCCCTCTTTTACACTACAGAATATTATAAGGAAAATGTGCTCAAGGCTGACCACAACTGCAGAATATTATGGTTTGGTCTATCATAAGAGAAGGAAGAATGGGGTACCTTCCTTCCAAAAGTCTGCTCCCAGGGATGTGATCTGTTTTATGTTGGTCACTTGAAAATGAACATTTTTCACAGTCAACCTTGAAAAGCCATCTTGATAGACCATTTATTAAGTGGTTACATTGTATTATCCATGGCTTTGCAAGGATGCCGGATTGCCTCATTTTGAGACAATTAAAACAGGAATTTATTCAGCTGTTCTTTGTATCTTTAGGAAAAAACCCATTGACTCTAGGCCTGGGGATCAAAGCGGTCCAGAGAAGCTACTACCGTGAATAGTAATCCTAGGCCTCTAAAAACAAAACAAAACAAAACTCCAGTAGGAACAGCAACTCAGTGCAACTATCACAGCCTACATGAAGTCAGGCAAAATATGGAAGCTGAGAGTCATTTATCAGATAACTAATATATTTTTATGAGGCACACTGAAATAAGACTTCAGAGAGAGGGTCAAAAGACTGATCAGAGAGACTAAAATTGGTCACAAGAAGATTGGAAAATACAATTCCTTGTACAGCAAATAAATCTTAGAAAGCCTGTGCATATAAGAACAAGACAGCAGGCCAAATTCCAGATATGTGCATTCTCTTAGAGGTCAGCTTAATGAATTATCAATGGAAATCTTTGCATTCTTAAATATTTGACCACATGTAGGAGAAGGCCAATTACTGAAGAGAAAGAAAACGTCATCACTCAGTTACGAGGTCCAATATCACATTAGGAAGGAATCAAGCACAGATTTGTAATAAAAAGAGAAAAAATATTCCAAATGAGGGTTTCATTTGTTTTGATGTAACAGTTTCTGATTTATGTGCTAGCAAATACCATACAATTGATCCATTCCCACAGCTGAGTTGATATTTACTGCAGTATTCCCACATGAAGGAAAAGAGAAAATTTACAAATTTCTGATGAAATGAGTTGAGGGTGAAGTGTTCTATTAGTGATATCTGAGGTTTAGACATAGATGAAGAGGGGGATTTTCTTTTTTAAAAATCCCCCATTTTTAGCCTGGTGCCAGAGGCTCACAGCTTTAATCCTAACTACTCAGGAGGCTGAGAACTGAAGACTGCTTTTCAAAGCCAGCCTGGCAGGAAAGTCCCTGAGACTCTTATCTCCATTTGAGTTGAAGAGCTCAGAGACAGTACACAAGCCCAGACTTAAAGCCCCTCGACCAAGACCAAAAAAAATCTCCCTTTTGTGGGACTGCCTACATCTTTTCCTATCATTCAACAAAGAAGCCATTTTATCACCCACAACATTTAAATCCTGTCCTAGCTACTGCAAATACAATGGTTTGTTATCTTATGTCAAAAAGTTCATATTTTCGGGATCCAATACCAGCAGTGGTAATATTTTTTTCCAGTCCTTGAACTCTGGGCCCGGGCCCTGAACATGGTTATGCTTGTAGCGTTAATGTGAGCTTGTTTATTTATTGGATTACTGCCCATGAGGGGAATTAAGGGGTCATAAGAGAGATCTATTTTTAGTCTTTTGAGGAAACTCCATACTGCATTCCAGAGGAGTGGAACAAGTTTAACTTCCCAGCAACAGTGTAATAGAATTCCCAATTGGAGACGGGTGCTGGTGGCTCACGCTTGTAATCCTTACTACTCAGGAGGCTGAGATCTGAGGATCATGGTTCAAAGCCAGCCCAGGGAGGTTACGAATTGGCTATACCCACAGCAGCATTTGTTATTATTAGTTTTCTTGATAATGGCCATTCTAACTGGGAAGGGGTAGAATCTGTCTTTTTTACTTGTAGATTTGTAGGCACCTTCTAGCTACCATAAATGAATGAATCCATGAAACCTGTATTTTTCTGCGTCTGCATTCCTTTCTCTTAGCATAATTTTCCCAAGCCTTTCATTTTCCTTAAGACTGGTGAAAAGTCATCCATTCTAATGGGTGAATAGAATTCCATTGTGTGTTTGTGTGTGTGTGTGTGTGTGTGTGTGTGTGTGTGTGTGTGTAAGATGACTATAGGCCCATGAGTTCATTTCTAAGCCTACTTTTTCATCTGTAATTCTCTAATTTCATATTAAATTTGGATTGCTTTCTCTACTGCATTGAAGAATATTGTTGGGATTTTGATGGGTAGTGCATTGTCAATTGTTTGGGGGCAGAAGTGCAGTTTTCACAATGTTATTTGTGAAAGCATTGAAAGATTTTGCATTTCCTTGAATCTCCTTCAATTTCCCTTTTTATATTTTTAAATTTTCACAGTAGAGGTCCTTCACATTTTTGGTTAAATTAATTCATAGTTTTGTTGTTGTTGTTTTGTTTTGTTTAGATTTGAGTTGATTTTGAGGCTAATACATATGAGGTTATTTTTTGGATTTCAACCTGGATGTTCCCATTGTTGGTAACAAAGAAAGACTACTGATTCTTGTGGGTTTTATACCCTTGCTACATTGCTAAAGGTTAGCAATACCTTTACTAACTTGAGGAAGGTAGGTATAGGGTCTCTAAATACAGGATCATTTCATCTGTACAAAGGGATCGTTTTACTTCTTCCTTCTTTGGATCCCCGTTATGTTTTTCTCTTGCCTATTCCTCTTGCTAGAATGTCCACTACTATATGGAAGAGTAGTAGAGAGGGTGGACATCATTGTTTCATTCCAGATTTTATTTTATTATTTTTTGAGTTTGCAAAATCTGGTTTAATTCAAACTGAGGAGCACATTGTGAAAATACATATGCATAAAAATCTAATAAATGCTAGATAAACAACATATTACTTTACAATAGAATAACCACAAATTTGAAGGCTCAAATTGAGTCTGTCAGTTGTAAACACAATTTTATATTTGGCTCAAATGGCTACTGAATTTCAAATGGTGCCAAGTTCCTCCAAAGCACCTCTTGACCCCCTCAGCCTTGGGCAGAGTTTCACCACAGTCTCAGTCAAAATCCCAGTCATCCCATCAACTCTTGGGGCCAATGGAGTCATTGGTACCCAAACACAACTGGAGGCCAGGGATTTCCAGTGGCCAAAAATTATTGCACAGAGAACTCCATTCTAAGCCAGACTCATGGCTAAGAAGGTGTGAGATTAACCCTTTAAACAGTGGTGTAGCATTAACCTGGTCTATGTTAAGAAATATCTCCTTAGTGAGAATGTACTAATTACTAGTTATCACACCAACAGAAAAAGGCAACATGGGAGCTTCACATTTCACATGAAAGACTAGCATTAACTGGGTCAGGCTTCACTCACGTAGAGTGACCTAAGAGAAAATGAGTTCATAACAGTCATTTCTTCACATAAGATTTGTGTAGCATTAAAATTGTTTAACGGTAATGATGAGGCCATGCAGGTAAAAAATGTGTGATTCTCCTCTGCCAAAACAGAAACACCCCATTTCGACTCCTGTCCAGTTTCCAATATATATATATATATATATATATATATATATATATATATATATATATATATATATATATGTACATACATACATACATACAT
Organism: Dipodomys spectabilis; assembly: GCF_019054845.1. NCBI lineage: Eukaryota > Metazoa > Chordata > Mammalia > Rodentia > Heteromyidae > Dipodomys > Dipodomys spectabilis. The sequence goes on along the minus strand of NW_024870984.1, from coordinate 6,644,787 downwards.
ACACCTGTTATTGCACATCTTTCACACTAATCTGTGTATGTATTTTATATAATATATATTTAAATACATTACACATAAAAAGACTATGGCACTTTACAGAATACATGTTTAACAAAGATCATTCATTACACCACAAATGTTTGAAATGATACAAAACCCTTAAATCATTTAATGTAACATTGTGAATTAAAACACAGGTTTAAAGCTTCCACAGACTCCAAGACAAATATTTCTGCTTTAGAATTTATTGAGAAGCCCAGCTTATCACAAATCTTTAAGCAACAGATGCAAGAAAAATTAATAAGACTTTTCTGGTATTAGCAATTGTTTTATTAGAAAAATAGTTGTGGGTCAAGTGGTTTTTAAAGAGCTGTGTAGAAGAGTTTTAGTCTAGACTTCATTCCAGATTTTAATGTCTTCATGTGTCCACTGTTATGTACATTCTTTGTCATATGCATACTCTGTATAATATTGAGGAAAGTTGCATGCATTCCTAGCTTCTCAGACCTTTTAATCATATAGGGGTATTGGAGCTTATTAAAAGATTTCTAAATCCATATAAAGATCATGTGGTTCTTGTCCCTGCTTCTGCTGATGGTGTGTGTTACATTTATTGACAAGTATATTGAATCCAATTGTACCCTACGATGAATCCTGTTCATTATACCTCAAGCAGCACCATTGTTGTTACTGGAAGTAACGGTTACTGGATGTGGAAACTGATCCCAGGAGAGGAATGGAACATAGAGAAATGACAAAGTTCAAGTTAATATGTGATTTTCTTTTTACTGTACAAGAAAACAATCCCAAGACTTGAAGGAAACTCTGTCCCTGACTTTTTCGAGTGTGTTATTTACTCATATAAAACTTTTCTGTAAACTTTTAGTTGAGTATTACAAAAAGAAATAATGTGTTATTTGAAGGCCAGCATAGAACAAAAAGAAATAACGTTGTTTTAAAAGTGTTCTACTGCAAAGAAACAAAGACATGGAAATTTTAAAGTGCCTTATGCATGGATATTTCATTCCTGAGATGATCCTTTTGTTGCAGGAGTCAGTTATCAATTACTTAGTATGGTCCTGAGTTCTCCTTAGCAATAAGGATTCCAAAAAGCAGGATCCAGTGAGTATGATCAACAAAAGGAGCCCCTTCTCTTAAAGGAGTATTCTTTTAAGGAGGGTCCCATAGAAATATCTGTGTTGCTTTTGTTTGCTTGTTTAGTTTGTGCTGGTTGTGGAGCTTGAACCCTGAGGCTGGACCTTGTTCCTGAACAGTTGCCTTTCCTGCCCACCTGCCCCCAAAGCCAATACTCTACTGTTGAGCCAAAACTCCACTTCTGGATTTCGGGCGTTTAATTAGAGATAAGAGTTTGACAGACTCTCCTGCCTGGGTTGACTTTGAACTAAGCTAGTAAGAAAGCTATGTGATATCAACTGTATAGACTTCTCTTTTGAAATAAGAAATATTAGATGAAGTTTATTGTAAAGCTAATATTTGACAATTTTTAAAAGAAGAGATTATGTCCAGCAAAAAAGCCATAACTTAAATAATTCAGCAAAAGTAGGTACACTGAATAATTTTGGAATTATTTTTTCTGCTTGGAAAGATTATTGAACTTGTCGTTCCTTTTGTGGAAACTTAAAGTCACATTTCACTTTTTTTGTTGGTCGTGGGGATTGAACTCTGATCCTGGGCATTATTCCTCGGCTCTTCAACTCAAGTTGAGCACTCTACCACTTTAGCTCCAGCACCACTTCTGGGATTCTGGTGGTTAATTGAAGAAAAGGGTCTCATAGACTTTCCTGACCAGGCTGGTTTTGAACCACAATCCTCTAGTCTCAATCTCCTGAGTAGCTAGCATTACAGGCATGAACCGTCAGCACCTGGCTCATATTTGCATTTATGTGCACTTAATGACACTATGTAGACAAAGTATGGAAATTTGAAACAAATGATGACATTGCAGCTTTTCAGAAAAATTGAGGTAGCAATAAATATGTCCTCCTTTTCCATGTTGTTACATTAATGACTCATGGGACCCTTACATTAGCATCCTCTGCCATCTGTATAGTTGTATTTAGTATCAGGAAATGTTCATAGAGAAAAATAGAAAGACAGATTTTTAGAAAGCAAAGGAGATTGAGTAGGAAAGAACAGCACAGAAGGAGATACATTTATCACACAGATATTAAGAACTACCCTAAGAGATTTAGACTGCTAAACGCAATGAGAAATAAGCTTAGTTGATAACTAGTTCTTCAATAACCAAAAATGGTTCTCAAGAACAGTTTCTGGTACACCTTAGTTACTATCATTTATTCCTTCCATCGAGTTATTCCTTCTATTCTGTCACAACTGTTAATTAGCCTCTGAGTTTTTGGTACCATGATTGACCAAAAAGATTTCCAAATGTCACTTAGACTATCCTTCTCTCTGTGATTAGCAGTGACCACACAAAATCCTGGCATCAGTTGCTTTGACCTAATGACCAAAACTTTTTTTTCAACAGAGTATGCTATTATAAGTAAAGTACATGAATAAGGGACTATTGTCAGGTGTCAGTATGGAAGGAACAATTATATATTCAAAGTATGGTTTCTTTATTTTGCATTTGCTAACTAAATGGTTTTTTTTTAATTGTGAAAATACTGTACAGAGGAGTTACAATTACATGTGGGCAAGATAATGAGTACATTTCTTTTTTTTTTTTTTTTTGGGGGGGGGGTCCGGTCGTGGGGCCTGAACTCTGGGCCTGAGCGCTGTCCCTCAGCTCTTCAGCTCAAGGCTAGCGCTTTACCACTCAAGCCACAGCGCCACTTCCGGCTTTTTCTTTTTTTGCTTATGTGGTGCTGAGGAATCGAACCCAGGGCCTCCGGCTTGCAAGGCAAGCACTCTACCACTGAGCCACCTTCCCAGCCCATGAGTACATTTCTTATCAAGTATTGTTGCCTCCTCCTTTGTTTCCCCTTCCTATCCCTTACCATCCCTCCCATCTCTACCGCCCCCCCTCCGCCAAAATTGTAAAGTTCGTTTTTCAACGTAACGACTTGTACTTCTCATTATTACAATGGGTCCACCTGTATCCCTATTTAAACGATTTGTTTTTTTTTTTCCATTCCCCTCCACAAATTATACCAACATTAAATACAGTGAAAGCAGGGGTTATATCATGTGTGGGGGGACACACAAAGCAACAAAGAAATCATCTTATAAATATATTAGAAACAGTCACATGAATGAAAAAATATTTGAATACTTTTTTTTATTGCCAGTCCAGGGGCTTAAACTCAGGGCTAGGGAATTATTCCTGGGCTTTTTTTTTTCTCAAGGCTAGCACTGTACCACTTGAGGCACAGCACTACTTCCAGTGTTTTTCTGTTTATGTGGTACTAGGGAATTGAACCCAGGGTTTCATGCATGCTAGGCAATCACCGTACCATGAAACCACATTCCCAGAATCTTAAATGAATTTCTTAAGAAGGCATGATATTTTGATTCTGTAACTATGTATCATAATTTTGGACAGGTGCTAGAAAATGATGTAGAAAACAGTTCAATATGAGAAGTCGAGTAAGGCTGGATGGAAAATGAATAACCGTCATGGTCTAGCCAGGGTACAGAGGAGCTTATGTCATGGAGCTGTTTCAACAGGCTGAGCGAGACAGCTCCTGACCCACAGCCCACCTCCAGAATGAGAGGGCCACCATGGGTTCTAGCCACATGGAGACAATGGGCCACCTCCTCCAGCACACATTCAACCAGTTCATGTGAGAGAGGGAGAAAGAAAGTGAGAAGTACACCTAAACCCTGTGCCGGTGGCTCAGAACTCTAATCCCAACTACACAGGAGTCTGAGAAATGAGGATCATGGTTCATAGCCAGCCCGGGAAGGAAAGTCTGTGAGACAATTATCTCCAAAGATCCACCAGAAAACTGAAAGTGGTGCTGTGGGCTCAAGTGGTAGAGCGCTAGTCTTGAGCTGAGGAGCTCCTGAACAGCGTCCAGACCTAGAGTTCAAGCCCCATGACTGACAAGAAGTGGACTTCCCACTACAAAAAGTGGACTGAATAGCACCCATTTAACTAGGGAGCATGGTACAGAAGTCAGGCCTAGCTTCCTGTGAACTTGAGGTCATAAGTAGGTCACCCAGCTTCTCCATGCTTTGTTTTCCCCAGTTGCAAAACTCAACACAGTGAAGGATACCCTTCCTCATGTGGATAGGGTAATGATGAAAGAGAGCCATGTTTTATTTCATAATCCCACACCGGTTGCCCCATTAATAACAGGGGCCACCTGAACCCTTTCCAGGTATCTTCCTGTCATATGCTCACAGAATTGTCGAGAACCTTACCTGAAGGCCAATCCCTCTGTGCCTAGCCATGTTTCAGAGATCTCTCTATATAAATCCCTTGTTTCCTCACAACTGTCCTGTAAAGAGACTGAGTTCCAATGGTTGTGGCCCTACCCAGAGCTTTATGTGTGGTCAAGAATCGGCTGCCATGGACTAAGAGTTTGTGATATCCATCTAAACTGATGACTGAGCATGGCTCTACATGTCTACCATCCCAACTACAGAGGACCAGGACTGGTGGAGCATTCATGTCACAGATAGGAGGACCGCCTGAGCTCAGCCCAGCCTGAGCATATATTGTTTCTCAGAAATGCACAAGACAGAAAGGTGGCTCCTCAGAGCCAGGGAGAGGAAACAAGCAGGGGGTCATGGTGCTCTCAGAGGGGTTTCTGACCCGAGTTGGGAATGGTATTGGGGCGGCCACTCACCTGTGCTGCTGGGAGACGCTGTTGGCAGATGATCCAGGTAGAGCAAGCAGGGATGGCGGTGGCATGGCAGACACATGGACCCAGAGCAGAGGACCAAGGACAGGGACCAGGTCAGGGCCATAGGCCCGCTGAGATTTGAAATCCAGCACCACAGGAAGGGGGGTAGGGGGGTGGGGCATATCAATTTCCTACTATTCTCTAAAGTTACCTTGAGTCTCTTGCTCACCACTCAGCCACCTCTACCTTCCTTAACTGCTGGTAGTGGTGTACTAAAAGAGGAAATCCAGGTGCTACCAGGCATCATGGAATGTGGGCGTTGCCACAATTCTTGTATCCCATTGGTCAGAAAGAAACATGAAATAATGGGGGTGTGGCTAGAATCCTGTGATGCAATCAGCATGGGCAGAATCAAGTTGACAGGGGCTCTCCCAGCCCTTTTCCCAGGGAACTCTGTCCCATTCAGTTGGGGACAAGAGGGAAACCGCTTTAGCTGGATGGCTGCACAGATTGTTGTTTATGTCTGTTTGTTGCCAGTCCCGAACCTTGATCTCAGGATCTGGGCACAGTCTCTGAGCTGCTTTTGCTCAAGGCTGCCCTCTACCACTGGAGGCACAGGGCTTCTGTCTTTGTTGGCACTGAAGTTGGACAGGGTCTCAAGGACTTTCCTCCTGAGGGTGACCTTGACCATGATCCTCCCATCACAGCCTTGTAAACGTCGAGGAGGAATGTTGAGAGCCACTGGTGCCTGCCTAATCATTGGTCTTGCTGATGTTCTTGGACAGAACAGTGAGTTCCCTATTCTCGGGTTTAAGTGGGGGGAGCTAGAACCCAAAGTTCGAATCCTGGGGCTGCCACCTCCAAATGGCAGGAGATCCTAAGACACTCATTCATATCCATATGAATACAAATAGGATGGGATGTATGTCATGATTGAATGGGCAGTTCTTGAATGATTCTAGGATAAAATTGTACATAATTATATCATAGGACACTAATCGATTTTATTTAATACTTTATTAAGCATTTACACAATCACATTCATAAAATGGAGGAATAATGAAATACCTAAGAATTGGGCCTCACATACTATAAAGGTGCCATTTTTCTGCCAGGACTGGGATTTGAACTCATGGTCTGGGTAACAGTGTTGTACTGTGTAGGAAGGGGAATCTGGCCTCCTTGAAGTCAAGAAATTCAAGTCTGTTCCTTAAGCCTGAAATCGGCCCCCACCTATTCATGTACAATTTAAATATATGATTTATATTTATATTTATATACATACGTTCACTCCATATTGCATTCAGTGTAGTTATTGTATTTTTTGTTTTATTTATGTATTGACCATTTATTTATTGATTATTATGACACATAGAACGTTGGTTACATTGATTACATAGGATATAAGCCTGCATATGTATTCCACTTCATCCCTGACACCAGGATATTCACAGAAAAGGAAAACGTGTCAGCATCAGCTTCTTACTCAACGATTCATTGTTTGGAAGTGCTGGTATCTGAACTCATGGCCTACAGGGCCAAATTCATGAATGGTTGAGTGTGAACACACCCTCCTGGGGCAAATTGAGCTGACAGGTTGTTCCAGGACCTGAGATCGAGCCCAGGAGTTAACAAAATATGAACAGATTGACATGCAGATGACAGTATACTAATAAATATATATCTTTATAGAGTGCCAGACATGTCTATACGTTATTCAGTTATAAGACTACATTCCTACCAATTCTTGGGTATTTATTATGCGTCCATGTAATTAATGTTAATGTGTTCATCCTTACAGTATTAATGAAATCAAGCAGTGTCCTGAAATTATTGTGTTCCTGTAAATAATAATATTCTTTTTATGCTTCATAAATATTAAATAAAATCAATCAGACTCCTGATAACACTCTGTCTAATTTTATAGGAGCATCATGATTAACTCATTCAACTGTGACACTGACAAAAATCCATTGTTATTTCTATGGATGGGAACCAGTTTCTTAGTATTTCCTGCCATTGATTGGTCAGGTCCTATGTTGCCACGTGAGCCTATGGCTTCCCTAATAGTCCGCCAACCTTCAGCAATGTAAGGTGAAGTACCCTTTGCAACAGTGTCATTCAGACCTAGGAGGGTCACCGTGCAAAGGAAGAAAACGTAAAAAGGCCACATTTTTTCTGTGCATTGTTTTCCCTGAAAGGCCTGATTCCATTAGCAGCTGTGGGTCAAGTGGCTACATCCCAGCCTAGAGTGATCAAAGCTGAGGTAGAATTGCCACTACCTGAGTTCAAGCCCTGTGCTTGACAAAATAAAAATAAACCATACAAGCATACATACATGCATACATACATACGTACATATACACATTAAAAATATTTAAAATATTATGAGGATCCGTGGCTTGTAATTCTTGCCATTTTTTCTGCCAGGCCTGGGATTTGAACTCAGGGTCGGGGGAAATCTGCAGCACATTGTGGGATGGGAAGATCACCATGCTGGAAGACAATAAAGAAATGCCTGTTCCTAGGGCGTGAATTCAAAAATAATATTCGTATACATTTTAAAAACATGATTTATATTTACATGCAAATGTTTACTGTATGTTGTGGTTAGTGTATTCATTTTTTTATGTTTTATTTATTTCTTATGCATTTGAGTGAGTATGATTACACATATAACATTTTTTGCATCCTATTACATAAGACATAGATTTGCTAATGTATTCTACATCATTCCTGAGGCCCAGGACATTCACCGATAAGGAAAACAGTGGGACAATTGGGTTTTCGCACAGGATTAAGTTTTTGCCAGTTCTGTGCCTTGAACTCAGGGTCTGACAGGCCCACTTCATGAAAGGGTAAATGTTAGCACACCAGTCTGATGCAAGTGAAGTTGGTGGGCACATTTGAGGACCTGAGATCAAGCCGAGGAACGGCCAATATATAAACAGATAGATATTTAGATTGCAGTGTGTGTGTGTGTGTGTGTGTGTGTGCGTGTGTGTGTGCGTGTGTGTGTGTGTGCGTTTGTGTGTGTGCATGTGTGTGTGTGTATTAACATATGTATATGCATCTACAAAGGTATACAGAGAGAGACAGAGATTTATGTAGATTCTAGTGTATAACCATATATAAAGAGTGATGTCTATATCTTATTTTCATATATTCTATTACTACCAATTATTTGGTCTAAAATTATGCCTCCATTAATTAATCATGGTAGGATACTTCATAAAGAATTAATCAATAATCTATATTTATTGCATACAATCTTATACTGGAATGACTATCTAATTAGTAATTCAGTTAGCACATTTCAAACATTCTATTAGTGTTCCTATAGATAGGAACAAGTTTCCTAAGATCTTCAGCCATGTGTAGGTGGCAGGCCTAGGATCGATCTCAGGGCCTAGGTATCTGGGTTAGACTGATGCTTCACTGACAGCCCCCCAGCCTTCATCCATGCAAGGTCACCTACAATTTTCAAGCCAAGTCATTGAGCCCCAGGAGGGTCACAGTGCTAAGTAAACAAAAGCAAACCTGTTGTGTAAAATTACCTGGTTTTTCATCATCCATTTTTGTTGGTTTGCTGTATTTTTGCCAGTGCTGGGAATTGAACTCGGGTCCTAGGATCCCTGGGTGGGTGTAAAAGCTGCATCCCAACCTAGGGTAATCATGATTTAAGACACAATAAAATGCTTCCTTGAGCAAAAGGAGATCAGGGAAAATGTCTAGACTCACATTCCAGCCTCAGGTCCTGCCACAAAAAAGAGCCAGTAACTCCATATGTCTGTGTATATATGCATGTATTTGAATTGGTGAAGAGCCAGAGTTGCTATGAAGAATGGCACCTAGCTAGGACATTTGCTTTGAATAGAATGATTTCTTAGCACAGAGTGTGCGTTCAAGACAGTGCATGTTCTGGGGCTCCCCACACTGTTCCCAGTTAACCTGAGGGGGTCTCCATACCCCAGGCTGCTGGAGGAAATCTGCCTCATTGTTGGAACAGGCAGACAATAAGCCTCACTCCTGTGCATCTGGGTAACAAACAATTCATCCAAGCCAATTAGTGAGGATGAGTGTGCCCAGGCTGTTAAGGTTAGGAGAAAAAGGTCTCTTTGAACCCCAAGCAATCTCTCTCCCCTGTGCTCTGTTTTGACTGGAAGCTTTCATTTGTGCCACCTGCCATGGCAGACCAAGTTCCCTACACTCATCCTGTCTTTGTTAGACTATGTTTCAGTGTTGAAACAAACTGCTACCATTAATTCAACAATCTTTCTCATAGACAATTAGGGAGCTGAACAGAATGAAATGATTCATTATTGGCAACGGTGCCTCCGTGTGTGTGTGTGTGTGTGTGTGTGTGTGTGTGTGTGTGTGTGTGCGCGCGCGCGCATACACCATCCTTGTGATTGAACTATGGACCTAACCACTGTACCTGAGTTTCTCCTGTATAAGGACAGTACTCTTACCACACAGCCACTTCAGGATTTTTTTGTAGGGATGTGGTACTGAGGATTCAAACCCAGTGTTTCACACACACAAAGCAGTCTACCCCAAAGAAACATTCCCAGCACTCCAATTCAGGTTTCTTTCTTTCTTTTCTTGTAGGTTGGAGGAGTTGAAGTCTGGGCCTGGGTGCTGTCTCTGAGCTCTTCATCTCAGTCTAGCACACTACCACTTGAGCTACAATGCCCCTTCAGGCTTTCTGGTGGTTTATTGGATATAACTTTCTCAAGGAATTTCCTGCCAAGGCTGACTTCGGACCGTGATCTGGGATAGTTTTGAAATGAGATCCTCAGCTTCCTGAGCAGGCAGAATGATAGACCTCAGCTAAAGACATCTAAGCCATGACACTTTGCTGCAAGTGGGTCCTTGGCTCAGCATGGTAGAATATTAGCCATGAGCCCAAGAAGAAAGTCAGCATCTATGCTCTGAGTTCAAGGTTCATGATGGAGTAACCTAAATCAAAACAATTGTCCGCAGGAGACAAATCACTAGAGTTTAGTACATACATAAATTTGGCCCTGCCTTGGGTACATATCTGAGCCTCAACTTTCTCATCTGCACATTCATCTTACTTGTGTAGCTCTTATAAGGACCAGATGAAAGAATACAACTCGTGAAGGACTTAGCACATAGCACCCTGTGAAGGACTCAGCACTCAGTACCCCATGGACAACCCAGAAATACTCAACACCCAGCACCCCAGGAAGGACTCATCACATAACTATATCCCACAAAGTGTCATTAGAATTAGAGTGCTTTCATCACTATCACCGTTCTTTCAGATACACATCACAAACCGCACAAGTTCACATCTAATGGTTTAGAGGGATGTTTTGTGGGGGAGAGTCATCAGCCTCAGGGATTTCACTCATAGGTTAGAGGTACTGTCCTAAGATCTTTTCCTCAAGGCTAGATCTCTACCACTTTCAGGCACAGCTCAGAGTCTACCAGACTTCCTGCCAGGGCTGAGTTTTCAACCCCCAGTATCTGATCTCACCCCCTGAGCAGCTAGGGGTGAGCCAGCAGTGTCTGGTTCCATGATGCTGTGCTGCAGCTATTGACCTATGGCTAAGTCAGGTTACATGACAGCCATCAGTTTCAGACACCCAGCTTGCTCTGTGATGAGGTATTTGAAATCCTGGCTTTCTATAATTGCAGTCAGAACATTCTACATTCTACCTTGTTTTTGGTTCCAGTATTGGGGCTTGAGTAAGGGCCTTGACACAGTCCCTAAGCTTTCATGCTCAAAGCCAGTGCTCAACTGCTTGACAGCACTACTTCCGGGTTTTCTGTGCATGTAATAGTGTGGAATTGAACCCAGGTCTTCATACATCGAGGCGAGCATTCTACCACTGAGCTCCAGGAATGACAAGTGTAGAAATAGATATGTAGATTGTAACATATATATATATATATATATATATATATATACATATATATATGTATATATATATGTATATATGTATGAAACAAGACAGAGATGTCTGTATATTATTTAATTATATAAATTATATTACTAACAATTATCAATAAATTATTCCTTCCTGTATTGAAGTATTATGGTTGAATACATAACAAAGTATCAATTGAAAATTATTCAATATAGTATAATTATTGTGTATAATTTTATAATATAATCATACACTAATGTAATTGTTACTTTACAACATTCCATTCATAAGGATGTATATCGGAATGCATTTCTTAGGATATACTACCATTCATAGGTGGGAGTCCTGGGATTCACACCCCAGGCCTAGGTTTCTGCTTTGGGCTATGGCTTCCCAGATAGCCCACCAAAATTCAGCAGTGCAAGGTCATGTACACTTTCTGAGCCTTGCTTGCCATGCAAAGGAAAAAAAATGTAAAACCGCCTCTGATACTTCTGAGTTTTAACCTTCTCCTTTTTTCCCCCTCTCTTTTCTTCTTTTTTTTTCTTGGTTTTGGGGTCAGAACTCTGAGTCTCGGTTCTGTCCCTCAACTCTTCAGTTCAAGGCTAGCACTCTACCACTTGAGCCATAGCACTACTTCTGGCTTGTTTCTGCTTATGTGGTACTGAGGAATCGAATCCATGGCCTTATGCATGCAAGGCAAAGACTCTATTACTGAGCTACCTTCCCAGCACTTCTTTTTTTTTTGCCAGTCCCAAGATTTGAATTTGGATCCTAGGATCTCAGGATGGACTGTGGGTCCAGAGGCTGCACCCCAGCCTAAGATGATCGAGTGTGAGGAAGAGTTACCAGGAGCTGAGTTCAAGCCCCAGGCCTGGCCAAAAAAAATAAGGCCCTGGCTTGGAATTTGCACCATTTTTCTGGCTGGCCTGGGATTTGAACTCAGTGTCTGGGTAACTGTGGCACTGTGGGGGAGAGGAAGCTCACCGTCATTGAAGACAAGAATTTCAGCCCAGTTTCCAGGGCCTGAATTCAAGCCCCAGCACTGAAAAAAATAATATTCATATATGAGATCTATTTACATACATGGGTTTAATCCATATGACATTTATTATCCATATTTTTTATTTTATTTAGTATTATTACATATATAACATTTATTTCACCTTATAACATTGATTTATTTGAATATGGATTATACATCATACTGAGACCCAGGACTTTCATAGAGAAGGAAAAAAATGTGTAAAAATTGGCTTCTGACTCCACATACAAAATTTTGGCCATGCTGGGATTTGAACTCACAGCCCACAATGCCCAATTCATGAAAGGATCAGTTGTAGTACAAAAGCCTTTGGCAAACTGATCTGCCAACCAGTTCTGAGGACCTGGGAACAAGCCATAGTAGTGGCTGATAGATAAAGATGTAGGTGTAGATATAGATATGGATATAGATATACATATAGATAGAAAAATAGATGTGTAGTTTACAATATATATGAGAGAGAGACAGTGTGAAGATATTAAATTATATATATTATGAATTATTATTAAATTATGCCTCCATTTAATGAAGTATCATTGTTGAATACTTATTAAAGCATTAATGTAAAAGTAGTCAGTATTCTTTACTTGGGAGAATTATACAAAATATATAAAATGGAAGACATAATCCAATACTTTTTGTGTGGCCTTCTATAAAACAATCATGAACTAACTGCAAATTCTATTGTTACTTTTATAACATTCCATTAAACATTCACATGAATAGGAAAGACTTTCTCAAGATCTCCCTCCATTTGTAGGTGGCAGTCCTGGCATTGGAACTCCAGGCCTGGGCAGTTTACTTCAAAATGCAAACCATTAGAATGACACTGTGAAGATTTCAGTTTCTCACAATGGAAAAAAGAACAAGAAGAAAAGAAAGCCAGGTGTCATTTGTTCCTGCCTGTAATCCTAGCTCATCAGGAGTCTGGGAGGTAGAGAATGCCAGTTTGAATTCAGCCAGGACAGGAAAGTCCACAGCACTCTTATTTCTGAGAGACCAAAGGAATAAAACTCGTCATGAGTGGGGCTGTGGTTCAAGGAAAGAGCACTACCCTTGAGTAGTGCTCAAGGACAGTGCCTAGGCTCATAATACAACCCCTGCACCTGCCAAGAAAAAGCAAAATAAAAAAACAAGTAACTCCATGTTTCCCCATGTATGTATGCATGTATTTCTATCAGTAAAGGTCCAGAGTCCCTATGATGAAAGGCATCCAGCTAGAATATTTGCTTTGAATAGAATGATTTCATAGCCCAGACCGTGCTTTCAAGACAGTGCATGTTCCGGGGCTCCCTTAACTGTTCCCAATGTAGCCTGAGGTTTTCTGCACACCCCAGGGTGCTGGAGGAAGTCTGCCTCATTGTTGGAACAGGCAGACAAAAGGCCTCACTCCAGTACAGCTGTGTAATAAACAACTCCATCCAGGCCAATTAGTGAGGAGGAGTGTGGGCTGGCTATAAAGGCCAGGAGAAAAAGGCGTCTTTATACCCCAAGCTATCTCTCTCCCATTGCTGTTTTGACAGGAAACCTTCATTTGTGCCACCTCCCTTGGCAGGCCAAGTTCCCTGCATTTATCGTGTCTTTGTTAGACTATGTTCCAGTGTTGAAATAACCTGCTACAATTATTTCAAGGTTCTTTTTGGCAGGAAACAAGGGAGCTGAAATTAATGAAATGATTCATTATTGGCAACGGTGGCTTCCTTGGTTTCTGGAAGCTTGCTAAATCTAAGCACATGTGTAATATCACAATGCTCCCTGTCATTTAGGGCTGGTGATGCTCATCAAGTTTTGAAACCTTTGACCTCTCCTAGTTTGGACCCCAATGACTAGGTTTTAGGGTTGAACACAGGACCTGGGTGCTGACCATGAGCTCAGAATAGAAGCTCAGTGTTTTACCATTTGGTGTCACACCTTCACTTCTGGTAACTGTGTTTGTGTATGTGTATGTGTGTGTGTGTTTATCTCTGTGTGTGTGTGTGTGTGTGTGTGTGTGTGTGTGTGTCTGTGTGCACATGTATGTGTGTGCATACACTTGTCCTGTAGCTTGAACTCAGGACCTGAACACTGGACCTGAGTTTCTCCGGTACAAGGATAGCATTCTATCACTTAAGCCACACAGTCACTTCAGGCTTTTTCTAGTATGTGGTACTAAGGAATCAAACCCAGAAATTCATACAGGCAAACCCAGGGATTCATACAGCACTCTACACCTAAGACACATTCCCAGCCCTCCACTTCAGGTTTCTTTCTTTCTTTTTTTTTTTGGAAGTTGGAGGAATTTATGTCTAGGCCTGAGTGCTGTCCTTGAGTTCTTCAGCTAAAGCCAATCGCCCTACCACTTGAGCTACAGCACCCCTGGAGGTTTTTGGTAGTTCACTGGAGAGAGCCCTCTCAAGCAATTTCCTGCCCAGCCTGGCTTTGGACTGTGATCCTCAACTCTCAGGCTCCTGAGTAGCTAGGATGACAGGTGCAAGTCACCAGCACCCAGCTTCCAGTTCAAGTTTCTAAGTGCTGAAAAGGAGATTATAATCTCATGGGACCTTTTATGTCTGGGATAGTTTGGAACCAAAATCATCATATCTCAGCTTCCTGGGTAGGCAGGATGACAGACCTCAGCTACAGATACCTAGACTGTAACACTCTGTTGCAAGGGGATCCTTGGCTCCACGTGGTAGAGGAGCCCAACATGGAAGGGTCAGGGGCTAGGCCCTGAGTTCAAGATTCATGACCGAGAAAAATAAACCCAAACAATTGTCTGTAGGAGACAAACATAATTTTGGCCCTGACGTGGGGACATATCTGAGCCTCAAGTTTCTCTATAGCACAATTATCTGACTTGTGGAGCTCTTACAAGGACCAGATGAAAGTAGGACTCAGCACACAAAACCTCATGAAGGACTCATCACATAGCTGTATCCCACGCAATGTCATTAGAATTAGGGTGCTTTCAACAATATCACCATTCTTTCAGAAACACGTCACAAACCACACAAAGCTCACATCGAGTGATTTAGAGGGGTTTTTTGGGGGGAGGTGGAGTCAGCCACGGGGATTGCATTGAAAACCTGGTTACAGTCCTAAGATCTTTTGCTCAAGGCTAGAGCTCTACCACTTGGAGCCACAGCTCAGAGTTTCGCAGACTTCCTGCCAGGGCTGGGTTTTAAACTCACCATTGTCAGATCTCAGCCCCCAAGAATCTTGGATGACAGGGGTGAGTGAGCCAGCAGCATCTGCTTCTGTGCAGCTGGGTTGCAACGGTTTACCTCTGGCTAATTCAGGTGAGACAGCAACTGTCTGCACCAGACTGCAGACTTGCTCTGTGATGAGGTATTTGCAGTGATATCCTTATATAGTTGCAGTAAGAACATTCTATCTTTTTTGGTGCCATTTCTGGGTCTTGAGTTAGAGTCTTGACACACAGTCTCTAAGCTTTCATGCTCAGCTAGTGCTCAGCTGCTTGAGCAACAGCACGACTTCCAGATTTATCTATGCACACAGTAGTGAGGAATTGACCCTAGGACTTTGCATGTAGTAGGCGAGCATTCTACCACTGAGCCCCAGTAGTGACAAGTGTATAAACAGATAAATGTGTAGATTGGTAGATAGATAGATAGATAGATAGATAGATGTAGATGCATAAAACAAGAGACATATGTCTGTATACTATGAAATTGCATAATACAATATTACTACCGATTATTGGCAATTAAATTATTCCTTGCTTTTTTAACTATCATGGTTGAATACATAATAAAGGATTAATTGAAAATTAGTCAATGTAGTAGAATTGTTGTGTATAATTTTATAATCATACACTAACTACCAACTTAATTGTTCCTTTTATAACATTCCATTTGTATGGATGTATATGGGAATGGGTTTCTTAGAATCTCCACCATTCATTAGTGGCAATCCCGGGATTCGACCTCCAGAACTAAGTTGCCAGTTTCGGTATGGCTTCCTTAATAGCCTGCCAAACATCAGCAATGCAAGGTCATGTACACTTTCTGGGACTTGTCATTTAGACCCAGGATGGTCACAGTACAAAGGGGAAAAAAAAGTAAAACCACCTTCTTGAACTTCTCAGTTTTATGCTTCTCCTTTTTATTTTTATTTTTTTTTGCCAGCCCGAAGATTTGAACTCGGGTCCTCAGATACAAGGTTCTGCTGTTGCAGAAATGCCAAGACCTGAGTGCAAGCCCTGCGCTCAGCTAATAATAATAATAATAATAAAGCCCTGGTTTGGAATTTGCACCATTTTCCAGGCAGGCCGTGTATTTGAACTCAGGGTATGGATAACTCTGTGGCACTGTAGGTGAAGGGCAAAGGCTCACCGTTCTTGAAGACAAGAAATTCAGAGCAGTTCTCAGGGCCTGAATAGAAGCCCCAGCACTGGAAAAAGGAATATTAATATATGAGATCTATTTACATACATGGGTTTACTGTGTATGATGCTTATTACCCTTATTTATTTAGTATTATTATATATAACATTTTTTATTACATCATATCACATAGGATATATCCGCATATGGATTATGCATCATACTGAGACCCAGGACTTTCTCAGAGAAGGAAAAAAATAAATATGTCAAAATTGGCTTCTTAATCCACGAATAAATTTTTGGCCATGCTGGGATTTCAACCCAAGGTTTTCAATGGCTAATCCATAAACGGGGTCACAGTCTTAGCACACCAGCCTCCGGCAAACTGACCTGCCAGGAGTTCTGAGGACCTGTGATCAAGCCATAGGAGTGCCTTATAGATAGATAGATAGATAGATATGTATATATATATATATATATATATATATATATATATGCATACAGAGAGACGGAAGGTGAGGATATTAAATTATATATATATAATTACTAATTATTCATTACTAAATAGTGCCTCCATTTAATGAAGTATCACGGTTGAATACTTATAAAAGCATTAATTAAAAATCAGTCAATAGCCTTCCATTAGGGAAATTATACTATGGTGCTGGAATGGAAGATATATATCCAATAATTTTTGTGTGGCATTCTAAAATAGAATCATGGATTAACTGCAAGTTTATTACTTTGATAATATTCCATTAGCATTCCCATGAATAGGAAAGATCTCCTTCCATTTGTGGGTGGCAGTCCTATCATTTGAACTCCAGGCCTGGGTAGTTTACTTTGAATGCAAACTATTGGAATGACACCATGAAGATTTCAGATTGTTATAATTATAAAAAAGAACAAAAAGAAGAAAAGAAACCCAGGAGCCATGGGCTCCTGCATGTAATACTAGCTCCTCAGTAGGCTGAGATGTAGAGAATGCCAATTTGAATTCAGCGGGGGCAGGAAAGTCTATGAGACTCTTATATCTAAGATATCACAATAAAATAATGAATGAAGCTGTGGCTCAAGGGCAGAGCACTACCCTTGAACAAAAGGAGCTCAGGGACAGGGCCTAGGCTCATAGTACAAACCTGGAACTGCCCCCCCCCAAAGGAGGCAATAACTCCATGTCTCTGTATATGGATGGATGATGTATGGATGATGGGCATTCATCAGGTTGCCCATGGCCAGCCCCCCAACCTGGTCAAGCTGGGACAAGCCCTGAAGAGTACTCAGTCTGAGCCTGCAGCTTGACCAAAGCATCCTTCTCTGCCATTTAATAACTGAAGCCTTATATTCTGGCTGAAGTCTCCCATCGGGACACCTAGCAGCCAGCCCTTGCCTCCAGGGAGACCACAGTTCCTAGACTGTAGGAGTTGTCGAAGTTTCTGGCTCCATAGTCTCTATCCCTCTGTAGGATGTGAGCCTAGATCTCTGGGGCCTGGTGGCTATCACTCATTTATCATTCGTCATTGCCGAGACTCAGGCTGGCCCCAAATCTTGGCAAAGATATTAAATAGTCAGCCATTTCTATGCCAAAAGGGGTATGCCAATAAATCCCACCCTCATAACTCCCATGAGAAGTGAGCCTTGGGCTGTAAATGTGGCTTAGTTGTATAGTGCTTACCTAGCACACACTCAGTCCTGGGTTCGATTCCTCAGTACCAAGGAAACAGAAAAAGGCAAAAGTTGCACTGTGGCTTAAGTGATAGAGTGCTAGACTTGAGCAAAAGAAGCTCAGGAACATACCCAGACCCTGAGTTCAAGACCCAAGAGTGGCAAAAAGAAAAAAAAAATGAGCCTGGTATGACATATTCTTGTGGGATTCAGAGGCGGGCCATTGTTATAAGTAAGAGGTAGAGTAGAGGGAAGCTGTTGGTGGCTCACCTCTGTAAGCAACTCAGGAGGCTGAGATCTGAGGATCCCAATTGGAAGCAGGGAAGTCTATATGAGACACTTTTCTCTAATTAAACACCCATAAAGCCAGAAGTAGAGATGTGATTCAAGTAGTACAGTGCTAGCTCAGGGATCGGATAGAATCCAGGCCATGAATTCAAACCCCAGGACTGGCACACGCGCGCGTGCGCGCGCACACACACACACACACACACACACACACACACACACACATCAAGATAGAGCATTTGCCAGTCACCCTGCACAAGTGCCATCTCTAGCAACTCAATATTAAAAAAAAGAGGGATAAGGGAAGATAAGACTTGCTCCAGGAGGTGATATAACCAATGCCAAAATTCCACAGGAGTTCTAAGATGTGGATACAGGACAGAGAGCCTAAGGCAGAAGGTACAGCATGGGAAAAGGTCTAAAGGTGTGCTGTAGAGCAGGTAGTGTGGGTGGAATGAAGTTTCTGTGGCTTCAGAAGAGTCTGTCAGGACATTTCATGGCTGGGCCAAGGTTTGTACTTGAGTCACAGGACAGAGGGTGGGGTTCCAGAATGGGACCCAGGGAGAAGAATAGCTTGGCTTTTCACCATGGACCCCTGCCATTTCTGGTGGCTGGAAGCCTATTTTTCACAGTTCTTGACCCTCAGAATTCCTTTGCCTGGAGGAGTCAGTACAAATGCAGGGAAGAACTCTTGCTTAAGAAAAGCTTCTAGCCCAATGCCACCAGTGGCTCAACCCCTGTAAATCATAGCTACTCAGGAGACTGAGATAGAGATCGTGGGTCAGGCCAGATCAGGGGAGGAAAATTAGTGAGGCTTTTCTTGCCGATGAACTACCAAAAGCCAGGAATGGAGTTGTGGCTCAATTGGTAGAGAGCTAACCTTGAGGGAAAAAGTTAAGAGACCAGAGCCCAGACCCCTGAGTTCAATCACCAGTACTGGCACCTAAAAAGTAAAGAAAAGCTTTCAAGAGCTCCTAGTCCACTGTGGTGAAAGGCCAGATCAGCCAGGCCCCAGTAGCTCACACCTGTACTCCTATCTCCTCAGAAGGTTGAGATGTGAGGATTGTGGTTCAAAGCCAGTCTGAGCAGGAAAGTCTGGGAGACTCTGATCTCCAAGGAACCTCCAGAAACCAGAAGTGGCTCCGTAGCTGAAGTGGTAAGCTGAAGAGCTGGGGCACAGTGCCCAGGCCCAGAGTTCAAGTCCCATGACCAACATCTAACCTGCTTGGTCTTACTCGGTGGCTCTAGGAAGAGTATTTTCCAGTGGGCCCCTGAGGGTCTCCCAATATCTAGATCTCCTACAAGTCTTGAGAGCAGCCTGTTTGGAAGCCATTGCCTACAGATCGGCCACAGTACCAGAGAAGGGTCGAGCCTTGGGGTATGGAGCTCATCAGAAAGGCATCTGTCATGGGTGCAATATCGATCTGAGCAGTAATTTGATGTCTCAGACCACGGTTCTAGGCCAGGAGGGGCAGGAGCTGCAAGATGTCACACCAGGTAACGCCTGCTCATGCGGGCATCACAAGAGTGTGAGTTTGTCAGGCACAACTTGGGCAGGTGTGGAGTTGAGCTCATGAATGGCTTGTAGGCTCCGGAATCCACAGCTGGCTGGCTGCTGCTTGTAGCAGTCACTATCCCAGGAGTCCCAGTGCTCAGACCACTGCTTTCCTCACCAGTGCAAGGGGGTGGAAGGGGGCAGATGAAGGTCGGCAATTGTAGGCTGACTACAAAGGAGCATCCCTAGTGTCCTTCCCTTGGTCCTGTGGCCCTGTACATGGATGGAGGGGCAGGTTCCATGGAACTTACTGCCATGGCCCAACCCCTCAGCCTAAGAAGGACTTAGGGAGAAACCACTTGATCTGGCTTGAGAGTTTGCTATGAATATGATTCAAGACTGCCCTCAGTTCTAGCTCAGCTCATCATTACCACATTCCTCTGTGTGTGTGTGTGTGTGTGTGTGTGAATGCACACGTTCTCATACACATCTTGGTACTATGGCTTGAACTCATGGCCTGGGCTCTCTCCCTCACTTTTTTCATTCAGGGTCAGCACTCTACCACTTGAGCCACAGTTTCTCTTCCAGGCTTCGGGTAGTTATTTGCAGAAAAGAGTCTCACAGACTTTTCTATCTGGGCTGCCTCTGAATAGCAATCCTCAGATCTCAAACTCCTGAGGAGCTAGGAATATGAGAGCATGAGCTATTAGCATCTGGCCAAACTCCTTCTTGGCTATAACAGAGTACCTTTCTCCCAGCTGATCACCCATCTACAGTTACCCCTCCTACCCCAGGCTTCAGACAAAACATAAACTCCTCCCCTGAGAACAAAGAAATGGGATCAGGTTTGAGGTTTATATTCTCCACATAATCAGGGACTGGTGGGAGCTGACATGGAGGTCAGAGATCTAGGCCAGGGCAAGTAGGCAGCTGTTAGAACAAAAGAGAGTATGAAAAGGCATCCTTGCAGCTAGATGCCAGTGGCTCATACCAACAATCCAACTACTCAAGATGCTGAGCTCTTAGGGTGGCAACTTAAATCCAGCCCAGGCAGGAAAATATGTGAAAAACTTCTGTCTACTAAACTACTAAAAAAGATGAAAGGTGAGTTGTGGTTCAAGTGTTAGAGTGTTAGCTTTGAGCAAAGGAAGCTCAGGGACAGTGCCAAGCTCTGAGTTCCAGCTCTAAGATTTTTGTAAGACACCCTTACACCCCAATCAGGCCACAAATCCAGATTTTGGTCCTCCTAGATCTCACTTCTGTTCCTGCCACTTCCACAGCACAAGTGGCCGGTATGTGGCCAGCACTGGGTTAAGAAGTGACCTTACACAAGGGGGGCATAGCCAGGTCAAGGCTAATGCCCCAGAGCATTGAGGTACTGGCCATACCAGTCTCTCATCCCCCAGTTTCCTGGCCCTGGAATCTAAAGTCTGTGCCTCTGTATTCTGGGCATCCAGAATTATCTAGAATTACCTATGAGGCCCAGCTGTGGCTGGAAGAAATACTTGCTTCAGAAATGTACATTGACATTTCCTAGACACCGGCCAATACTTCCAACCCATCTTGGCCTCACCTCTCATGTAGCCCCAAATCCACCTTGCCTGGCAGCCTTTAGTCATCTATCAAGCTTAAGTTGGCCAGAGCCACTGGCAAGCACCCTTCTCCCATTCCACTGCCAGACTGCTAGAAGTATGACATGCCGCCAGAGGGCCAGCTGAGGAAAAAGACAGGATATCACATGACTGACCCTGCTCCCCACCTCAAGAGGAAGGTGAGAAACTATGCCAGCCGGCCCTGCAGACCCAGGATCCCCTGGAGGCAGACAAAGATATGGATAGCCATACTTGGGCCCCAAAGAAAAGCTGGAATGTGCAGGTCTCTGACAATTTAGGACTCATTGTAGACCCTGATGGGGGCTAAAGGCAAAGTTGCCATGGAGCAGTGTCACCATCCGAGGTCAGAAAGAGCCAGACAAGCACCCAGGAAGTGGACAGAGAAAGATGAGGGAACGATACACACACACACACACACACACACACACACACACACACACACACACAAGTGGGTAGCCCAAGGCCTCAGCAGTCCCTGAGCAGCTGAACATCCCAAACTCTGAGAAGATGGCACTACTGTCCCCAGACCAAATGTAGACAAATCAAGAGCCTCTCACATATCTGGAATGGCTCATAACACAGCATGGCATTTCCTTCTGTATACACCTCTATGAAGAAAACTCACCCACCTTATCTTTGGTTGTAGATCATGGGGTTTGAACTTTGGCCTTCCCGCAGACCTCAGATCTTCAGCTGAAGGTGTGCACTCTACCACTGGAGCCACAGCACCACTTCCAGTTTTTCTGAAAGTCTCACTGAGTTTCCTGCCCAATTAGGCTTTGAACCATAATCCTCAGATCTTAGCCTCCTGAGTAGCTAGGATGACAGCTGTGAATCAATGGCAGCTCCCAGCTTCAGCCACCTTCTTGCACCCAGGGGAAACCAAACTTGTCAGGCCACAAGGCACATGCAGTCCTTCACTTCAGACTTTGACATCAGCATCCAAACCCATTCTTCCTTGGGTGGAGAGAATATAATTGACACTATCCTCCCACCCCTGCTCCCATTCGCGCACTCCCTGCCTAAGACAGGCCACAACCTCTGGAGTTCTTGGTAAGGTAACGCCCACCATGCTATGACTTCACACTCGGGAAAACCTGAGGAGTTCTTAGAAATGTCTGTATACTGAGGCCAGCACCTGGTCTCCCAACCACAGCAACCCCACTTATTCACCATCTCTTGCAAGCAAGGGTTGTCTTTCTTGTTTTACTGGTAGAGGGGCTTGAACTCAGGGCTTGGGTACTGTCCCTGATGATAATTTTTTGCTCAAGGCCAGTGGTCTACCACTTGAGCCATGGTGCCACTTCTGGTTGGAGATTGGAGATGAGACTCTCATGGGAGCTTCCTGCCTGGGCTGGGAAACAAAATCCTCTGGATCTCAGCCTCTCAAGCAGCCTGGATGACAGGAGTGAGCGACCAGAGCAGGGCTTATGGTGTCTCATTTTTTTAGAATTTCCACCTAGTCCTCCTCTACAAACTACAACTTAGACACTCTGCTATCTAATTCAGGGACAGGGAGGCTCGGAATCTGGGTAGGGACATGGGCATTAAAGGGCCCCCTTCACATCACTACCCATCTCTAAGTTCCCATCCACCTCCTCTCGATGGCCTGGTCTTCCATGGCAGATCAGACCCACTAGGACTTCTGGGGCCTGTATCCCCTCGCCCCACCCAACCAGTACCTGAGGATTTCTGGGGCCAGCTGCTCCAAGTTTCGGTGGAAGATGTCTGGAGGGTTGCTGATAACCAGTTCCAGGGGTGCCCAGTGCAGAAGGAGTGTCCATCTCCCCTCTATCAAAGAAGGAGACATGACTCATGGATGGATCTACTAAGAGCTACAGGGTATAACAATCCACCTATCACCCATGTCCCTTGGAGTGCTGTTTTATGTTGACAGTCCTTGGGCTTGGCCTGGGGGCCCAGACACTGTCCCTGAGCTTCCTTTTCTTGAGGCAAGCACTTTCCTGGTGCCACTTCTGGTTTTTTCTGTGTATGCGGGACCTAGGAATCGAACCCACGGTTTCCTGTGCTCTAGACAAGGCCACTACTGCTAAGACACAATCCTAATCCTGGATAGTGTTCTTATGTGACCTCTTGGGCCTGTCTCAGAACAATCTTGTACATCTGTACTGAGTTTCTCACCAGCAGCCCTGGCTGGAAATGAACATGCTCCAATATGTTGTCCTTTATCTACAGCATCTTTACTCTCTATGCTTCCTGTCAGATCCTCCTTGTTAAGAAAGACCTCTTTCAAGTGCTGCCTTTAAGAAGCCCACTCTAGTTGCCCTGGCGAGGAGAGGGGTGGGGGGATCTTCTCAGCTCTACACAATGCCGGCCTTGTCATGCTCTTCCTTCCGGCTGGTGTAGATTGAGAGCGCGCAAAGGGGAAAGCCTGGTTTTCACCACCCAATTTCTGAAGGCTCTGATGCACTACCCAGGGACCGGTGCTGTATCACACTCCATGAGAGGGCACTCGAGGCCCATGCAGTCTGTGGGGAAGAAATGAGGCCATTTCTTTGTGTGGGCTTGAACTGAGGATCTGGGAGCTGTCTCTCTGAGTTTTTCTGTTCAAGGCTGATGCTCCAGCACTTGAGCCACAGCTCCACTTCTAACATTTTGGTGGTTCTATGGAGAGTAGAGTCTCACTTGCTGTCCAGCTTATGGCTGGCTTCAATCTTTGCACCTCATATCTCTGCCTACTGAGGAGCCAGTATGTCAGGCGTGAGCCTGAGCAAGATATGACAAGCACCAGGGCCTTTCTTTTGAGCTTCTGTTTATTTCGTGTCAACTAGCAAGCCCTAATTAAAATTGTTATTTACAGGAGATGAAGTTCCTCTCCTAGGTCAGTTAATCCAAAGAGATAAAATGTCTTTGGAAAAGGCTAGTCTGAGTTGGCCTAGGTGAGTGTGTTTGTGAGAGTATGAGTTTCAGGGATACCTACCCCCATCTCTCCGGTGCTTCATTCTCCCAATGGTAAGTACACCAACGATCTCCACACTAAGGAAGGTGGGTAGGGGAGGGTTCATTAGGTCACATCAAGTGGGATGATCTGAATTCTATCCTGCAACTGAAGCTGGGAGAGGTAATAGAGAGGAGAGGTTTAGAGGAACATCAAGGGAAGCCCCTTACATTTGGCTACAAGTACCAGAGAGAAGAATGAATCCATCCTTTTTGGTAGTAAGATAACAGGTGCCCACTATTCATTTATTTTATTTTTTTGTGAGTCCCAGGGCTTGGATTCAGGGCCTCAGTGTCATCACTGAGCTTCTTTTACTCAAGGTTGAGGCTCTACAAATTGAGCCACAGCACCATATATATCTTTTTTTGTGGGGGTGGGAGGTGGTTTATGGGAGATAAGAATCTCCCTGCCTGGGCTGGCTATGAACCAAGGTCTGTGAGACTCTTATCTCCAAAGAATCACCAGAAAACCGGAAGTGGTGCTGTGGCTCAAGTTGTAGAGTGCTAGCATTGATCTGAGGAGCTCGGGAACAGCGTCCAGGCCCAGAGTTCAAGCCCCATGACTGAGAAGTGGACTTCCCACTACAAGAAGTGGACTGACTAGCACCCATTGTCCTAGGGAACATGGCAGTGAAGTCAGGTCAGGCTTTCTTTCAGCTGGGGGTCATGAGTAGGTCACCCAGCTTCTCCATGCCTCATTTTCCCCAGCTGCAACACTGAAAAGTGAAGGATCCCCTTCCTTATGTGGATAGGGTAAGGATGAAAGAAAGCCATGTTTTGTTTCATAATCCCATACCTGTGGCACGATAAATAACAGGCCCCATTTGAGCCCTTTCCAGGTATCTTCCTGACATATGCTCACAGAATTGCCAAGAACCTTATCTGATGACCACTCCCTCTATGCCTGTCCCTGCCCCAGAGATCCCCCTGAATTGACCCCTTGTTTTATCACAACTGTCCTGTGAGGATACTGAGGTCTGAAGGTTCCATGCCCAACCCAGTACTTCAACTCTGGTCAAGAGTCAGCTGCTATCTCTGTCCCCCTGGGGAGCCACCCCCTGCAGGCCTCACCCCCAGGCTCTCCTAAGCTCCCTCTGCCACCAACCAGGCCCAAGGGAGTAGACAGTTCCAGGGCACAAAGATCCCTTGGTATTAAAATTTAACGGTGCTGAGTCCCCTTCAAGCATCTCACCCTTCCAGGCCCTCAGACCTCAGTCACAAAGCCCATGCACCCCCCAAAGTTTGCGGTTAGAAGTTACCAAAGGGTCCAGTGCTCCTTGTTACAACCAACTTCTACATACACACCTACACACACACACACACACACACACACACACACACACACAAAGCTGGCACAGGTGGTTCCTGTCTGTCATCCTCGATACTCAGGAGTCTGAAGTCTGAGGATCACTGTTCAATGCCAGCCTGCACAGGAAAGTCTATGAGGCTCTCATCTACAGTGAACCACCAAATAGCCAGAGGTGGAGCTGTGGCTCAAGTGTCAAAGCACTAGCTTTGAGCACAAAAGCTCAGGAACAGCACCTAGGCCCTGAGCTCAAGGCCCAGTTCTACCTCCAAACAGACACAGACACAGACACAGACACACACAGACACAGACACAGACACAGACACACAGACACACAGAGAGAAACACACACACACACACACACACACACACATACACACACACACACATGAAAAGCCCAAGGCTTCAGCAGTACTTGAGAACAGAACAATAAACTCCCTCCATTAGGTTGAGCCTCTCACATATCTGGAATGTCTCATAAACCAGCATGGCATATCCTACCATACGCACTGGTATGCAGAAAACTTAGTCACCTCTTTTTTTGTGGTTAGTCTTAGGGTTTGATCTCTGGGCCACGGTGTTGTCCCTCAGCTCTTCAGATGAAGGTGAGCACTCTCCCACTTGAGCCACAGCACCACGTCCTGTTCTCTGGTTGATCCATTGGACATCAAGTCTCACAGACTTTTCTACCCAAGTTGGCTTGGAATCACACTCTTCACATCTCACCCTTCTGAGTATCTAGGATGACAGTTGTGAGGCACCAATGGCTTCCGGCTTCAGCCACCTTCATATACTCAGAGGAAACCCATCTCCTCAGGCCACAAACATCTTGCAAACCTTCATTTGAGACTTTGACACCCAGCACTCAAATTCATCCTTCAATGGAGAGAATAAAAACACAACCATCTCACCCCTGCACCCATTTGCCCACTCCCTGCCTCCCATAGGCCATGTCCTCTTGAAGCTGTGGCTTCAAACTGAAGCAAACTTGGGGAGTTCTTAGAAATGTCTGTACAGTGAGGCTAGAACCTGGTCTCTCACAACAGCACACACCCCACTCTCCCCCACACCTCCACCATCCTTTGCAGGCAAAGATGTCTTACTTTTTTTTTCTGTTGTGGTGCTTGAACTCTGGGCCTGGGTGCTATTCATGATCTCTTCAGCTAAGGTGAGCACTCAACTAATTGAGCCACAGCACCCCTTCCAGTTTTCTGGTGGTTTGTTGGAAAAAAAATGTCTCAGGGTCTTTCCTGAGCATGCCGGCCTTGACCTGTGATCTTCAGATCTCACCTCCTGAGTACCTATGATGACAGCCATGAGCTACTGGCAACAGGCCAAACATATTTTTCCATGCCTGTCATCCAATACCCTAAGGAGACTGAGATCTGAGGACTGCACTTGGATGCCACCTTTGGCAGCAAAGTCCATGAGAACTCTTTATCTCCAATTAAACATCCAAAAGAGTTGCAAGTGGAGTTGCTCCTCAAATGATAGAGTGATAGCTTTGAGCATAAGAGACGAGAGATAGGATCCAGTCCCTAGGTTCAAGCTTTTTCTAGTAAAGACCCACCCAAGAAAGGGAAGCAGGTGGGCATATGGGAGTTGAAAGCTCACACATAATACTCAAGACTCCCAGAACAGACCCCATCCGGCTGTGATTCTCTAGATTCTATGTCCTACGTCATGGCACTATTAGATGGGTCTGACCATGCTCCAAGTTAGGACATTCAAGTACAATCTCACACTGAGCATCCCCTGACCTTTTGAAAGACTCAGAATCTCTCACTGTCCTGCCTCAACACTGGGCAGTGAGGTGAGCTCTAGTTATCCAACCACAGGATGTGGGAACAAAAGCATTTCTTGGCCAAGAGATGCAGACTGGAAGGCTCTAGGTCCGTCTCTCTTGGGAAGGGGAAAAAGCTTGATCGATCGCAGGCATGTTCCTAGGTTGTGAGTATCCTCAAAGAAACAACCCTGCTCAGAGCCCAGTGCCTCTTGTTTTCCCACTAGCCTCCCCAAGCCTGCCACACCACCAGCCTGCCCTCTCTGAATCCCAGATCTGCCATCTAGACTAAAGGCTGAGCCAGCAAAGAGACCCACTCCTGCCTCTGAGAATGGCAGTCACAGGTTCCTAGCGTCCCCTAAAGGAAGTCTCCGGGCAACACAGGTCCTGACTCCCACCCTCATTCCCTGGCTGTCCTATGCCAGTGGTACACTTACCTCTGTCTCTGGTCTTGAAATGAACACTGGAGTTGTGATCTTCAGATTGAGCCCTGGAAATCCCAGTCCCCAAAGTTGTACTGCAGAGGCATCCTGCGGTGGATGACAGCCAGGTGCTCAACGGTGAACCCAAGACACCAGGACTTTTAATAACCCTATGGTTGGTCAAAGGCTCTATCACTGATGGTCTAGATTGTCATGCGAGATCATGGCTCCAATGTCCTGACACACATGACCTGGGATCATCCTCTCATTTCATCTTCCTTCTTATCCCTTGCCCCCCACCTTGACACTGCGTCACCCCAACACCTACCTAGCTGTTGGAGCTTTTCTTCTTATCTGACCAGAAAATAAACTTGGTGGGGCCAGGAGAGATTAAAACCTGGTGACCAACCCTGAGCCCTAGGGTCTACATCCTTCCGCAGTCAGCGACCACACAACACCTGGATTTCATGAAGTTGCTGATAGGTCAGCGGCTTGGTCCTACATACTGTCTTTAGACTCTGAAACTTTGCCCACAGAGATTGTGAATGGTTGGCTCCCTTGATCCAGGGACTCCAAACCAAGGCATGCCTGTTTCCCCTTCTTCCGCTCCACTTTTTCTCACTCCATCCTTCCCTCCTCTCACTCTCTTTTCCTTTCTTCTCTCACTCATGGTCCTTGAACTTGGACCCTGGATGCTGTCCCTGAGCCTTTTTACTCAAGGCCAACAGACTACAACTTGAGCCACACATCCACTTCTGGTGTTTTCTTTTTGGTAGTTAGTTGGAAATAAGAGTCTTACAGGATTTCCTGCCCCGGCCTTAAGCCTCAATACTCCCATCTCAGCCTCCTAAGTAGCTAGGTGACAGGTGTGAAGCACTAGCATCCAGATCAATCTAAGGTTTCTTCATGTGCTATGGAACCAGCAGTGGATCATTTCATCTATGACTCCCGGAGCCTGTTGCACACTGTAACTGTTTTTTTGGATAAGTATATGAGCATCTGCCTATGACAATACTATAGAAAAGTCCCATTCGATGCAGGTAAGGATCCTGGGGGGGAGGGGGGAGGGCAAAGCCTGATGAAGCTCTCCCACAATTCTCCCTCCTCCCTCTTCTCATCCTCCTGGTCCCACCACACTTAACTCTTTTGGCTCCTAGGATGTGATCCATGATGTACTAGCTGGATTCTTGGGCCTGTGGAATGCCTATCTTCTCAAAGATCTCTGTCCAGCAGCTGACCAGCTGTGTGGCACTCAATTCCCGACTCAGGTGTGAATGAGGTTGCCAGTGAGCTGAGGCCCGGTTCAAAGGGCCTGCTCTCCTCCCCCCTGGGGCCTGGAAGGATGGTCTACCACATCCTGTCCCAAAGTTTCATGTTTCAGAGAAAGGATCCTCGATGCATCCCGGGTTTCTGAATCTCCCAGAGTCCCATGAAGGTGCTGGGAATCATCTTTGCTCACAGCTGAAGCTTGAACTCAGGGTTCCTGAGATTTGTTGCATTTTTAAACAATTTACCATTTGAGTCATGCCTCACTTCTGGCATTTTGCTGATTAATCAGTGATAAAATTCTCAGGGACTTTATTTTGTGGGCTGCCTTCAAACAGGAATACTCAAATCACAGCCTCCCAAGGAGCTAAGATGAGATACATGAGCCAACTGCTCCCAACTTCTATTCACTACTTGTATATGAGCTTTCACAGACTAAATTGTTTTACACTTTTATTGAGCTCAACTATATCGTTTTCCTTTCCTATAATTTTAATGCCAAATTTAAGAATGCTTCATCTCCAAAATGGTCAAGATGTCTTGACATTTGGAGTCATTGGATTAGAAGGCTGCTTGTATCTAAGATAGTACTAAAATGTTAGACTTGAGCCTATCTATATGACTGCTTAATACTATTGCTTTTTCAGTCAGTATTCTTTTTATTATTGGTGGTGGTGGTTGTGCTGGTTGTGGGCCTTGAACTCTAGGCCTGGATGCTGTCCCTCAGCTCTTCAGCACAAGGCTAGAGTTCTACCACTTGAGCCATAGCACCACTTCGGATAAGCAAATTTCTTTGCTTTAATTCACATCACTTTTTTGTTTTATATGCCACTTTTTTATCCAGCTTGAACTTAACATTTGAATAAATAGTGATGTTTAAGTCAATGTTCACTTTTTAATTCTCCCAAATACTGTCTAACCTATCACCACTTATTAAAGCGAATATCATTCCTCAAATGTTTGGATTTACCCCTTACTAAATATTCTTTGATAACATTTACGTGGATATAATCTGGTGCCCTACAGACCCATTGAGCTGTATAATCTTTCCTTTACAAATATAACAATTTTACACTAAGAGTTTTACTATTGGACAGAGAAATATATTCCAGCTTATTTTGCTTTGTCGATGACTAAAATAGTGCTCGACAGGTGCTTTTAGAAATTGTCATAAACATAAATAAAACTGTGAACCTGAGCTCTGTTGTCTCATGCTTGTAATCATAGCTGCATAGGAGGCTGAGATCTGAGGATTGCGGTTCAAAGCCACCTGGAATGGAAATGTCCATAAGACACTTATGTCCAATTAACCACCAGAAAACCAGAAGTGGCACAGTTACTAAATGAGTGGAGCATTCACTTTGAACTGAAGAGCAGAGGGACAGCGACCAGGACCAGATTTCAAGCCCCATGAATGATCAAAAAATGAAAAAAAAAGGGAGGAGACAATTTATATTATTGCTCAATTGTATCCTCCAAAACACAAAAATTATGTCTCCATTTATTTAGATTTTTCTTTTATATTCAGCATTGTATAATTTTCAATAAAGACGAATGAACAGCACTTTAATACATTTTGTCAATGTTTGAAGACAGCACAAAGAAATTCACAGAAAACAGTTGAAAAATGAAAGGCAATGGGAATGGAGAAAGAAAGAAACCAGAAACAGGTTAATCAGGCCCTTCATTAATATGTGAAAGTGTAAAATATTTCAATAAGTTATCGCTGTACAATTAATATACACCAATTAATAAATATCTTCCAAAGGCTTTTGTATTCAAGTATGGCATAAAGGATAAATACAGATTCTGTGGTGAAATGAAAGAAAGAGATGAGAAAATGCATAATTATAGTGATTGTGTAAATAAACTAAGAAATTCGATCAACATTCTGAGGGCTCTTAGCTCATTGGACTAGAAGGCTGCTGGAATCTAGGATTATACTAAAATGTTAGACTTCAGCCTATCTTTAAGACTGCTTACTACTATTGAATTTCGGTCAGTATTCTTTTTGTTGTTGGTCGTGGTGTTTGTGGGGGTTGTGGGCCTTGAATTCTGGGCCTGGGTGCTGTCCCTCAGCTCTTCAACTCAAGGCTAGAATTCTACCACTTGAGCCATAGTGCCACTTCCGGTTTTCTAGTGGTTTATTGGAGATAAGAGTCTCATGGACTTTTCATGTACGGCTGGCTTTGAAACACGATAATCAGATCTCAGCCTGCTGAGTAGCTAGTATTACAGGGGTGAGCCACAGGCAGCTGGCTCCTCTGTACAACATCAACCATAATATAACATGTAGTAAAATCAATAAAGGACGTGTTTAACAAATAAAGTAAAATGATAACTTACAGACAAATGAATATAATAATATGCATATATGTCTATATACATGTATATACACATCTGTATATTCCTATATATATAGGTATTAGTATATATACACATGTAAGTATGAATATATGCATATGTTCATATAGTGTGTATACATATAAATTTATTTAAAGAGACTTGAATCAGAAATATATTAATAGTATATGAATGAAAAACTTTAACCATCCTGAATAAGTTATAAAAAATCCAAATACATATCTCTATAGTAATATAATAACAACCAAGGAACATATGGAAAGATCATAACATACCTAGACATTGCATACATATAGAGATTAGTGGAAATAGAAACAATAAGATAGCCCTGTACAACCATTATGTAGAAATTGGAATCCTTATACATTGGTATTTGACATTTAAAATTATATAGTCAGTTTGTTGAACATACTGACAATCTTTAAGATATTATATGTAGAGTTGCCTCTATGATCCAGCATTTTGAATCATAATGTTATATACAAAATAGATTGCAACATATGTCCAATGAGACACATGTACAAGAATATACATAGCCAAAACTTTTATAATAACATATCATAAAGTATTTAAATGTCCATTCAGGATGTTATTCCATTATACACATGCTCTCTGCATGAGAAAAGTTTACATGGACTTACTTTAGAAACATAATATTACATGGGAAAAATGGATAAAATAGACTACATTTTCTAATTATATGAACTTTTTAAAATTGGCTCATCTGTAGAGGAAGAATAAGAAATAATAGCTGCTCAAGGGAGGTAGGTTGGAATGTTGACAGGAAGTGACTAGTAATAAATATGGGAGTATTTTGAGAGGGTAGTAAGGATAAAATGATCTAGAACTGAAGGTAACATTCTTACTCCAACTCTTTAATATTCTAAGAATCATTTTACTTTATCGAAGAATTACAAATTGCATTTGCATTAACCTTAGGAAAATTTTTAGAATAGTAGTGGGTGAATCTAAGTGATAATTTAGAGTTTAAAATCACAGAATTCTATAATGCATAACATTAGTATGTTGCTGAATAAGACTATCAAGAAAATATGATCCGTGGTATATCTTCTGAGTGACTATACATACTATTGCGAGTCAGTGAATATTCTACAAAATTATGTAAATTGAGGGATGAGATAGGATTGAGAAGGATGAGGGATAATGTATAGGGGCATTGTATAGGGCTGGGAATGTGGCTTAGTTGTAGACTGCTTGCCTTGCATGTGTGAAGCACTGGGTATGATTCCTCATTACTACATAAACAAAAAATCTGGAATTGGCACTATGACACATATCATAGAGTACTATCATGAGGAAAAGAAGCTCAAGGACATTGCCAGGGCCCTGAGTTGAAGCCCCAGGACGAGTTAAAAAAAAGGTATATTGTATTAAGCCTGGCACTAGCGGCTCCCACCTTTAATCCTATATAATCAGGTGGCTGAGGATTGAGGTTTGAAGCCAGCCCAGGCAAGAAAGTCTGTGAGATTCTTATTTCCAATTAAATCTCAGAAAGTTCTAGCATTCATCCAAAGGCATTCCGGAACAGCATTCAGACCCAGAGTTCAAACCTCAGGAGAGAAAAAAGAAAAAAAAAAAAACCTCACTAAACACTATTCATTAACTTCTTTGTCAAAAAGGAACTCCCATACAACCACTTAAAGTTAATTAAAAATATGATAAAACACAAGTCATTTTGGGATCCAGACATAGATAGAATACACAGGACAAAGTAAATTTTATATCATGCAGTTTAGTTTGTAATTTGTTCTACAGTCTTCTTACATCATTTATGAAATTGACAATGCTGTCACTTATAGGTCTATTTCCTTGAGGAACAGAATGAATTCTGCTATCTTTTCATAGGAAACCATAGAGGTGATTTTTTTGCCTCTTATTGAAGTATATCTGATATTTTAAACTAGATTTGTCCTAATATAATATTAATTTAAACAATCATTTCATTAGGGCGATGTTGGTCAGATTTTTTCCAGTAAATCTTATCCCTTATAATACATGAGAGCATGCTGTGAAGTCTCCTATTAATATGCCAAATTCTTTATAAAATTAACTTAAAAGGGGGAAAGATTAATCTTGGTTTCTGATTTTACACATTTCAGTTTATATTTCTTATCCTCATTGCTTTCGGTTGGTGGTGGCACGGTACCCCATGTCAGGAACATGTGATGGAGTATGTGTATTCATGGAAGCCAGGAAGTAAAGAAAAGTAGGAATAAGAGTGGAGAAAGGGAGAAACATGAGGAGGGGAAGAGGGAGAGGGAGAAGGAAAAGCAAAAGGAGACGGAAGTAAAAGAAGGAAGAGGAGGAAAGGACTTTGATCTTAACATTCTCTTTGATCACAAGTTCTCAGTGACCAAATCTCTACAACTATGCCCACGTGAGAGGGTTCACCTTTTTATGGCAACATAGTGAAAGCTAATTATTAATCCCAATCCTGGCTCAAGTGGTAGAGCGCTAGCCTTGAGCTGAAGAGCTGAGGCACAGCACCCAGGCCCAGAGTTCAGGCCCCACGACCGGATCCCCCCCCCCCCCCAAAAAAATAGACTATTTCATCTAACTTATAATGACTTGAATTTTTCATAATTTTATGACATTTCTATTCAAGTTTTTGTCATCTGTTGTGAGGTTCTTTCTTTCTAGTTGAAGAAAAAATAGATACTATCACGATCATTTATTTCTTAATTATTCTATAGAGTAGGTATAACATGAATTTCCTACCATTCAAAAACAAGTTATGTTCAATTCTAGGAATAATTGCATGAGTCATGGAATATCTTGCTTTATGTCATATTGAGATTGATTCAATGTCTAAAAATCACTGTTGGCATAATACATGAAATTCAGTGTTTCTCTGAAATGTCTTAGCAATCAAACTTCAGAAATACATGACCAGTAACTAAAATTTTTATATACTCAAAAAACGTATGAATCTATATTTTATGTCAAAAACTCTTAGGTTTAAAGCAAGAAAAAATCATGTGACCCCAGTAGATAATATTTAATTTAATGAAAAATTGCTTCATTAACTCTGACAGAGCCTATTGCTTTTAGCTTACATGAGAAATTTGATTAAGGATCCTTTTGTCGCTTTTGAATAATAGAGCATTTCAATTAGTGCAAAGATTCTGACATTTAAACCTTTGAGTGTATATTTTTTTAAAAAAATGAAAACTATTTTTTGCAGTGCATGTTCAGGTTTAATAACTAAATAAATATCTAAATGTTAATTTGTTAAATTGAGCCTCTAGAATTAAAATAATAAGAAATATATTTTATTCTTAGATATATCTGTGCTTAATATGGGTTTCTCAAGCTTGTAATCCTCACTACTCAGGAATCTGGGGTTCAAAGCCAGCCTTGGCAACAAAGAAATAATCTTATAAATATGTTAGAAACAATTGCAAGAAAGAAAAAAAACAAACATTTAAATACTTATCCTAGGGTTCATTTCACCTAACATCAACTTATCTGACCTATTCTGCTTGTCACAGACATGCCCCTTCCCCACAGTATAACCACTGCTTGCATTGTATTTGATGTTGGTATGATTTGTGGAGGGCAAGGGAAAAATCATATGGTTTAAATAAGGATACAGGTGGACCCATTGCAACAATGAGATGTACAAGTCATTATGTAGAAAAACGAACTTTACAACTTTTACGGGGGGTGGTGGATGGGGCAGAAGGGGTGGAGATGAGAACAGTTGAGAAGTAGAAAAAAAGGATGAGGCAACACAACTTGATAAGAAATGTACTCATTACCTTGCCCATGTAATTGTAACACCTCTGTACTGTATTTTCACAATAAAAAAAAATTAAAAAATTTTAAAAAGCCAGCCTTGGAAA
Source organism: Dipodomys spectabilis (assembly GCF_019054845.1). Taxonomy (NCBI): domain Eukaryota; kingdom Metazoa; phylum Chordata; class Mammalia; order Rodentia; family Heteromyidae; genus Dipodomys; species Dipodomys spectabilis. Next base: position 6,609,716 of record NW_024870984.1, on the reverse strand, counting down.
GAAAGTTCATGAGTCGAATCTCAATTAAACACACACACACATCACCACACACACAAACACACACACACACACACACAAAGCCAGAAGTGGAGTTGTGGCTCAAATGTTAAACCAATATCCTTGAGAGTTCAAATCACAAAAACAACACATACGCAATATTATGTCTAAATTCTTATTTTACTTTGAGGAAATAATGTCATGGAAAGTGATATTTGTTACATATCCTACAAATTTTGTGAAGTTGTTTTTAGTATAATTTCTCTTAAGATATAACATAGGTTATTAAAATTAATATTATTCTAGTATATTCATAATTACTCATAACACCTTAAAGTACAATATTTGGTATTTTTTTATAGCCATAAGAAATATTCTGAGTAAAAGATTGGAAGAAAAAAATAAAAGAAAAAGAAAGGAAGAGAAAGAGAGAGAGAGGTAAGGATGGTGGGAATGAAGGAGGAGGGAAAGAAGGAAGGAAGGAATGAGGGAACGAAGGAACAAAGGAAGGGATGGAGGAAGAAAGGGACAAAAACGATTTAATTTATAAAATCAGGTATTTAGCCCAACATAATCTTCATGTAATTAACCCTTTAGTAAATGCAATTTTGCAATTTTCATTTGCATGTTCCCCATGCATGAATGAAACCAGCAAATGAAGGATCAGAAATACCAGGTGTATTTGTTTGCATCTGTAGTAAATATGTATGCAAACCTTTTTCTCAGTTTCTATACATCATCAAATAATTATTTGTAAACAATTCACACTTAGTTATAAATATTTTTAAAACTGAGGTAACCAAAGGTTGCCAATACATTATATACTGTGAATACTAGTATTTATAGTGCTATTAATATTACAGTTTTCATGTTTCATTAATTGTAAAAATTTTATTTTGTATTTTATCAGACATATTAGCATACTCTGATTTTGGTGACTGTGAGAGTTCTAATAGCAGACCTTAATTAAAATCAAAGGAGATCTGTATTTGTTGGCTCAAACGAATATTTTTGAAAGCAATTAACACATCGGAGATTGTACAAAGACAGCAGAACGGCTTTAGGCTGTATCACGTTTACATGGTTACCTATGATGTGATTCAAGAGTCACTAAACAATCATACTTCACTTTGCCATCACTATAATTATCCCCACTGTAAGAAGAATCATTCACATAATTCACATGATATAAGCTTGTCCTTGTTATTATTTTCTATGAAATAATATCCAAATGATACACCACACTGAGTTAAAAAAAAAAGGTTGCAAAGTGTATTGGACGATGTAACTCCTTCCAGATAAGCATGTTGAAATTCTATTCCTCTGCCTGGTGACATTAGAATGAACGTTTCAGAGATTACCCTGCAATATTGATCCTGATAAAAGAAGCCCAATATAATTACTCTGCCATGTGAACGTCCAGAAAATAGATTATAATGAACCAGAAAGTGGACCCCATTAGACAAAGAATTGCTTGGAATTACCATTTTATAATCAATGTTTAAACTTCTAGAGTATGGATAATATACTCCTGATGTTTTTAAGCCACTTACTTTGAAATGTACTAACAGCCCAGTGGCTGAAAAAAAGCAAAGGAGTTTTGATTTAAATTTCACAAATTCAGATAAAAAAGATTAATAAAGTTTTATTATTTGAATTTTATTCTCCAAGTCTCCATGTTTAAAATATTTTTAGGGGCTGGGAAGGTGGCTCAGTAGTAGAGTGCTTGACTTGCATGCATGAGGCCCTGGGTTCGATTCCTTAGTAACATATAAGTAAAAAAACATTCGAAGAGGTGCTGTGGCTCAAGAGGTAGAGTGCTAGCCTTGAGATGAAGAGTTGAGGGATAGTGCCCAGGCCCTGAGTTCAGGCCCCATGACTGGCAACCCCCAAAAAATTTTAAATGGGAATCTAATTGAGGTTCAACTCTATATTCAACTATCATAATTAATTTTTTGAATATTTTTTTATTATCTTTAGTTGTACAAAGTAGTTGGTATTCACTGAAACAGTGTATGGATACATTGCATCTTGATCAATGTCACCCCATTCAACATTTTCATCCACCCATCCCAATCAACCCTGATTCTTATGTATCTCAATATTATGTTCTGGAATTACTTGCCATTTAACAAAGCAGTTTATGTGTACGAAGCACCTGGAATTGTGTTACCATTTCAATATCTTCTCCCCCCATTTCACACTACCCCTTGCTTTGCATATTTCTATTCTGGGAAGTATACAATGGATTTTTGCCTGTATTCGATCCTTTTCCCCTTCAATTTCCTACCCCTCTCGTATTGCCCCCCCCCCATTGTCCTCTCTTGCAGTACACATTTACTGGTATTTATTTGGTTGAGAACCTTGTCTTAGTCTTTTAAGAGAATTATAGTATTTGCACTCTCCATGTACTCTACCACTTCAGATAATTCATTTGTACCTCCTTGCATACCATCCAGTGTGTTTAATTTTACATTTATAGGCACCTTCTATCTAACACAAATGAGGAAAATCATGCAAGCTAAGTTTCTCTGAGTCTGCTTTATTTCACTTAATATTATTTCTAAGTGTTTCATTTTCCTTGAAAATGGTGCAATATTATTCTTTCTTATGGATGAGCAGAATTCCATTATGTATGTATGTATATATATATATATGTATATGTTGTATATATGTATATATATATATGTATATATGCATATATGCATACATATACTTGTAAATTGGGATCAATAAATTTAGATATATATATATATATATAATTTAAATATACATATATAATTCTTGATCTCTTTTTACAATGAGAAGCATCTGGGCTGATTCCATATGTTAGCTACAGAAAATAAGGCAATAATGAACATGATTGTGCTGGTAGATTCAGTGTGGCCTTGTTTCTGCTCTGTTGGATAAATGCCCATAAGGGGAGTTGCTGGATCATAGGTAGGTAGCTCTCTATTCACGTGTGAGAGCAATTTCCATAGTGTTTTCTAAAGTGGTTGAAAAGATTACATTCCCATCAACAGTGCAATAGAGTTTCCTTTGGGCCACATCCATATCACTATCTGTGATTTTTCAGTTTTTCATAATGACATTGTAACAGGGGTGAGATGAATCTCAGTGTTGTTTGAATTTGCATTTCTTTTATGGAGAGAGATGTGTCTATTTGTCATTCTTACTTCTAAAAATTTATCTTTGTCTTTATTCCATATATTAATTGGGTTCTTGTTTATTTGAGTGTCTATTTTTGTTGGGTTTAAATTTTGATATCTAAATATGGGTTAACTATGAAAACCCTTGTCTGATGCTTAGTAAAAATCTTCTTCCATTCCATTTTCTTTCTAAATATCCTGCTATCTTTTTCCTTTTCCTGAAGAAACTCTTCAGTATGATGCAATTCTATTGATCTAGAAAGAATATTACACCATTCATAAGGAAAAGGAAAGACTTGGAACAATCTTACATTAAGTGAAGAAAGACAGATTCAAAGAAATATATGCTGCCTGATTTCCCTCATTTGTTGCATTAGAATGTGCTTCTAGTTCTACAAGTAAAGACATGGGGATGGTAAAAAAGAAAACATTACAGTCGGACATGATAAATTATATGGGATTTAAACATTTATACAGTGAGATCAAAATGCTATGTGGAGAGGATCACAAAGGCTTAATAGCTATATGAATATTATCATATAAAATAATGTTCATTAAAATGGTCTCCAAGAAATGATAGTTTTTTAAATTATTTTGCTTTTCCTTCTGTGTTCTGATGCAGTTTTTTAAAAATTGTGCACCTTTGTTCATATGTGCAAGTTTGGAAAGGGCAAGAGAGAGCACAGAAATGGTGGGACAAAGGGTTAACAAATGCAGCGGTGCTACTCAATAGAAACTACATTGTAAACGAACTATACAACTTATGGGAGAGGGAGCTTGAAAGGGAAAAACTGGGAGAACATGAGGGAAGAGGTGACATGTTAAAAAAAAATGTGCTCTTTATCTGACTTAAGTCATTGTAACCCTTCTGTACATCATCTTTACAAATTAAAAATGGACCTCATAAACAGGCCAGAGTAGCTATACTAATATTAGATAAAATAGGCTTTACATTAAAAGTGGTATGAAAGTAAAAAGAGACAAAGAAGGACATTAAATATTGGTAAAGAAAACTCTTCATTAGAGGGACATAACAATTCTAAATATCAATGTCCTGAATTTTAGAGCTCCCAAATTCATTAGACAAATAATACTTACTCTAAAAATACACATACATTCAAATATATTGTTGGTTGCTTGAACACATCATTCTTACCTCTGGACAGGCTATCCAGGTAAAAAATTAGCAAAGAAACTTCAGAGCTAAATAACTGCATTGACAAACTATACCTAACAGATATCTGCAGAATATTTCACCTAGCAGTGTCACAATATATATTACTCTCAGCAGCCCATGGAATGTTCTCCAAAATAGATCAGATCTTATATCACAAGAAAAATCTGTCAGAATTCAAAAATAAAAATGAAATTACTCTTTGTATCCTGTCAGATCACAATGGGACCAAATTAGATCTCGACATCAAAAGGCATCACAAAAAATTCTGAAACTAACAGACTGAATAACACATTGCTAAATAATCAGTGAGTCACTGAAGACATATGGAGGGAAGTTCCAACTTTTATGGAATTCAGTATAAGTGAACACACAAAATACTACCAACTCTTGGACACAACAGCACAGGTGATACTCAGGAAAATGTATAGCTTTGAGTATGTACATCAGAAAATTAGAACAATCTTGAATCAGCACTAATGATGCACCACTAGGTCCTTAAAAAAACAGAACAAGCCAAACCAAAAAACGGTAGACAGAAATGATACATATTAGATTGAAGAAATGAATCAGTCTTAAAAACCATACAATCATAATTGACTTTTATCTACTATTAGCTCACAAATTTGCTCAATATATCTCAACGTAGCTATTTTCAGAGATAAACTCAACCAGCTCAAACCAGTGAACAACACAAACTCCTAGGATTCTAAGAAACAACATTTTGTTTGCCTTTTTAAAATAAATTTACTCTGTTGTTCTTATTAAGGCGATTTATAGATGGATTACAATTACAAGAGTCAAGTAATGAGTAAATTTCCTTTTGTGAAATGTCTTCAGTTCCCTCACTTGTTCCCAGTCCCACTCTCCTGTCCCCACCCATGTGCTAAAGAGTTCACTTTCATCAATGTTCAATGAACTCCACTGCTGCAATTTTTCACAATTTTCCCTAAATCTCTGTGCCCACCCCTCACATTCCTGAAGATGGACAATGAATACACCAGGCATAAGGTAAAGAAGACAGAATAATCACAAACTATAAACAACAACAAACACAAAACAAAAAAAGGACTTTTATATTTCCATATATCATAATTTGAGTATGTATATCTTGTTATATAAATATAAATGTTTTTTATTATAAAGTCAATTCAGGGAGTAAGGTATGATAACATAATCTTGCTTTCTATTTAATAATGCTTTTTATTTTAATATTAAATTTGTAAGTAACACAATTAAAGTCCTAGTGAAATTTGAAGGTTCAGATTTAAGCTAAATTTTCAAAATGTCTAATAGTTCCATTTTGGCAAACAAAATGAAAAACAGGCATGTATTATCTTCAAGAATGTCATTATTTCATGTGTAAAAATGTAAAAGAAATATAATATTAATTCAGTGCAAATAAGGAATCAAATACTTATGCAATGCATCAATTCCATAGATTTTGAGATCTGTTGATAAAATTAATGAAAACTGTTTAAGTAGATTACCGAAGATATGAAGCAAATGATAATTTTCTTTTTAAGTGAAGTTGATAGAAAAATCAATGTCCAAAGATTCCAGAGTTCTGTATGCTTGATACATGTCAATTTACACATATGCTTGGCTCATCTGAAAATTATTTGAAGATAACTGAAAACAGGACTAGAATTAAAAAAATCATGCAAAGGTTTAGCTGCATTTTGTGATTAAATATGTCTCCTTTATATCTCTTTATTGTATTTGAAAAATCTGGAAAATTTGTTTAAGTCACATCAACAACAATGAGAAATAAAGATCCTATAGCTCCTTAGAAGACCATCAATTAGAAAAACAGGAAACAATAAAAAAAATTGAAGTTCATTGTGCTGCTTTGCAATTGTGGATTATGTGCCTATCCCATGAATCTGGGCTAAAATCACAAGGGCTACTGGAAGAAAAATTTCAAAATCTAGAGCAGCTAATACAGCTCTGCAGTTATTTGTAGGTTTCACTACAGTCGCAGCTGGACATCAACTGTACAAAGAAAATAATTCTACTGCTTTGCAGACAAGAATGTGATGAAAAGCATACTTATATCTTCTTATATGAAATAAGAAGACCACACTTTAAAAGCTGACTAAATGGTGAGCCCTTTGGATCACAGTGCCAATTTTAAGGCACTCTAGATAATTCAAGTCCTTCATCCCTCCCCAAACATTAATGCCATTCACAAAGCATTGCTGAGGGCAATTTCCAGTTTTATTTGATATTTCAAATGGCTTAGGAGTAACATAAACAATAATGCAAGTTGTTAAGAAAATTTAATTTTGAATAAGCAAACAAATCAAATTCAACTCCATAGCATAACTTTTAGGAAATATGAATTAAGGAATACGGAATGTCCTTTGTAATTTAATATTAGAAATTAGGGCAAAATTCCAGAAACAGACTCTGAAAAAAGGAAAAAGAAGTCTTGTTAAGATATATTAAAGATTACCTAGGGACAAGTAATTTTACCTACATTTGGTATTATATGATAGCATATGTTGTTCTGCTAATCAGAGAGACTCAAAAAGATTTTTAAATATAATATGAAAAGTTCATCATCATGAATGAGTGAAATCAAGGAATAGATGGCTCAAGAGCTGGTTGGTTCTGTTAAATATTCTCATTATTTTGAATGATCTGGTGTTTTTGTATGTGTGGAATTATGAATATATTTTATGTCTAGGCAGGAAAGTTTCATTATTAGATCATTGTCTGATACCCAATGTCAGGAACCTAACCTGAGTCAGAGTGGTAAATATGTGTGTGTGTGTGTGTGTGTGTGTGTGTGTGTGTGTGTGTGTGTGTGTGCAAATCTGTATTTAGAAGGAAGTATCTTATTTCCCTCAGGGTAATTACTTAATTGTATTAGTTATACTAAATTAATGACAGCAGATAAAGGTATTTAACTTTTTCAGACATATATTTATGTTCCTATAATTACATGAGCAAACTAAAAAGTAATGTTTGGAGTATGAGTTTTGTGGAAGGTCAGCTGAAAGTATAAACATTTGGAATCTTGAGAAAGATATCAATGGCAATCATTTCAGTGAAGATCAATCTTAGACAACACTTGCAAGGTTATGAAATCCTATATTAAAATGCAAGATGTATTGATTTTCCAAAGCTACACTATTCTAGAAATTTGTAGGTAAACTTGTTTAATTACAGAAACATGAACATAATGTGATTATTTATTAAATACACTTTTACATTTTAGTTTTGTCAAGTCAAAATACCATTTATTTTTAGTGTATAGGAAGAAAAGCCATAAATATTACAGTTTGTGCCATATTTCACATTGGGAAGCTTTGTCTATATCACTTAGTTTATTTCTGTTGTTTCTGCTTTCCTATTCATAATTCTGCTTCTCATGGTATTCTCCTAAGGACCTTTTCTTTCTCCCAGTTTTGGGCTTGAACATACCTCATGCTCTCAGTTTGTTTGCTAACAGTAGTCAGTCTACCATTTGAACCATGCCTCCAGCACAGAAATTTTTGTAGTTAATTGGAGATAGAACCTCATGAACTTTCTACCATCCTGAAAACCATTATGCCCCAAGTCTCATCCTTCTTAATCACTAGGATTATAAAGACGAATCATGGACCCCAAGATTCAATGACTTTTCAGGTCTTATAGATTCCCCATGTTTGCTAGTAATTTTAATAATAAACTACCACAGATTGTTTGGCATTAACACTGTAAATGCATTGCCTCTTTGTTGGTGGATCTATAATTCCAAGATCAGATTTGGCTTCTGAGTCTTCTTTCCTTGGCATATTCAAGGCTTTCTGTGTGGGGCATATGGGCAACAAAGATGGCGCTGAGAAGAAATTGAGTGGGCAGAGTCTGAGTTGTTTATGTTAAAACCTGACTGGATACCACAATCAAGCAAAGTGACATCAGTGTATAAACAGCTTGTGGATAGCAGGGAAAGTATAGAAATCTTAGGTGCATGATAGGGTAACCTCTACAATGATTGGTTGGTTTCTTTTACTCCCCTTCCATGCCACATGGTTATTTTTTGCTTTAAAAAGTGCTTGCTGTGTGGTAATAAATGAGTTCCTGCTTGTCTTGACTCCCTGTTCCATCTGACTGTCTCTGAAGCTAAGGGAATCTGGGGAACAGGTAAGCAGCGCACATAGCTTTCCTAGCACTCGTCCATCTTCCATGGGATGAATGAAGGACCAACATCTGGTACTCAACATTGGGCATAAAAGGAAAATATACCACTCAAGGCTAAGCGGTCTCTCAGGGTAAGTGAAACCATTAAGTATGGGTAATTCTCTCTCACAGAAGGAGGACTTCAGAAGGGAGGAAGAAAAGGAATGGTCAAATTCGACTGAGAATGCACTGATCAGACAGAAGCACACTCAGTGGAAGTCAACACGAGGGTGAAGGTTACCCCCTCCTCCGACTCGGGTGCCCCTGACGGTCCTAGGCCCCCACCTTAAGCCTCCAAAATTGGGGACTGGACAACGCCCTATGGAGAGACCTGTGAGACCTGGATCCCTATGACTGAACTTCCACAGAGGGGCCGAGGGCCAGGGAAGTAACCTATGTGGAGGCCTACCCTGTAAAGGAAGGGCCACTAGAGAGCCTGGACCCTGGGCCACAGGATTTGCTTCCCAAAGAGTACCCAGTCAATCTGGCACCAGGAGCTAACAGACCCTTGGAATTGTATCCATGGGAACCTAAGGATCTTAAAGAGTGCCACAAGGCAGTGATGGAAGATGACCTGAACTCTCCTTGGGCCCAGACCCTATTACAGGACATTGCTTATCACACATGGGTCCCTAAGGATTGGCTGGATGTGGCCAAAGCCATCCTAACCAGTTCTCAGTTTATCAAGTGTTGTGCCTTCTTTAAGGCAGAAAATAACTGGCAGGCTCAACCTGCAATACCTATTACTTATGCCATGTTAACAGGAACAGGGAAAGGTACTCCACTGGCATCCAAAAGGCTGCAATACCTGGCACGTATTGTGACCAGGTGAGGCAGGCAGGACTTGCCACATGGCACAAACTGGATGAAGGGTCCACTGAATCCCCCATAGCACTAGTGAGACAAAAGCAGGGTGAGCCTCTACCTTATTTTATAGACCATGTCCAACAGAGTGTTCATCATAAGCTGCCAGCAGGGGACCTCTGTGATCAATTTATAAAGCTAATGGTTTGCGAAGGGATGAATGCATACCACTGCATGGCCTGCACTGGATTGAGAGAGAGTTCTCTGAGCAGATGGGTGGTGGCCTCTCAAGATGTGGGAATGCAACAGTACCAGTCCCAATCACTAGTTTTAATTTTACAGGCTCAGATATCTGTTATGACTGAGGCTATCACACAGGCACTGGCAGCCCTGGACCAAGGAACCCCAAGACCATTGGCGAGAGGGACTTGTTTTAAATGTGGGCAAGAGGGGCACTGTAAGAGGGACTGTTCACAACAATTCCTCGACACCCGGCCCAGGGGGTCCAAACTGCCCCCTACACCCTGCCCCAGGTGCAGGAAGGGGTACCATGGGAAAAAGGATTGTCAATCCAAATATGATTTAGATGGGATGCTTTAAACTAGAGGAGGAGCATCCTCCAGCCCCATTAAGTCAAGGAGGAACTCCCTCTGCTGTAAGGCCCAGGCAGCCTCATGGCAAGACAACCCAGGCCCATTGGACTGTCCCCCTGGTAAAAAGACTCAGCCCTAAACTGAGTATTTTTATAGGCAGGAAGCGGTTTCACTGCCTAATTGACACGGGGGCAGACAGAACCATACTCAGGGAGGAGGAAGTGCCCTTGGACTGGAAGCTTGCACCCGGGTCCACAATATTGGGGGTAGGGGACAACTCCCAGTCCAAAGAGATGGTTGCCCTTATGAAATGGACTAGCCTAGATGGAAAGCAGGGAAAGATATGCACTTTAGTAGCAAAAAAATACTTCACCACCAATTTACTAGGGCAAGACATTCTAGGACAAATGGATGTTATGGTCACTATAGACAATCGAGCATTCTATGATAATATCCTGGATGGAGAAGAAGCACAAAGGCTTAAATGGGATCTAGAGGGACTTAAGGAAAAAGATTTTTTAACTTTCATAATTATAGAGAGGAACATATGGTACCCACTCGGGTGCACCCCCAATCCTAAAGGCCACTGCCCCCAAATACCTCCCCTCAGGTGGAAGCCGGGAATCCCTATTTGGGTGGAGCAGTGGCCATTGACAAAACCTAAACTTGTGGCCCTCCACCTTTTGGTGGATAAACCTTGGGCACATACACCCTTCTATGAGTCCTTGGAACACCCGTATTTGTTATCCAAAAAGCATCCAGGGCCTGGCACATGCTCCAAGATCTATGTAAGGTAAATGAAAAGATGGAGCTAGTAGGAATGCTCCTAAAGGCTATGCCATGGATTCCCACTATACCTTCAGAATATGCCTTGGTTGTGATTGATGTTAAAGATTGTTTTTTTCTCTATCCCACTGCATCTTGAGGACTGTGAGAAGTTTGCCTTCTTCATCCCTTCTCTTAATTTTTCCCAGCCTGATTGGAGGTTCAAATGGACGGTGTTGCAACAGGGAACGGACAATAGCCTGACCGTTTTCCAACAATACTGGGCCACACTTTTAGGAACTGTGCTGGGTTCAGATACCTCCCTTGCCTATGCCTACATGGATGATATAATTCTGGGGCACCAAGACCCGGGCCACTTGGAGGGCCTTCTGGCCCAGGCTCTTATCATATTAATAAAGGGAGGTTTTACTATAGCCCTCAATAAAATTCAAAAGTACCTCTTTTAAGGTGCTCGGATCCCACCTTATCTTGTCTTAAGTCTGCCCCCATAAATCTTTGCTGGATATTCCAGCCTCTCTGAACCTAACCCAACTTCAAAGTCTTTTAGGGGAAATCAATTAGCTGTTGCCATGGATTCCCATCCCTAAACATTGTCTTGTGCCCTTATTTGCCTTACTAAAAGACATGACGCCCCAAAAAGTTATTACAATTACAAGCAGCTATCGGTCAATATTTTTACAGTTTCAAAAATACATGGATGAAGTTTCCTTGAAGAGGTAGTCTATTCTTGAGCCCATTTCCCTCTGGTTGCTTGTGGGCGACACATTGATTTCTGCAGTTTTAACTCAAAGGGGGGAGCCATTAGAGTGGGTTCAAACTCCCCTAGGGGGCACACTTCGGTTATACTCTCAGGCAGAACAAATTACCGATGCTATCATCAAGGGAAGGACCCAAGCCCAAAGGAAATATGGCCTTGAGCCTCACTCCATTGTTTTTCTTTTTCGGATGACAGACTTTGAGGGCTCACTAGAGCTAATGCTCATCTTGCTCTCTCCCTTGAGGGCTTTCTAAGCCATATTGACTGCCATTACAGGCCATCCAAATGGACTGTCATGTTATGGTGAGTTCGCCTCAAAATGCCTTCTCTATTTTCTCCTACACCTATTCCTGGCACCCTTCATGTTTTTACTGACGGAGGTAAAGCAGGCTCTGCCTATGCAGCCTTTGATGAGCAACAAAAGACCCCCAGCCAACAAAGATTTCAACCTTGTCAAGGGTCGGCACAATATAAAGAAATGTTCACTGTAATAATGGCCCTTCAGGATATTCAAAAACCCTTTAATTTCTATTCTGATGGCCTATATGTAATTAACTTGCTCCCTCATATTCCTCAGGAACATATTAAGCTGGATGGAAACCCTATTTTCCCCCTTATGGTTACCTTTAAGGGCCTATTAGAAGGATGGGGAGACCCTATTCATATTCAACATTGAGAGGGCATTCAAAACTTCTTGGATTTTTATCCACGGGCAATAATTGGGCGGACCAGTTAGCTACTGGCCCACAAATATTAACATTACAAGGCACCACCCATTTACATGATTTAATCCATATCAATTGGAGAGGTTTTCAACATAAATTCCCTCAGTTTCCTGTAAAGGACCTCAAAAGGATAGGACATACCTGCAAAACATACCAGCCCTTCTTAAAAGTACTCCCTTTACAACCACCAGGGTTAAATCCCAGAGGCCTCAACCCCAACATCCTCTGGCAAACTGATGTTACTCATTTCCCAGGCTTTGGTAAGCTTAAATATATATTTGTTTCTATAAATACCTATTCATGAACATGTTGGGCCACAGCACATAGAGGAGAAAAAAAACTAAACATTCACAAACACATTTTCTTCAATGCTTTGCCACCTTGGGTCTATTACCACAAATTTAAACCAAAAATGAACCCTGTTTTGTTTGTATAGCAATGTCAGTTTTTTTACAGATGGCATATTAATCATACTACAGGAATTCCCTATAATCACCCAGACCAAGCAATTATAGAAAGAAAGCACTAATATCTTAAGGAACAATTATTAAAACAAAAAGGGGGAGTTATCACACATATGCAGTTATAGATAGCTTTATTTGCCATTAACATTTTTAAATTTTTCAAAGATGCAACTGAATCCAGATTTCAGAAGCACTGGGGAAAATTAACCCCTAAGCCCCAAGTGAAAGTCAGGTGGAAGGACACTCTGACACAACAATGAAGAGGACCTGACCCGCTAGTTACCATGGGCAAGGGATTTGGATGCATTTTTCCCATAAAGGACAAAGCCCCCATTTGGATCCCGGCCAGGAACCTTAAGTTTTTACCCATTATCTCTATACACGAGGATGCCCAAGGATAAACTAAACAACAAGGAAAGAATAAGGCTCTGGTGGCCGTGGCTTGTGTTTAAAACAGGGAAAACTAAAAAGATAACTACTAACCATACCCAATGGCAACCAACCCTGGAGAAACTCTTATGTTAGCTAACAATTGCAGATGGTGATACTGCAGCTGTTGCCTGTCCTGACACTCCCAGTCCCAGCAATGGCCCTACGGAATCCACATCAACCTCAACAGGTAACCTGGGCAGTGATCAGCAATGGCAATGGAGAAATCATCAATAGCACCACGCATGATAGGGTGAACTCTACAATGATGGGTTGGTTCCTTTTCTTCCCTTTTCATGCTGCATTGTTTTTTTGCTTGCTGTCTGGTAATAAACAAATTCCTGCTTGATTTGACTCCCTGCTGTGTCTGTCTCCGGGGCTAAGGGAGGCTGGGGAATGGGTGAGCCGTGCACTTACATTTCCTCTCAACCCGTCCGTCTTCTGCAGGACAGACGAAGACCCAACACTTTTGCTTCTCTTGTAGGAGTCTTCAACTTACTTGTTACCTTTGAGATTCTGTTTCCATATGCAGTCACTTTCTAAGACAATAGGTTTTTGTTCTCTAGCATGATTTCAGTGGGACAGTAACCAACACATAATGTATTACTTAATGGATAGAAGAAAATCTCATAGGAAATTGTTTTGGACATGGAAGTTATGGTTATACTTTCAAAAAATAGCAAAAGAGGTACAGGTTTCTTTAGAGCTTGTAAAATGAGTATGAAGTCTTGACCTTAGACATGCCAAATTCTTACCCTGTCACACACTAAATTCCTAGCAGTATTGTAGGATTGAACCCAAAACCCTGTACTTGTGAAAAAGCATATCTATTACTACCAAACTTGCAGATTATAATTGGATTGTTTATTTTGAGGTACTATCACTATGCCTTGGCCTTCTTGAACTGTAGTCCTCCTAACACAAGCATAAAACATTGCACCCAGCAAATGGTTAGAGTTTCTGAAACTTCTTTTTGTGTCTGGGCTTGCCTGGAACTGAAATTCTCTAATCTCTGTTTTCCAAGTAGATAATATTATAGCTTTGAGCCACTTTATTCAGTAAAAGTATACAATTTCAAAATATCTTGATATTACCTATATCTGTGCTTAACATATATAGCTAACCTTAATTTTCTCCCTCTTTTTTTTTTTAGTACTCTGAGTTGAAAATATTGGCTTTCTGGATATACATGGCTTTGTTTTGGATGGAAATCCATCACAATCAAAAAAATCTCCCAAACGTTTATGTCAAAAATCATGGAAAAGAAGGCTTCAGGTTGGAAAAAAAAACACTGATCCCAAGTTATAAATGCAGTATATTCATAATGTTAGTCAATGCTTTCTTAAATATGAGGAAGAAGGCAGAAATGTGAAAGATGTCAGGTCTCTGTAGAAATTCTCTAATTGTCACTTCACGTTAATTTCCTTCCTTAAGGCTTGCTTTATTAAAACCCTCTGGGTGAATATTGGTTGGAGTGATTGGTAATCTTCTCCAGGAAATGAAGCTGATATTAGAAGGCTGATGGTGTGTGAAATAAAGGAATGATGAGAATGAGCACAGATATTGTTACAGAATGAGCCGACTAGGTTAATTGCTGAACAGCAAAACAAAGCAAAGTTTCAAGTCTGATGATCCATATTGTAACATACATAGATAGATACATATACAGATACAGGTAAATATACATATACATATAAATAAATACCTGAAAAATTAAATCTCCAGTACAATATAGAGAACCTTGGCGTGGCAAATATTAAACTAATAAAACTTGTTTAAGGAAAAGTAGAGTAAAATATCAACAGTTTAGCATAGATTTTTGTAAAGGATGAAAATTCTTCCTTCATTATATACTTTACAAATATCCTTAGTATGTTTTAAGGTGATTTTTGGGAAAATACCATACAGAGGGGTTACAATTACATGGATAAGGTAATGAGTACATTTCTTATCAAGCATTGTTACCTCCTGCTTTGTTTCCCCTTACTATCCCTTCCCATCTCCCCCTCCTGGCCCTCCCCCCCACCCGGAGCCAAATTTGTAAATTTTGTTTTTCTACTTAACATCTTGCATATCTCATTGTTGCAATGGGTCCACCTGTCCTAGCTGCTGAAAATAGAATGATTAGGTATCTTTTGTCAAAAGGTTCATATTTGTGGAAACAAATACCAGCAGTGGTAACTTTTTTTCCAGTCCTTGAACTGTGGTTTTGCTGGTATATTTAATGTGAGTTAGTTTTTTATTTATTGGATTACTGCCCATGTGGGTAATTACTGGGTCTTAAGGGAGATCTATGTTTAGAATATTGAGGAATCTGCATACTGCATTCCAGAGGGGTTGAACATGTGTAATTTCCCACCAACAATGTAATAGAGTTCCCATTTGGCTACATCCACGTCAGCATTTGCTATTTTTAATTTTCTTGATAATGGCCATTTAATTGGGACGAGGTAGAATCTATCTTGTTTACTTGTAGATATATAGGCACTTTTGAGCTACCATAAATGAATAAATCTAAGAAACCTATATTGCTCTGAGTGTGCATTCCTTTCTCTTATTATAATTTTCCCAAGCCTTTCATTGTCCTTAAGACTGGTGAAAAGTCATCCTTCCTGATGGGTGAATCGAGTTCCATTGTGTGTGTGTGTAACATGACTATATGCCCATGAGTTCATTTCTAAGCCTTCTGTATCAACTGAAATTTTGCAATTCCATATTAAATTTGGATTACTTTCTCTACTGCATTGAAGAATATTGTTGGGATTTTGATGGGTATTGCATTGCCAATTGTTTGGGGGCAGTATTGTAATTTTCACAATGTTAATTCTTCCAACCAGGAGCATTGAAATATTTTCCATTTCCTTGAATCTCCCTCAATTTTTCGTTTTTAGATTTTTAAAGTTTTCACAGTAGAGGTCCTTCACATTTTTAGTTAAATTAATTAATTCCTAGTTTTGTTGTTGTTTTCTTTTGCTTAAATTTGATTTGATTTTGAGGCTAATACATATGTGGTTGTTTTTTGGATTTCAGCCTGGATCTTCTCATTGTTGGTAACACAGAAAAACTACTGATTCTTGTGGGTTTTATACCTTGCTTCATTGCTGAAGGTTAGCATCACCTTTACTAACTTGACTGAGAATCTATAGGGTCCTTTATATACAGGATCATTTCATCTGTGAAAAGGGATAAGTTTACTTCTTCCCTATTTGGATCCTCTTTTTGTTTTGCTCTTGCCTATTGCCCTTGCTAGAAAATCCAGTACTATATTGAACAGTAGTAGAGAGAGTGGACATCTTTTTCTCATTCCTGATTTTAATGTCTTCATGCCTCCACTGTTAGGTGCGTGCTTATTATCTCTTAGTCATATACATACTCTATTATACTGAGGAAAATTCCATGTGTTCCTAGCTTCTCAGACCTTTTAATCATAAAGGGGTATTGGATAATTTTAAAAGCTATTTCTACATCAATATAGACGATCATGTGGTTCTTTTCCCTGCTTCTGCTGATGGTGTCTGTTATGTTTATTGACAAGTATATTGAATCCATTTGTATCCTAGGATGAATACTGTTTGATCATAGCATACGATTTTTTTGTTAGTTGTGAAATTGGTTGGTGAGAATTTGATTGAGAAGTTCTCTATCAATGTTTATCAAAGAGTTGGGTTCATAGTTCTCTTTCTTTGATGAGTCCTTATCTGATTTGGGGAAGAGCCTAATTCCAGTTTCATAGAATATGTTTGATAATTCCATTTCCCTTTCTATTCCAAAGAAGAGATATATCTGAGTATTGTAAGTTCTTTGCAAGCCTTAATTTCATGGTAAATCCATTGAGTCCTACATTTTTCTGTTATGAGAAATTGTTTATTGAAATTTCATTTTCATTACTTCTTATGTATCACTTCTTGGTTCAGTTAGAGTACAGGAAAGCATAATTTTCTCCAGGATTCTCCAGTTGATTGGCATATGGTTTTCAAGTACTCTCATATAACAGTCTCAATTTTGCTAATTTATGTTGTGGTCTCATTTTTTGTTTCTCTAATTTTATCTGTTTGAGTGAGTCCTCTTAGGAGCTCTTAGGAGCTGTGAATCATCTACTGAATATATTTAACTTGTTCTCTGGTAGGAAGCATGTCATATAACCACGTCCTGTTCTTCTTCATTTTTTCTGTGGAGGATATCTTTGATTAACTTCCATCCTGCTGATTTGGTGGAGATACATTGTTTCTAGTTTTCTTTGTCATGAAATATTTTTATATATCCTTTAATTGTAAAGGAATATTTGGCTTGGGACCATATTCATGGTTCATAGTTGTTTGCCCTTAATATTTGTTATATATCATGCTGGCCTCTTCTTTTTTTTTTACCATATCAGCTAAGAAATCTGTAGTTATTCTGACTGCATATCCTTTATAAATAATCAATCTTTTCTCTTTGGCAGCTTTAAGAATCCTTTCATTGATTTCTAATTATCCTCTAATGGATTATGATGTGGTGGTGGGTTGTTCTTTTCTAGAATTCTCTGCTTGGTGTTCTAAAGGCTTCTCTTCTCTGAATGAATCTATCTCTTTGGATGTTTGCAATGTTCTTTGCTAGAATTCTGTAATATGTTTCCCAACAATTTAGTGTCCTGCTCTTCTTGATACCAATCTTCCCTAAATTTGATCTTCTTAGTCTTGAAGTTCTGGCAAGATCATTTCTTATTCTTTGGATTTGTTCTAAATTATTACTTCCTCTTTCCTATTAGACCTATTTGGTCTTTGACCCCTTAGATTATCTTCTATATCATCTATTTGCTGTGGAGATATTCTACTTTGTTTTTTATTTCCCTGTCTTCTAATTGGTCATTTTTTATGGCTTCTATCTCTTTATTAAAGCTTTGTTTTAGGTCTGGGTATGGACTTTCCTTACATCTTTTCTTTGGGTGGTGGGGAGGCGGTTGGAAGGGTTGTTTTTATAGCTGTGTCATCTCTTATATCTTTTAACTAGGCATCCATTTTTTCCTTGGACTCCCTTGCATTTTCAGAATTTATTTCTGTTTGTAGTCTCCATGAGTTATTTTGCTAATCTATAGTTGGTCTTATCTTGTTCACAAATTTCCTTGTAGAGATTTTGTATCTTTTCATTAATCACATTTTTCAGCAGTATTTGTAATGAATTTTGAAAACTGTCTTCTACGTCCTTAATTGTCTATTCTAATGTGTGGTTATTTACTGTGTGAATTATACTACTTTGACATCTTTTTCTTGTATTTTTCTGATTTGTTATGTTCACTTGGGGGATTTCTTTTGGGGCATCTATGATCTTAATAGGTGACTCTTTATGTTCTTGGTTGAATTGCTAGGTGTTGGTTTGATCTTCTGTTTTGATTTGTTTTTCTGGAAATAGGTTTTTGTCTAGACCATTAAGTGTAGGAGTAGAAATCAATTGTGGGAAGATGTTGTGACTTTAATACTTGTGGTTCCAGTTACAGTTCGGGTTGTACAGTGATATCTTCAATTGTCTCTGAATATGGATTTGGCTGTCTCAGTTGTACACTTCTGTTCCTCCTTTTTCCCATGTGGACCTTTTATTTCCACACTGCAGCTGTATTTTGAATATGTTGGCCACCACCTTCACAGCAGGCACCTGCCTGGCTGGGCACCTTTTCAAAGATTTCTGTTTGCTTGGAAGACATATAAAATCTTCTTTTGAATTGTATATCTATAAGTAATTATAGTTGACTTGGTGTGACCCTCTAGAAGTGGAGTACCCTGTAGGACTCTAAAGATCTGTTTCATTAGAGAGAGCTAGGGTAATTTTCTGTTGTTATTGTACCATTGGTTTTCCTCGTCCTCAGATTTATTTTATTCATTGTTGATTTTTTCCACATAATTTAGGATTTGTGATGGTGGTATCAGGTTATTTTTGTTTTTTGTTTATGTTAATTTGATATAGTGATTTCAGGCTTGTATGAAGAGACAGTAAGAATATTAAATGTATGTTATTACATGGAAAGAAAGATAGCAGACACTTTAACCTATTTACTACAAGTAAATTAATATTAAGCAAAGCTAATTAAAATAATTATGTCTTTACTCTTCAGAGGATGAATACAGTACTCTTGAATATCTTGGAGGAAAAGACTTTAGACTCATTACAACTGACGCCTTACATTGATATTACTGGCTAAACTATCTTCTTCAGAAAGGCAAAAGCTCCATGTCTTTCATATTAATATAAAATCATAATATCTGCATGTTGAATTGTTTTTCTCTGCTATTTTCAATTCTATTCTTCATCCATTAAGTATCTAGGGGTTTGAATGACCAATTCCTTAAAATAACTATACTGCTTTTGATGTGATATAAATCTCAGTAATATTTTTTTCCTTATAGATTTTTATTGTGAAAATACCATTTCCCTTATTGCAATAACTAGTATAGGTTTGAATCAAGCAGAAAAGTAATATTAATATGAATTTTCCTCTGAGTCTCATCTTAAGCTACATTCATATGAAATTTATGCAGTCTCAAGCAAAAAACCTGACAATTTTACCCTTTTCTGTTTTAATCAATCATTCTCTTTAGAAATATGTTCTCACCTTTTATATTGCTCCAGTAAACATCATGTATTTCTAGTACTTTTACTGAAATAAATATAAAGTATGGAACATGAATACTAGCCCCCCCTTATCACTTTAAAGTAAATCCTTGGGAACTATTTTATATATAAAAATAAAAATAAAATTTGTGGAAGAGATGGGGAAAAACAAGTCGTTTAAGGATACAGGTGGACCCATTGCAACAATGAGAAGTACAAGTTGTCATGTCGAAAACGAACTTTACAACTTTGGTGAAGGGGGGTGGGGAGAGAATTGGGTGGGGGGCGAGGGGGGTGTCTGGGAAAGGATGTGAAGGGTAAACAAAGGAGTAGGCTGCAATGCTTGCTAAGAAATATACTCATTATCTTGCCCATGTAATTGTAACCTCTCTGTACAGTATGTTCACAAAAAATTAAACTTAAAAATAAAAAATAAAAATAAAACAGTGCAATGCACATGTTTATACATGAATCATCTAATTGTTGAGTCAATTAGAAACAAGAACTACCATACCACATCAAGTCTCAATTTACTTAAAGGCACCAAAAATCTTAGTGTTCATGAATATCACTGATTTTTTTAAAAATGACTAGTCACAACAAAGTTTATATTACATTTCAAACTTAAAAAGTGAAAATTACCACCAGATTTGTTGTCAATATCCTGTTTCCAGGAATACATTTTTTCAGTAGAGAAACAAAAAATAAGGATTTTTCACATAGAAAGACAGATGTAGAAACAGACTGTCTTTCCTTAAGATGATAAATATTTGCATTCGAAGATACTATAGCAATTCATAAGAGAATTTGTGATCAGAAATGACAAGTAAGCAAAGCAACTGGAAAACTGTATATGTAGATTGAAACTTCACTATAAGATCACAAGTTTACAATAAATTATTCTACAGAAGATGATTCTGTATCTCTAAAACACATCCAGTGTTCTACGTTTTCCCTCATACTCCTGTTCTCTAACCTCAGTTCCTGATCAATATTCTTCTACTTTCATGATGTCAATTCTTAATAATATAACAAGGTGGGTAAATTTTGGTTTGTAGATACAATAAATTTTAGTATTTTGGAATAGTAGGATGAATTCATGGAGTTTGACTTGAATGTCAAGATTGAAGATACTGTATTCAGGATACTGTTAATTGGCCTGAAGCAGCCAGGAACAAACTATGAATATATAGAAACAGTATACTAAGAGCAAGGGACTTGATTTCAGACAAACGTTTAGGTCCAGGCAAGATCTTCAAGAAAAGAAAAACCAATGGAACAAACATCAATCAACTATCTTTACAAAGGAACTGAACTGATCTCTGATGTGTCTTGGTGGCAGCTGGGTGTGTGTGTGTTTGTGTGTACGTTTGTCTGTGTCTGTGTCTGTGTCTGTGTGTGTAGAGAGAAAATTTTAGTGTGGCTTCCATATTTATAGCCCATAGAGCATTACTTGTTAAAAAGAAGGTGCTCATATCAGAGCTCTGATACCATTCATCCCTTTTTACTGAGAAAAACACTTGCTTAATCTGTACATAAAGAGAGAAAAATAAACTAACATCTTAAATGATTGCTTTGAGAATTAATTTGTATATTGAAGGCCAAAGGGAGGAATTGGAGATTAATATAATCTTTTTCCTCTCTCTTGCATATGACCCAGCAATAACTGTGATTTCAGGAGTCTCCTACTATGAACTTACAGCTGAATTACTAATATGCTTAATAACATGAAATATATGATAGAGAATTAGATCAGCCAGCAAATACAAAGAACTAGTGATGAGACCGAACTTTTGAGCAGGGTTGTCACATCTTTTAGGAATGTAATTCCTTCATATGAACTTCAAATTTTGTGGATTACTGTGTGTGACTAATTGGTTAGAAATTACTGTAGAAATGAGAATTCCTGTTAGCCAAGTAGAAGGAGCTCATGATCCCATCCTCAAGTTACAAATTTCCATTTCATAAAGAATCTCTTTTAGAATGCTTTTATTTAATATATTTCAGTACCTCACCCTTCCCTTTTGGAGATAGGAAAAAGATGATTTTTTTTGAATATTATCTTACATAAGTTAGTGTGTACAGACATGATTTGTATGCTTACAGAAGTTAATATTAAGTGTAAATAGGAATCATGTCACAACTAAAAATATAATTAAAATTATATAACAAAACTAGAAGTCACAGCATTTTGTTCATGAAAACATATATTAGATTAGTTGCAGAATTTCTATTTTGAGATAAACTTTATATTAAAGAATAATGCACTTTACCGAAGGATTGAAACATTTTATTAAAAATATATTTTAATATATTTAACACATATAATATATTTAATATATATTTAATATATTTTAAGATATTTTTGCTGCATAATTTTAAGAAGAAAATGCTCCCAAAGTAATCATTTTTCTTATTATTTTCCTGTTTCCATGTGATCAATCTCCAAATTAGAAATCCAGATAAATGATTTGAATTAATTTAAACAAAAATATTATTGAGTATAAGGACCTTCTACTCTCCATAATCTTCACATGAAGATCATCAAATATGATGAGTTTGGAATAATTAGACTCTGTGTGAACTATGTTAATATTATTTACAATGTGAGTTAAAGGTTTAATAAGTAGTATTTATTTTAGTTTAATTGCTTTGAAGAGACAATGAATGACATAATCAAAACCAAAAAAGGATTAGATTTAAAATTTACAATTCAGGAAATGTTTTTGACCACACTGTTTACTGGAACCTTCACAACAACTTTATTAGATAATTTATGTTACTGATGCAAAAATTCCAGAGGTTAGACATTTACGAATAGAAAAACCATGTCATTCTGAATATGTAGGGTTACATAACAAACATAGAAAATTTAGCTTTTAAGCACCTGAATATAGTAATACATTTAATTGCAGGGAGATAAAAGGAGATAAAATTGCATTTATTCTGAAAAGTAAATATAAGTATTCATTTGAATAAAAGAAAATGTTTCAAACATCACCCATTCAAGAAAGAAGATGTACATTTAGCTGATTTTTATGCCAATCATGTTCTCTAAACTTACTAGAAATGCTAGATTAGTAAACCTAAATCACTGCTTTGTAGGGAACTAGAAATTTAGTTTTTTAAAAGTCATGACTACTTTTTCTTTTTTTTAATTTTAACTTTTATTTTTTGTGAACATAATCTACAGAGGGGTTACAATTACATGGGCAAGATAATGAGTACATTTCTTATCAAGCATAAAAGCCTACTCCTTTGTTTACCCTTCACATCCCTTAACAGCCTTCCCCCCCAACCAATCCCCCGCCCCTGCACCAAAGTTGTAGAGTTCGTTTTCGACATGACAACTTGTACTTCTCATAGTTGCAACGGGTCCACCTGTACCCTTCAACGAATTGTTTTTCCCCATCTCCTCCACAAATTATACAGACATCAAATATAGTGAAAGCAGGGGTTATACTGTGGGGGAGGGACATACAAAGCAACCAAGAAATAATCTTACAAATGCGTTAGAAACAAATGCATGAAAGAAAAAAAAACATTTAAATACATATCTAAGGGTTCATTTTCCTAACATCAAATTATCGGACCTTTTCTGCTTTACTCATACATATACCAGATATTGCAAATAAGGGAAACCATGGGACCTATGTTTCTTTGGGCTTAGCTTACTTCACGTAATATAATTTTTTCCAAGGCTTTCCATTTCCTAACAAATGGGGAAATGTCACTCATTTTGATGGAGGCATAGAATTCCATTGTGTATATATACCACATTGTCTTGATCCATTAATCTACTGAGGGGCATCTGGGTTGGTTCCATATCTTAGCTATGGTAAATAATGCTGCAATAAGCATGGTTGTGCTGGTAGATTTAGTGTGGTCTTGTTTGTAAACATTTGGGTAAAAGCCGAAAAGTGGGATTGCTGGGTCATAGGGGAGTTCTATGTGAAATCTTTTCAGGAATCTCCATACTGCTTTTCAAAGTGGTTGAACAAGTTTACACTCCCACTAACAATGAAGTAAGGTTCCCTTCTGTCCATATCCCCTCCAGCATCTGTTGTTGTTAGAGTGCTTGATTATAGCCATTCTAACTGGGGTGAGGTGGTATCTTAATGTTGTTTTGATTTGCATTTCTTTTATGGCTAAGGAGGTTGAGCATTTCTTCATGTGTTTATTGGCTATCATTCTTTCTTCTACAGAGAAGTTTCTCTTCAAGTCTTTAGCCCACTTATTTATTGGGCAGTTGTTTCTTTGAGGATTTGTTGTTAAGGAATTTAATTTCTTGAGTTCCAAGTATATTTTAGATATGAGACCCTTGTCTGTTGTATGGCTAGTGAAGATCATCTCCCAATCTATGGGCTTTCTGTTGATCTTGCTAGCCATGTCCTTTGCCAAGCAGAAGCTCTGCAACTTCATGAAATCCCATTTGTCCAACTTTTCTTTGATTTGTTGTGTTTCCGGGTCTCTATTAAGAAAATTTCGGCCTGAGACAAAGAGACCTAGGGTTTCTCCTGTTCCAACCTGTAATGTTTTCAGAATGTCTGCTTTGACTCTCAGTTCTTTGATCCTTTTGGAGTTGATTCTGGTGCTGGGTGATATACAAGGCTCTAGCTTTCGTTTTCTACAAGTAGTTAACCAATTTTGCCAGCACCATTTACTGAAGAGGCTGTCTTTCTTCCATTCTATTATTTTAGCTCCCTTATCAAAGATTAGTTGGCTATAGGTCTGTAGGTTCATTTCTGGGTTTTCAATTCTATTCCATTGGTCGTGAGGTCTGTTCTTATGCCACTACCAAGCTGTTTTGATTACTATGGCTTTATAGTAGAGTTTGAAATTTGGTACTGATATTCCACCAGCAGTGTTCTTTCCGTTGAGAAGCGTTTTTGCTATTCGAGGTCTTTTATTGTTCCATATGAATTTTTGGATTGCCTCTTCTATTTCCTTGAAGAATGAAGTTGGAATTTTGATAGGCATTGCATTGAATTTGTAGATAGCCTTAGGAAGTATTGTCATTTTCACGATGTTTATCTTGCCAATCCAGGAGCATGGGAGGTTTTGCCATTTTCTAAGTTCTGTTTTGATTTCCTTTTTCAGGTTTTTAAAGTTTTCATTATAGAGGTCCTCCAGTTCTGTGGTTAAGTTGATTCCTAGGTATTTTATTTTTTGAAGGGCTATTACAAATGGAGTCACTTTCCTAATTTCAGCCACAAGTTTCTCATTTTTGGCATACAGAAAAGCCATCGATTTTTGAGGGTTAATTTTATACCCTGCTACTTTGCCAAAGTTTTGAATCAGCTTGAGTAATTTGGGAGCGGAGTCTATGGGATTATTTAAATACAAGATCATGTCATCTGCAAAAAGGGAGAGTTTTATTTTTTTCCCTATTTGGATCCCCTTTATGTTTGCTTCTTGTCTTATTGCTGTAGCTAGGCATTCTATTACTAGATTGAAGAGAAGTGGAGAGAGTGGACATCCTTGTATTGTTCCTGAATTAAGAGGAAATGGCTTTATTTTTTCACCGTTCAGTATAATGCTGGCTGTAGGTTTGTCATATACAGCCTTTATTGTATTGAGGAATGTTCCATGGATTCCTAATTTTCCCAAAACCTTCATCATAAAGGGGTGTTGGATCTTGTCGAATGATTTTTCTGCATCTATTGAGATAACCATCTGGTTCTTATCCTTGCTCCTGTTGATATGATGAATAATATTAATTGATTTGCACATATTGACCCAGCTTTGCATCACTGAAATGAATCCTGTTTGATCTTGGTGTATGATTTTTTGGATGAATTGTTGAAGTCGATTGGCCAAAATTTTGTTGAGAAGTTTTGCATCAATGTTCATCAAAAAAATGGGTCTATAGTTCTCTTTCTTTGATGAGTCCGGGCCTGGTTTTGGGATGAGGGTTTTGATGGTTTCATAGAATGTGTTCAGTAGTGAACTTTCTCTTTCAATTTCATTGAAGATTTGGAGGAGTATTGGTGTGAGTTCTGCTTTGATGGCCTTGAAGAATTCTGCTGTAAAACCATCTGGTCCTGGACTTTTCTTAGCTGACCAATTAGAAGGAAAAGAAATAAAAAACAAAGTAGAAAGTCTTGACAGCAGGTTAGACCATGCAGAAGATCAAATCTCGGGGATAGAAGACAGCCTAGATATTATAGAGAAAGAACATACAAGCATCCAAGACAATTCCAAGAAATACGATAGATCTATCCAACACTTGGAAGACACCATCACAAGGCCTAATCTAAGGATAATGGGTGTAGAGGTGCACCTAGAACCAGAAGGTAATGGTCTAGAAAATTTGATTAACAGGATCCTAGCAGAGAACTTCCCAAACCTGCAAAAAGCTAGGCCTATTCAAATACAAGAAGCTTTTAGAACTCCAAATCGACCAGATCAGAATAGGACATCCCACCATCACATTATAATCCACACAGGATCAACTCAGACCATGGAAAAGATCCTTAAAGCTGTCAAGGAGAAAAGATTAATCATCTATAAAGCAAAACCAATTAGAATCACCTCAGATTTCTCAGCAGAGACAATCAGAGCAAGAAGAGCCTGGAATGATGTATGCCAAGCTGTAAACACAAACAAATATCAACCAAGAATACTGTACCTAGCTAAACTCTCCTTAATAACTGAAGGCCAAATAAAAACCTTCCATAGCAAAGAAAAATTGAAACAATACATCTCCACCAAACCAGCCCTACAAAAGATTCTTAAAGATGCCCTACACATAGAAAACCAACAAGACCACAATAAAGGCCAAGAAAATGCACCCAAACTGAGAATCCAAGAACCATAGGAAGAACCCAGTTTTTGCAGCCCCCAAGAAGGTGGATAACATGGCAGGAACTCCCAAATACCTCTCCGTCCTATCTCTTAGCATTAACGGACTTAACTCTCCAATTAAGCAGCATAAACTGTCTAGTTGGATTAAAAAACAAGATCCTTCTATCTGCTGACTTCAGGAGTCACAACTTGCCCGTAAAAACAAGCACATTTTCAATGTTAAAGGCTGGAGCAAAATCTACCAAGCACACAGCCCCCAAAAACAGATGGGAGTTGCAATCCTAATATCAGATAAAATAGGCTTCAAATTAAAATTTTTGAGAAGAGATAACGCTACATACTAATTAAGGGATCTCTCCTTCAGGAGGATATTACAATTCTAAATATCTATTCGCCAAACAATGGAGCACCCAAATTTATCCAAGAAACACTACTTTCCTTCAAATCCCACATAGATCCAAAGACATTAATAGTTGGGATTTTTAACACACCACTCTCCCCACTAGACAGATCAACTAGGCAAAAACTCAACAGAGAAACCGCACGTCTAAACAGCTGCATAGATCAACTAGATTTAAGAGACATCTACCAAATATTTCACCCAGCAGCATAAGAATACACGTTTTTCTCAGCAGCACATGACTAATTTTTCTCAAACAATTACTAACTGATTTATATTTTTTTATCATGGAATTTTATTTGATATATTTTTATTGATTAAGTTAAATAATTGGCCAATGGCAATATGAATTATGCATGAACAAAGTTTATTTCACACAAGTATTTTATTCCCAAGACATATTATGGCTCTCTTAAAGAAAACTAGATGGCAGTGTGTTATTTACTTATTAATTTTTAGTTATTTTGTTAGTGGTTATTAATTATCAGAAGTGGCAGTTTCCTTATGCTCTTTCCAAAATATATTTAAAGCATTTGATTATACTCCCTCTATTTCCTTTTCATTACTCCTTCCTCCAAAGATTTCTGTTTTTCACATAAAATTACATCTTTAAATATGCACATATAATCTAAATTGGAAGATTTAAGGTGAACTGCAACTTAATTCAGTATGTACAGTGAATCAACAGGATGAATAAAAACTTTAATATTTTTTCTTATCTTCTGAATTGGGCTATTGTTATTATTATGGTTAGGGTTAGGATAGCAGACAGAATTAGAATTAGGGTTAGAGAAAAAGAAAATTTAGGTTCAACACAAGATGACCCATTGCAACAATGATACTCAACACATTATATTGAAAATGAACTTTACAACATTGGGAAAGAGGAGTGAGAGAGGTGGGAGAGGGAAGTTATAGTGGGAGAACAAAAAAGAAGAGAGTAACAATGTTCAACAAGAAGTGTACTCATTACTTTACACATATAACCATAATCCCTCTGTCAGCCTCTTTTACAATAACTAAAATTTTTATAAAATGTAAAATAAAACCTGACAGGAAATAGGAAAACACTTTAAAAACTTTAGGTTCAAAATGCAAGTAAAATTTAGACTTACATACCTAGCAAGAGTTGGGATAAATGTGAAATAGAGGCTTGCTATTAACATTTTGATTCAGTTATCTGTAGGTTTAGGATTCAACAAGGTGTTCCTGGTAGAGATGGGGTTTGGATGAGAAAAAGGTGTAAGGTATTGTGTAAAACTGCAATATATTTTAAGAAGAATGAATGATATCAAAGTTAGAATGAATGAAAACCAACGTCTGTGTTGCTTTTAACATTCAGATATGATTTGGTTTGCATTGTGTATTGCTGTTTTAGTTCTTGTTAGGGTTAGCGAAGGATAGCATTAGGGTAAAATTTAGTTTTTCACTCAGAAGCAGAAGCAATAAAATGTGTGATTGAATAGAATCCAGACAATTTTCCTTACATTAACCATTTGGTGTTAATTCAGATTGTGATTAGGATTAGGTTTCTCGTTAAAGTGGGTTGAGGAAAGAGTAAAGAATTTGGTTAAACTGGTGTCTTCCACCTATTATCAGAGCTGCTCAGGAATCTGATTTCTGAGGACTGCAGTTCAAAGCCAGCCCTGGCAGGAAAGTCTGTGAGACTCTTATGTGCAATTAACCACCAGAAAACCTGAAAGTGGTGCTGTGGCTCAAGTGGTCAAGTGCACACCTTGAGCTAAAGGACTCAGGGATCTTGCCCTTGCCTAGTGCTCAGGGATCCTGCCCAGGCCCAGAAACCAATCTGCACGCCCAACAAAAAGAAAAAAAAAGGAATGGGTTAAATGTTAAGTAAATCTGAACTTATTTTAGGTTCTAGGAATTCAGGAATAGCAGGAATAATGGAAATACAATGTATTTCATAATATTAGGATTTGAGATCAATGGGTATAATGATTCCTCTTATGGAACAAGATAGGTTCAAAGTTAAGAGTGAGAAAATCTATAGGGTTTAGGAAAACCTGCAATTTATTTCAAGAATTACAAGTGGAATTTCAGTTAGGATGACACAAACAAGCATTTTTCATAAATTTTAGATTTGAGATACCATTAGAGTCAAGGTTATGGTTAGGATTCTATCCATGGTTAGGGTTAGAGTGTAAGAGAAATAAATGAGGGTCAAATTGAAGGTAAATTTCTTTTTCTGGGGGGGGGGGTCCGGTCGTGGGGCCTGAACTCTGGGCCTGGGTGCTGTCCCTTAGCTCTTCAGCTCAAGGCTAGCACTCTACCACTTGAGCCACAGCACCACTTCCAGCTTTTTACTTTTTGCTTATGTGGTGCTGAGGAATCGAACCCAGGCCCTCGAGCATGCAAGGCAAGCGCTCTACCACTGAGCCACCTTCCCAGCCCCTGAAGGTAAATTTCATATTAAGCCAGGTAAGAATTAGAATGAATGTGAATTAGAGTATTGCTATTAATTTTAGAATCTACTTACACTTGGGCTTATGGTTATTCTCAATGTTCCAGTTAAGATTAATATTGGTTAGTAACCAGTGTGGTCAAAAACATTTCCTGAAATCTAACTTTTAAATCTACTCAGTTGTAGCCTTTGATTATATCATTTGTTGTCTCTTCAGAGCAATTAAGCTAAACTAAATACTACTTTTTAAACATTTTGCTCGCATTGTAAATAATATCAACACAGGTCACAAAGAGACTGATTATTTCAGACTCATCATATTTGGTAAAGTTAGTCTGAAGAATGTAGAGAGCAGAAGGTTCTTATACTCAATAAATATTTTTGGCTAATTTGAATTAAATATCTGAATTTCTAATTTGGAGGTTAATCACATGGAAACGGGAAAAAATTTTAAAAAATAATTACTTTGAGACGATTTTTCTTCTTAAAATATGAAGCAAAATATCTCTAAGAAATATATATTTTTCAATAAAATGTTTCAACCCTTAGTAAAGTGCTTTATACTTTAATATAAAGTCTGTCTCAAAATAGAAATTCTGCAACTAATCTAATGTATGTTTTCATGCACAAAATTCTGTGACTTCTAGTCTTATGTGATTTTAATTATATTTTATATTTGTGACATGATCCCTACTTATATTTATTACAAACTTCTGTAATTATACAAAAAATGCCGGTACACACTAACTTACGTGAGATAATATTCAAACAAAATTTTTTTTTCCTGTCTCCAACAGGGAAGGATGATGTGCTAAAGTATATTAAATGAAAGCATTCTAACAAAGACTGTTTATGGAATGGAAATTTGCCACAAAAGGATGGGAACATAAGCACTTTCTTCTTGGCTGAACAGGATTTTTTGTTTCTACAGTACTTTCTTGCCATTTAATCACACAAGGAAAGCCATGAAATTTGAAATTCATATGAAGGAATTGCATTCCTAAAAGATGTGGCAACCCTGCTCAAAAGCTCGACCTTATCACTAGTTTTTTGTGCTTGCTGGCTGATCTATTTCTCTATCATATGTTTCATATTATTAAACATATTAATAATTCAACAGTAAGTACATTACAGGAGATTCCTGAAAATCACAGCTATTGTGGTTTAATAATCAGAAGAGAGGAAAAAGATTATATTAATCTCCAATTTCTCCCTTTGGCCTTCAATTTGCCAATTAATTTTCAAAAGAATCATCTAAGATGTTAGTTTATTTTTCCCTTTTTAATTAGAGATTAAGCAAGTGGTTTTTTTGCAGTAAAAAGTGATGACAGTGGTATCGGAGCTCTGGTAAAGGCACCTTCTCCTTAGCAAGTAATGCTCTATGGACTGTAAATATAGAAGCCACACTAAAATTCTCTACACAAACACACACACACACACACACACACACACACACACACACACACACATACACACAAACACGCACACACACACACAGCTGCCAACCAGACACATCAGATATAAGTTCCATTCCCTTGTAATGATAGTTGGTTGATGTTTGCTGCATTGCTTTATCTCAGCTTCAAGATCTTGCCTGGACCTTTATCTTTCCCCGAGATCAAGTCCCTAATTCTTAGTATCCCGTGTGTCTGTGTATTCACAATAAGTTCCTGGCTGCTACAGGCCAATTAATACCCTGAATACAGTATCCTCAAACTTCACATCCAAGTCAAACTCCATGACTTTAGACACCGTTGCAAAAAACTAAAATTTATTGGATGTGGAAACCAAGGGAACACCCACCTTGTTACTTTAGTAGCAATTGACATCATGAAAGTAGAATAATATTGATCAAGAACTTAGGGAAGACAATGGGAGTATGTCAAAAATGTAGAATACTGGATGTGTGTTACAGATACAAAATCATCATCTATAGGCTTATTTATTGAAAACGTCATCATATATTGAAAGCACTATTTTCAAATACAGTTTTCCAGTTGCTTTGCTTACTTATCACTTCTGATCACAAATCTGCTCATGAATTTCTATAGTATCTTTGAATAAATGACACGATTTGCATGTATGTATCATCTTAAGGAAAGACACTATGCTTTACATCTTTCTTTCTATATGACAAGCCCTTATATTTTTGTTTCCCTGTTTGCTGGATAAATATATTCCTGGAAACAGGATATTTACATCAAATCTGGGTGTAATTTTTATTTTTTAAATTTGAAATATAAACTTTGTTGTGACTAGTCATTTTCTAAAAATGAGTGATATTCATGAACAATGTGCCTTTAAGTAAATTGAGACTTGATGTGGTATGATAGTTCTTGTGTTTAATTGACTTAACCATTAGATGATTCATGTATAAACATGTGCATTGTACTTTTTTATTTTTATATATAAAATAGTCCCCAAGGATATACTTTAAAGTGATAAGGGGGGGTTGTCTCCATGTGACATACTTTATATTTATTTCAGTAAAAGTACTAGAAATAAATGATGTTTACTGGAACAATATAAAAGAACATATTTTCTTTAGAATATATTTCTAAAGATAATAGATTTATTGTTTAAAGTACAAAAAAGAGTAAAATATGTTTCTTGCTTGAAACTGCATAAATTACATATGAATGTAGCTCAAGATGAAACTCAGAGATAAATTCATATTAATATTACTGAGATTTATATCACAATATAAGCAATATAGGTATTTTAAGGAACGGGTCATTCCAAGCCCTAGATACCTAATGTATGAAGAATGGTATTGAAAATAGCAGAGGAAAACAATTCAACATGCAGATGTTATGATTTTATGATACTAATATGAAAAAAAATGGAGCATTTGCCTTTCTGAAGAAGAATGTTTAGCCAGTAATTTCTGTGAAAGGCATAAATTGTAATCAGTCTAAAGTCTTTTCCTCCAATATATCCAAGAGTACTATACTCAACCTCTGAAGAGTAAATAAGAGTTAA
This sequence comes from Dipodomys spectabilis, assembly GCF_019054845.1. NCBI lineage: Eukaryota > Metazoa > Chordata > Mammalia > Rodentia > Heteromyidae > Dipodomys > Dipodomys spectabilis. The sequence goes on along the minus strand of NW_024870984.1, from coordinate 6,577,475 downwards.
TTAGCCTTGTTTAATATTAATTTACTTGTAGCAAATAGGTTAAAATGTCTGCTCTCTTTCTTTCAATGTAATAACTTACATTTGTCTTACCTAGACTCAAGACCACCCGAAGACCACCAGAGACCTCGACCAATGCAAATAGCAAAGGAGTCTTTTATTTGCAAGCTCCAGGTTGGTACTCTTCCCAATCGGTAACCCATGACACTAAGAGACCCAAAGCATAGAATCAGCACAGTTTTTAGAGTATTGAACAAACAACTTTGAGGAAGATTTACATGAGAAATTACTTGATTGATTAACATTTTAAGCAAATTAAGATATACATAATGTGATTGGCTAATATTATTGAGGTGTGATTGACAGGAAGTGTCTGGCCACTGGGTCACTGTGTCCTGCATGGCCACCCAATGTTTGGTAAATGCATTTGGAGAAAATTCCTGCAGCTTTCCCAAGGATTGTTTATGTCTCAGTTGTCCAGGAATTGATTTCCTTTTTGTGTCATTTCTGGGTCCAACCCATGGTTATTTTCATAATTCATACCTCACAAGATGGTTGCTAGCCTGTAATGGAGTTACTTAGGCCTTCATTGTGCCTCTTTAAGCTTTAAGCTCTTTACATTTCATATTATTACTGTCTCTTCATACAAGCCTGAAATCACTATTTCAAAGTATCACAAACAGAAAAACAAAAATAACTTGATACAACCATCACAAATCCTAAATTATGTGACAAAAATCCACAATATCATAAATAAACCAGAGGAAGAGGATAAACAGTGGCAGAATAACAACAGAAAATTACCCTAGATTTCTCTAATGAAACAGAGATTTAGAATCCTAGAAGGTACTCCATTTCTAGAGTGTCACACTAAGTTAGGTATAATTATATATGGACACCCAATTCAAAAGAATATTTTATACTGTCTTCACAAGAAAACAGAAATCTATGAAAAGTTACCCAGCCAGGAAGGTGACTGCTGTGACTGTGTTGGCCAACATATTCAAAAACACAACTGCAGTGTGGAAATGAAAGGGCCACGTGAGAAAAAAAATCATGAACAGAGACACTCACATATAAACACACATAATTCACCTTACCACTGGATAGTCGGAACTTTCGTTGGAACCATTATTATTCATTTGACAACATCTCTCACTACTGATCTCTTCTCCTAAACTTAATGGTCTAGACAAAAACCTAATTCCAGAAAAGCAAATCACAACAGAAGACCAAAGCAACACTTGGCATATCAACCAAGAACATAGATAGTCACCTATTAAGATCATAGATCCCCCAAATTGAAGCCAAGAAATACTTCAAATGGACAGAACAAATCAGAAAAATAGGACAAAAATCATGCCAAGGTAACATAATTCACACAGTAAATAAACAGGCATTAGAACAATCAATTACCTAGAAGATAGTTTTCAAAATACATTACAAATACTGCTGGAAATTGTGATTAATGAAAAGATACAAAACCTCTACAAGGAAATTTGTAAACAAGATGAGACCAAGCAAAGATCAGCAAAATAATTCATGGAGACTCCAAACACAAAGAAAAATAAATTCTGAGAAGGCAAGAGAGTCCAAGGGAAAAATGGATGCCTAGTTAAAAGGTATGAGAGAAGACACAGCTAAAACACATACCTTCCAAGTCCCCACCCAATAAAAAGTTGTAAAGAAAATCCATACAAGACCTAAAATAAAGCTTTAATAAAGAGATCGAAGCCCTAAAACAATAACCAATTGTAACACAGAGAAATCAAAGAGATAGGCTCATTCAGATAAGAGAAGCCTTTAGAACACCAAACAGAGTGTACCAGAACAGAACAAACCACCATCACATCATAATCCATTAGAGTATCATTAGACATCAGTGAATGGATTCTTAAATCTGTCAGGAGAAAAGACTGATTATTTATAAAGGATATACAGTCAGAATAAATACAAATTTCTTAGCTGATATGGTAAAAAGGGGAGCCTCGCATGATATATGACAAACATTAAAGGCAAACAACTACCAACCGTGAATATGGTCCCAAGCCAAACTCTCCTTTACATTAAAAGGATATATAAAAATATTTCATGACAAAGACAACTTGAAACAATGTATCTCCACCAAATCAGCAGGATAGAAGTTAATCAAATATATCCTACACAGAGAAGATCATGAAGAACAGAATTTGGTTATATAAAATGCTCCCTACCAGTGAACAAGGTAAATATATTAAGAGTAGATTAGACACAGAGCCTAACAACAGGTGAATAACATGGCAGGACTTATGAGATATTTCACAGTCTTAACTCTTAATATCAATGGAATTAACTTTCCAAATAAAAAACAGACTAAATAGTAGTATAATAAAACAAGACACACGCATGTAGTATCTACAAGAGACACATTTTATTGACAAAAACAAACACATACTCAAACTGAAAGGCTGGAAGGAAAATTTTCAAGCAAATGAACACCATAAACAGGCCACAGTACTAACATAAGATAAAATAGAATTCAAAATAAAATTACTAGGAAGAGACATTATATATTGATAAAGGCACATCTCCATTAGGTGTATATATCAAGTCTAAGAATCAATGTCCTGAATCCTGGAGCACCCCACTTCATCAACCAAATACTACTTAACCTAAAAACACATCGCAACACATCATTGAAATGCATGGATAGGTTATCCAGGAAAAACACAACCAAGAAACTGAAGACCTAAATAACTACATTAAACGCTTCGCCTTAACAGACATCTACAGAATATACATTCAGCATCAGTATACACATTCTTCCCAGCAGCTCATGGAAGAATCTCCAAAATAGAACATATCCTATGTCACATAGAAATTCTATCCAAATTGAAAGAAAAATTATTTGAATTCCCATATCTTGTCAGACCACAGCATAATAAACTTAGAATTAAAAAGCTAAAGCAAAAAAAAATCCCTAACCCATGAAGACTGAACAACACATTGCTGAATGACCAGTGAGGCACTGAATACATTAGAATGAAAATCTGAAAGTTTCTGAAAATTAACAAATTGAACACACAAAATACCAACTCCTCTTTGAAACAGTAAGTGCAGTACTTAGAGGAAAATTTATAGCTCTAAGTGCCTACATCAAGCAATTGGGGAAATCTGAAGTCTGTCTTTTAATTATATACCTCAAAATTCTTGAAAACTGGAACAAGCCTTAACCCAAAGCAGAAGACAGAAACAAATAAAAAAATCAGAAATAACTAAATAAAGACGAACTAAAACATAAAAAGATCAACAAAACAGAATTGGTTGTTTCAATAAATTAACAGACACCAAATCTAAGAAGAGAACTTACATAGATAGAAAGATAAATAGAAAGCCCACAGATGGGGAGAAGTTAGTTACTTGCTCTGCTACAGGCAATGGTCTTACATCTCAAATATATTTAGAGCCCCAAATGTTAACTCCCCCCAAAAACAAATCTTCAAAGAAACAACCCTCTTAATAAGTTTGCTAAAGATTTAAAGAGAGACCTCTCTGAAGAAGAAATATGAATGGTGAATTGAAACATGAAGAAATATGCCACATTTCTGGCCATAGAAATACAAATAAAAGCGACATTGAGATTCCACCTCCCCCCAGTTTGATGACCATTATGAAGAAAACTAATAATAACAGATGCTGGTCTGGTGGGAATATAGCCAAAAGGGAATGTTACTGCACTATTGGTTGAAAAGTATACTTGTTCAAATACTCCATAAAGAAGTATACAGGTTCCTTAGAAGATCTTCCCTATGACCCAGCAATCCCACTCCTGGACATTTACCCAAATGACCACAGACAAAGCCACACTATAGTTACTATCACAACTATGTCAATTGTAGCATTATTTACCATAGCTAAGATATGGAACCAACACAGATGCCCCTCAGTAGATGAATCAATCAAGAAAATGTCATATATATTCACAACAAAATTCTATGCTTCCATCAGAAAGAATGACATTGCCCCATTTGTAAGGAAATGGAAAGACTTGGAAAACATAATACGTCAAACAAGCCACACCTAAAGAATCATAGGCTACATGTTTTCACTCATTTAAAAAAACTAGAATATGTCTGGGATATTCTTATAAAAGATCACAACATCTCAATAGCTATATGCATGTCACCATAGAAAATGATGCTTATTGAAATGAGCTCCAAGAAATGGATACAAGATGATTGTATAGTGAACTGCTTTTATGTATTTCTATTTACTGTTTCCATTTTGGTTTATTCCCTGTAGTCACTGTTTTTTTATTGCTGTACCCTTTGTCTTATATACAAGTTTATCTGATTTGGGGAAGGGAAGGGAAATCACAGAAATGTTCGGACAAAGATTAACCAAAGCAATAGCGATATACACTAAACACTATGTTAGAAATGAACTTTACAACTTTGGGGAAATGGGATATCAGGGTTGGGGGAAGCAGGAAAAAATGAGGAAGTGGTAACACTGTAAAAAAGTACTTATTACTTATGTAACTGTGACCCACCCCTTGGAATATCACCTTCATAATAAAAAAAATGAGAGAGCTGACAGGAAGCTCAGCCTGACTTCTCTGCCATGCTCCCTAGGACAATGGGTGCTATTCAGTCCACTTCTTGTGGTGGGAAGTCCACTTCTTGTCAGTTGTGGGGCTTGAACTCTGGGCCTGTGCACTGTCCACGAGCTCCTCAGCTCAAGGCTAGCTCTCTACTACGTGAGTCATAGCGCCACTTCTGGTTTTCTGGTGGTTCTTTGGAGATAAGAGTCTCACAGATGTTCCTGCCCAGGCTGTCTATAAACCATGGTCCTCATATCTCAGTCCCCTGTGTACTTAGGATTATTGGCCTGAGCCCCCAGCACTTAAGTGTAATTCTGACGCTCTCTCTCTCTCTCTCTCAAGAACTTATCGAATGGGTGCTGGAGGAGGTGGCCCAGCATCCCCATGTGGCTGGAACCAACGTGGCCCTCTCATTCTGGTGGTGGGCTGTGGGTCAGGAGTTGTCTCGCTCAGTCTGTTGTTCCAGCTCCATGAGGTAAGCCCCTCTGTGCTCTGGCTAGACCGTGACGGTTATTCATTGTCCATCTAGCCTTACTGGACTCAGTATTGTGTTCAATGACCTTTTCTAGCAAAAATTTCTGGCTAAAATTATGATACATAGTTACGGAATGAAAAAGTAATGCCATCTTAAGAAAGTCATTTAGGACTCTGGGAATGTGGCTTCACAGTACGGTGATTGATTAGCATGCATGAAAACTTCGGTTCAATTCATCAGTACTACATAAACAGAAAAAGAATCACTGGAAATGGTGCTGTGTCTCAAGTGGTAGAGGATTAGCCTTGAACAACAACAACAACAAAAAAAAAAAGCTGAAGAATAATTCCCTATCACTGAGTTTAAGCCCCAGGACTGGCAAAACAACAACAACAACAACAAACATTTAGTTAGTAAATGCAAAATAAACAACTCATACTTGGAATATACCATTGCTCCTTCCATACTGATACCTGACAATAGTCCCTAATTCACGTACTTTACCTATATTAGTATACAATTTTGAAAAAAAAAACAAAAACAAAAACTTTTGTTCATTAAATAATGGCAATTAATGCCAAGAATGTGCTTAGATGTCAGGTGAAGATTAATTCTGGAAATTCAAAGATTCCAGGCTTTTGGGTGGTCATTGCTAATCACAATCAGAAGGGTAGTATAAGTGAGATTTGGAAATCTTTTTGGTAAGTCATGGCACCAAAAAGGCAGAGGCTAATTAATAGTTTTTACAGAAGAGAAGGAATAACTCCAGATGGAAGGAATAAATGATAATAACTAAGTTATACCACAAAATGTTCCAGTGAACCATTTTTGGTTATTAAAGAACTAGTCATCAACTAGGATTATTCCTCATTGCCTTTAGTATTCCAGTAATTAGGATACTTCTTAATCTCTGTGTGATAGGTTGTATATCCTTCTATGCTGTACTTTCATACCTGAACTCCTTTGCTTTCTAAAAATCTCAGTCTTTTATATTTCTCTACGAACAATTTCTGATACTAAGTTGACAAATGCAGACAGCAGAGGATGCTAATGTAAGAGTCCCATGACACATGAGTCATTAATGAAGCAACATGGAAAAGGAGATAAATTTATTGCTACCTCAATTTTTCTGAAAACTTGCAATGTCATCATTTGATTCAAATTTCCATTCTTTGTCTACATAGTGTCAGTAAGTGCACATAAATGCAAATATAAGATGGATGCTGGTGGCTCACACCTGTAATCCTAGCTACTCAGAAATTTGAGACCACCGGATTGTGGTTCAAAACCAGCCTGGTCAGGAAAGTCCATGAGACTCTTATCTTTAATTAACCAAATGAAACCCAGAAGTGGTGCTGTACCAAAAGTGGCAGAGTGTTCAACTTGAGCTGAAGAACTGAAGGACAGGGTCCAGTATCAGAGTTAAAGGCCCACGACCAACAAAATAAGTGCAAATTTGACTTTAAGTTTCCCCAAAAGGAACCACAAAGTCAATAGTAATCTTTCCAAGTAGAAAAAATAATTCCAAAATGATTCAGTGCACCTATTTTTGTTGAGTTATTTAAGTTATGGTTTCTTTGCTGGACATATCCTCTTCTTTTAAAAATTGTCAAATATTAGCTTTATAATAAACTTCATCTAATATTTCTTGGTTCAAAATAGAAGTCCATACAGTTGAAGTCAATTGGATTTATTACTATTTCAGTTCAAAGCCAACCCAGGCAGGAGAGTCTGTCTAAATCTTATCTGTAATTAAATACTAAAAAAGCCAGAAGTGGAGTTTAGGCTCAAGCAATAGAGTACTAGCTTTGGGGGCAGGTGGACAGGAAAGGCAACTGTACAGGGACAGGGTCCACCCTCTGGGTTGAAGCCCCCAAATCAGCACAAACTAAACAAACAAACAAGCAAATGAAAAAAAAACCACATATTTCTTTGAGACTATCCTTAAAGCACTGGTTTGAGAAGAGGCTCCTTTTGCTGATCGTACTCACTGGATCCTGCTTTTTGGAATCCTTATTGCTGTGGAGAACTCAGGATCAGACTAAAGAATTGGGTAACTGACTCCTGCAACAGGAGAATCATCTCAGGAATGAAATATCCGTGCATGTCTCTTTAAAACCCCCAAATCTTTGTTCTTTGCAGGAGAACACTTTTAAAACAAATTTATTTCCTTTTATTCTATGCTGGCCTTCAAATGGCATATTGTTTCCTTTTGTTATACTCTCAACTAGAAGTTTACAGACAAGTTTTATATAAGTAAAGACACACTTGACAAAGTCAGGGACAGAGGTCCTTCAGGCCTTGGATTCTTTTCTTGTACCATAAAAGGACAGCACAAATTACCTTGAAATTTGTCATTTCTCTATGTTCAATTCCTCTCTTGGGATCAGTTTCCACTTGCAATAACAGTTGCTTCCACTTAGTTCCAGTAGCAATCTATAGTGCTGCTCCAGGTAAAATGAGTATTTTCTGGCTTCGTTGAAATAGCACAAGTTATATCTTTGGACATGAGGTAACATGTGTTTCAGAGATAACTTCATAACGAGAAAATATGGAATTTGCATGGCTTATAAAACCTTATTCATATACATATGGCCATATAAGATGATGTTAAGTGAAATGGAACCCAAGATAGGGACACAACTTGCTTTTTCTTGCTTGTTATTTTTTTAATGTATCTAACATGTAGTATGTGATTTTTTTCTTTCTCTTTTATTTTCTTCCTCCATGGTATAACCCCTGTTTTCACTATATTTATTGTCAGAGACCTGCATCTTGCATATACATTTTTCTAATGTGGAGAGGGGAAGGGAAATAACAAAATGCTTAATCAAGTATACAGTATGACCTATTGTAACAATGAGTTGTACATGGCACTATGTAGAAAATTAGCTTTACAACTTGAGGAGGGGACAAGGGAGTTAGGTTGGTGGGGAGGAAAAGTATTATAGGAGAAAAACCAAAGGGGAGGTAACAATGCTTGATAGATAATGTACTCATTAACTTTCTTTAAACCATTTTTACAATAAAAAACATGAAAAAAACATCCTGGACTGCTTTAAGTTCAAATTTTCTAAGTGCTCTGTAATTAAGATCAATTTTATGTGGGAAGAATATTCTCAGAAAAATTTTTGTGAGTGTGTTTTGTGCATTATTTCCCAAGTGTACATAAGTTAGCAGTAGGAGAAACAATAGGAATAATAGGAGAAAAAGAAGTTTTGTGCTTAATTATAATGGTTCAATATACTATAGAAAACTCTTCAAGTAAGACAACTTTTAAACAATAAATCCAAGGCCAGTATGTAGATCTATGGAAGTGATGTAGGGAAAGCATTACTACTAAGTGGAACCTGAAGGATGAGGCCACTCTTGTTTTCTACTAGATCTAAATCATGGTACCTAATCATGTGAATTTGTAAAAAGTAGAACAGAAAAGTAATTCTGGTTCCAAAACAAGTCAGATATAAGAGCATGGACTTAACTGGAAAAAAAAGGCAATGTTTAGAGAGCAGGAAATATAGTAGCAATGAGCTAGTGGATAAGATCACATTTCTTTTTCTTTTTCAGTTTTTTTTATGGTTGTGGGTCTTGAACTCTGGGCCTGGGCGATGTCCCTCCCCTCTTCAGCTCAAGGCTAGAACTCTACCATTTGAGCCACAGTGCCAATTCCAGTTTTCAGGTGGTTAATTGGAGTTAAGTGCCTCAAAAAACTTTCGTACTGGTGCTTGATCTGAACTGCAATCCTCAGATCTCAACCTTCTGAGTAACTAGGATTAAAATTTTGAGCCACCAGTACCAGGCTTAAGATCACATTTCTAGCAGTGTACACTCAGGATGTGTAATGTGTATGTTCATCTATCTTTGTATGAATTCTTGAGTTAAAAATCTAGGCTACAGGTTAGACTTTACATTCACAAAAATGTTTGTAGCTTAAAACCATACTCCTGGAAAAAATAAAAACTAAGAATATAAAAGAGTCTGGAAAGTTCAGTTTGCATCCAGCCTGGGCAGAACAGACTTTGCAACACTACCTATAGTTAACCAGGCAAAAGCTGCATTGGATGAATGGCTCAAGTGATGGGATACTAGTTATGAACAAGAGTGCTGAATAATAGCCTGAGGATTTTGCATACATACATACAAACATTTACATGCACACAGAAGCACTTATATGTGCAAACACACATATGAAACAATTCTCAAAATGTGTAGAAAAGTTAGAAAACAATAGAAAATATGTCCTGAGTAAGACTAGAATCAAGTGATAATTTTTAATATTAGAAAGTCGTCAAGTGAACTTTCCCCCCAAAAGCATGAGACTATTACATAAGTAGTGACCAGAGATAGTAAAAGAGCCAAGTAATAATTATTAAAGGGATCGGATCCATGGAAGAATGAATCAGATACCCCTGCAGGTGCATCTGAAAATGTTCATATCCTGTGTCAAATGTTAGAACATCTTTGAAAATTGTAGAGAAACAGTTTGAACAGTCAGTCGTGGATAAGATCATCAGAGAAGTTCAGAATTACTAGTATGTTTCTCAATCAAATAAACCAACAAACTATGGCAGGGCAATGCGATACAAGTCTGGAATTCTAGCACTCAGACTAATACAGGAGATTAGAGAGTGGATTAAATAGTAATACCTTCCCTGGACTAGGTAGTATAATTTTGCTTCAATAAAACAAACCAAAGAACAAGAAAGGAATTCACAGTTGGAAGTTTGGGCAAATTTTGTCATGTTTTGAGAAGTCATGTTTCCTATTGAAATACAACTCATATATCATCCTCAGTCATGTTTTAAATGCTCTCTTCATTACAGAATACTTCTAGATGCAAAATCGGTCATGATTCCGAACCAAAAATTTTAAAATTTTAGCATCATTCTGTTGGATTCCAAAGAAATAATGAAGGAATACAAAAGCTTAAGCCAGGAGAAACAGCAAAGTTATCTAATGTAGGACTTTGTAGACCTTACTAAATTAGAATTTATATTTAAAATAAATATCTTTTGCTTGTAATTTCATATTCTATAGGATACTACAAAATACTTTTTAAGTAGAAGTTTTAATTTACCAATTCACAAATGATTCTGGCATTCTATTTGTCTAGAATAATCTTTCTTTCAAGAGAGTTGTAATTAGGATTTAGTTTATAGATAATTCCAACAGTAGATGTATAACATGATAATGTGAATAATCTAGAAAAAGTTGACAATAAATGGATGGTATTAATTTATAAATTTAGAAAAAGAGCCATGTTTTGTGACTTTTGTGTAACATGGTATGAAGAGAATTATTGTTTGAAATCTTTTTTCTTCTACCTGTACATAACATAGGAAGAAATTTCCTTAATTATATACCTCTGTATACAATGAGAAAAATACTAGGTTTGGGGTTTGTTTTCATTTTGTTTTTGTTGTTTTGTTTGTCCTAGGGCTTGACGTCTGGGCCTGGGCACTGTCCCTGAGCCTGTTTTTTGCTCAAGGATACTGCTCTACCACTAGAACCTCAGTGCTACTTGTGTCTGGCTTTTCCTGAGCAGTTTATTGGAGATAAGAATCTAAGAAACCTTCCTGGCTGGGTGGACTTTGAACCATAATATACAGATCTTTCCCTCTTGAATATCTATGGTGGATGAAAAGATAAGTATAAATAATATTTTCAAGTTTTCTGATCTCAAGAATACCACTTGATGGAAAACGATGCAGCAAAATTTAGTGTAGTGTTCTTTCAACAATAAAAAGGGCATAAAATTAGCAGAATTGTAGAATTTTTTCACAGTAGTGATAAGCTAGTCATGCTGTGAATTTAGGGAATTTTAAGGTGCAGCTTACAAGGTGGAAACTGTTGGGCTAGAATGACTTTACTGCATAAAATTTTGGTATTGATTGTCATTGAAATAATAGCTTACTATGATGAACAAATGTTTACTCTAGAGGAATTAATTATTATAGATACTTCATAGTTTTATCTTCTACCAGAATGTGGCTAGTTTCTCTGTTGACATTTAAATATGTAATGCCCCATTGGAAATTGCATCTCTTGCAGAATTAGATAAAATGCATACAGGCACTGTTTTAAATATCTCTGGTATGGCATACTCAGAATTTAAAAATGAGTAATTAGTAGAACACATATATTCTGTCCTCTTAACAAATATTCAGTTTTAATAATTAGGAGTTTTCAGAGAATTGAACTATTTTTTATTTAGTATGAGACAATATTAAAATAATGTTTATTAAAAAAATAATGGCAAGTATATTCTGAAAAGTTTGTATAGTTTGATAGCATTCAAGTTGATGACCATCTGAAAAAGAAAGGGACAATTAATTCAAATTAGAAGTCAAATATTGTTCATTTTTTAAAAAATGTAATACACATAGAATATCATTTACTATAGAAATATAGTGAAATTATATTTTATGTAGCTTATTTTTAAGTTTAATTTTATGGTCAAGGTGGTATATAGAAGGTGTTGCAGTAATTGTAAGGTAATGAATATCTAAAAGTCAAACTTTTTATGCCCTCCCTCATTTTTCTCACACTTTTACTTCACCTCAATATCCCTCACAAGTTGTAATGTGAATATCCGGCATGTTGTCTTGTGAGTATTGCTATTGCATTGGTTTGCCCTTTGTCCTAAAAGAAATCACATAGTACTGTAAAAACAATAACCACAAAGAAAAACCTCTGTTTCCATGTCTAGGAGTTCATTTTGCTCAGCATCCTCTTATATGGTTATATATACATAGCTATTGAGCCATTCTGCTCATCCGCTAGGACTATCTTAGCCATTACCTAATTATTACACATGAGGAAAACCATGGAATCTGTTTCTTTGCGTCTTGCTTATTTTTCTTAGTAGGATTTTTCCAAGTCTTTCCATTTCCTTATTAATTGGAAGCATAAAATTCCACCGTGTGTGTGTTTAATGGATTTGTTCATCTTCTGAGTGGCATATTGGTTTAAATCATGATTGCATGTAAGTATCATTAGGGTCATACAAAAATGACAGATGCCACCTCCCCAGATATACTAAAATCACGATTTCTAAGTAAGATAGTTTTTGATGGTGGGACAAGTGTTGAGATACCTGAATAAGTCTAATGTATTTCTTGCACTGAGTTAGGCAGGAAGACATCATAGAGGATAAAAATGGTAGTAACAAAATATTCCCTTGAGAAAGATTTAGGAGGCTTCCAGAAATATGAAGAAATTCAGATAATTTTGAAGAATTTAGAAATGCAAGTTCAAGTATGTCTCTTTAAATAAAAATAATGTAAGTGGAAGGGCAAAAGAAGAGGAAGAGAAAAAATAACTGACAGCAGATCATTGTTCCAAGTTAGAGTATAAAAAGAAATAATCTATAACTTCCCAGTTAAAAGGAGACCAATATAATACGTCCCACTTAATTTAGGTACATGCAAAATATTTACTTGGCTTTTTCCTACTTTAATGCTCCAAAATAAAGACTTATAAGAAAAGTTATGTGATTGCCATTACTTCAACCAGAACACTAATTGTGATGAGCCCTCTTTTTATCACATTGCACTTGGAAAATAGTCCATAAGTTGAAGATGTTGTGGCTGATTAGAGTCAGAGTTAGGGGCTTCTACTTGTACAATTATCCCAAAATAGTTTAAAGCAGTTTTTCCCCCAAGATATCCAACTGCATTGTCTGAAGCTGTACTTTGAACACACCCTCAAATGTGAGTACGTAATTTGAAATTATACTTCAGCATTTCCTTGGCACATTCTACTTTGTGTCTTTATCTTTTTTGCACATTCCTTTTGAGTTCATAGTTGCTCTATTTCAATTTCATCTTCATAAACTACTAATAAGAACATTGTTCAACTACCACTTCTTGTTTGCACACACCCAGTGTATGTATCAAGGTACTTTGTCTATGATAAACAATAGGGTAGTACTCACTCTCTGAGGAAAAAATTGCACAGTATAACCCTATGCCCACAGTAGAGGGTGTAGAATTTAAAACAGTTTGAGACAAACAGTGATATTAGAAGTGAAAACCTCCCTAGGGAAATTTGCTTGGAGCTCATTAGTTTTCCCAGGAGAAATATAAATATCCACAAAATTTGGAGCTAATTAGTAAGTAATCAATTTAATACTAGATCCTAGAACTTGTGTTAATTCAAGTCACCATTGTATTATTGTTATATCAGAATTCTTCCGTATTTGCCAATGTGTATGAGAAAATGAAAGATTTGGATTAAATGGTGAGGTTAATGTCTGAACTCTTCCATTCAATAAAAGCTTGAAGTTTATTATAGCACTTCCTACATATAAGAATTTGTGGCAGGGGCTGGGAATGTGGCTCAGTGGTAGAGTGCTTGCCTTGCATGCATGAGGCCCTGGGTTCGATTCCTCAGTACCAAATAAGCAAAAAGAAAAAAGCCAGAAGTGGTGCTGTGGCTCAAGTGATAGAGCGCTAGCCTTGAGCTGAAGAGCTGAGGGATAGCGCCCAGGCCCAGAGTTCAGGCCCCACGACCGGACCCCCCCCCCTCCAAAAAAAAAAAAAAGAATTTGTGGCAGGTTGATTGACAGGGTTACTTAAGCATGGAGATATCCCTAACAAGAATTAGATTTCAATAAGGTATATGGCAGTTATGATTTGTTAATGTTTATTGAGGCATTTTCTGTTATAAAGAAGAATCAATTCAAGGAGTCTTCAGTCACATCAGTAAAGCTGTATGTTTAACCTAATACTTGGTGTTACTTGTCCTACATTTGTGATGATTAGACTGATAAGATATCCAAACAATATTTCAATAAAATCCCAAACTGTTGTGGATACATGAATCACTCACTGGAACTGTAGGACAAATTAGGCTTGTCTGTGCTGTAGTTCAGTCTCTAATCTCCTGTCTAAACAGTCTTGAAACATATTCACAAAATACCTCTAAGGAAAGTTCATGAGAGTTATAACTGTATAATTCTTCTAAGGTCAGGATAAAAGCATTTGTTCCCAGCATTTAAAATCAACAGGATCTGTTGAATTCATGGATCCAAAATTTTATAGTTTCACATTCATATCACAAAATTTTATCAATATGACTTTCACCAAAACACTGTTCTTATTGAACTTATCTATGTCCTTTTACTTTTCAAATCCAAATAGAATATTTCCTTCAAAATATTCCTGCAAATTCTTTCCTTCCTTTACTTCTGTAAATCTGTGTTTATTTCTTGTTTCCTTATTTATCTCTTTCATCCAATCTTATCCACACTGGTGCTCACATTGCTCACACTTGTGTCAGAATTTTCCTTTTCCTCCTCACTTTAATAATGACCCCGATTTTATTATTCTTTTGCATATTCAAGGTCGTGGATATTTTGATGATGTCTAAACAGACATATATTTGCATCTCTTTAACATAAACCTTAGAACTGAGTGTTTTTTCCTCTAAGTCCATATTTTCCATCTGTAGTCCTTTTCACCAAGAATATAACTAACAGTTGCCAGTCAGAGATGTGGATGCATTTTATATTTCTTCTTACCTTTCTTTTTACCTTTCTTACCCTCCCCTTAGATAAGATGAATGATTAAGATTTTCTCAGTTTCTGTCACTAATACAATTTCTATGTACTCCTTTTTATGCCCATGACACCAGCCTGTTACAAGTATTCATCACTGGTAACCTAGTCCTAAAACAACCGCTTACAAATTATGCTTTTTTTTCCCCAGAGTCTTTTCATATTGGTCCTCTCCATCACCAAATTACTCTCTTTGTAAGCACACAGAGTGAAGAGCCCAGACAATAATTCTAGTATCATTATTAACTCACTACATTGACTCTTTGCCTTACATTTCTCATCTGTAAATGGATGTAATTTACCAGAAATATTGAAGAATACTTGTTGACTTCTAGAACAAGAAAAAAAAGTGAAGAGTCCTTACATTTTCCACTTTAGCTTACAAATAAGGAAAGAGTCAAATTCAGTTTGTTGGTATGAAGTCAAAAGTTGTTTTATGCAGAAATAAAAATAAATTTTAACTCCTGGCACTACGGCCTATGTCATTTTGTGATAACTTCAGATATGTAAGTGGTATTATGTAAATTGTGTCACGTGTTAACAGCTGTACTGAAGGACATACTCTTAATAAATTATTAGAAACATTTGTTATTGAATATTACCTATAAGACAACGTTATTTGAATTAATCACACTGAATTGAACACTATATCTTAGTCCATCAAAATGTGGAAGTAAAAAATTTTATTTATAAGAACACAATACCAGCAAGAAAAGTGAGTATACATTAGAGAGACTGCAGGAATAACATTAGGGTTTTTATTGTCTCTACCTATTAATGTAATTTTATTTCTTGGTATAGAAACTCTCCTCTTGATATTGTTGTATGTAATCCAATTCAGTTTATAACTATGTATTCAATGTGGGAACACTAGCTTCAAAGTAGTGTAAAGTTTTTTTCCTTTTCAATCACCTTATCATTGTCAGGCTACACTGTGGTCATCATCATCATCTTCATCAAAATTATTATTAGCCTCATAAGTACTAATTAATGAAAATCTTATATGTGCCTATGATTTTGCTATTATTTGTCTTTTGATTAATATTTTTAATGTTAACACTGTGCATGCATCCATATTAAAATTTTGAACAAATAAAGAAACAAAAAAAACTAAACCATATCAGGTAGCTTGACTATGTATTTATAACAAATTATGAAATAGATTTTTGAAGCATTGCTAATTTCTAACCAGTATGAATTAACTTCCTCTCTTCCCCTCACTACACACAAATATTTAAGAGTTTGGACAGAACTTTTTCAAGTAATATACTTTAAATATTACTACAAAGTCATATGTGTATCTAAAATTCCCTTGAAAGTAAAAGCTCTACTTTCTATTGAAATATTAGTTATTTTATTCTAGGAAACTTTTAGAAAAATAGACTGTATATCTTTGAAATGTAAAAGGTCAAAAATAGTAGCAAAAAATAGAGTGAGTACGTCTTCAAAAATATATGTGTGTATATATATATATATATATATATATATATATATATTAATGTTATGTGTAGAATGACATTTTTAGAGATTGTCATCAGAAATATATACATATCTAAATTTATGGGTAGAATGATGTACACTATAGTGAAACAAAAACCTTAAAACATAATTAAAATAAAAAGTACATCAAAAATTGCCAGTGACTCACTCTTATAATTCCACCTATTCTGGGTAATGAGATCTTAGAAATGTGTTTGAAAGTTGCCCAGACAGAAAAGTACTTGTTAGATTCTTATCTCCAATTAACCACTAAAAACATGAATTAGCTCTGTGCCTCAAGTTGTAGATTGCTCTCCTTGAAGATAAAAAGGCTTAGGGATAATGCCCAGGCCTTTCAAAAAACAACAGCAGCAACAACAAAATGTATCACATTAATTTCACAAAAGCATCTTTTAACTGCTGTGAACCTTTCTTAGAAACATGAATACAAGCCTCTGGAAAATGTTAAGTAAAAAGTATAGAATATTTACGTTTATATTAAAGACGTGACTATTTAGATTGTTTAAGATATTTTGGTAATGATTAGGAATTAAGAATAATGATGGGTAGGTAATATATTGGGACTGGTTTGTTATTCTATTCTATGATATTTATAATGATTATATTAAATTACTCTTGCTTTATATTTGAATTATAATAAATGATAAACATTTTTAAATGTTTCCAATGGAAAGGAGTATCAATTCTTATGTAATTTCAAAGCAATTGAGAAAATTATTCCACGGCTGGTTTGCTTTAAGACTATATTTCTTTTCTTGTTCTAGTTTTCATACGTACATAGAAATTAAAATTCCAAAATTTCAATGGATGTTGGCATTCAGGAACATCTTCATAGATACTAATATTGGAGTCCCTTAAGTGGAATTGTTTTATTTCATTTGTTACTTTCACAAATAAATCAAGATGATAGTGTATTTTGTTTCTTTTCACTGCCATTGGCCCTTATCTTGAGAATACTTTTTCCCTAGCAAAGTAGAGAAAAACAATTGGATTGACCAAGTAACATATGGCTTTCATAAGATGGAGATGCATAGATTTGTGTCTTCTGTCATTTGCCAAAAGTTTCTTCCAGAAAAGATTATCAATTATTTATAAGTGTTGCTTAATTCCTAAGTATTCCAGTTATCACATACACTTTTTGATTTAGTTATCTCTGAATAAACTTAAAATAAACAATTAAAAATACTTAAAATGAACAGAAATCATATTATTGTTTTAAATGTTGCAGTTTACAAAGTTTATAAGCAAACACAGAAAATATCTTCTTGCGTATTCTACATTTTGTGTGAAGTATTTTAACAATAGCTTTTTATTTTGCTGACATGTAATTCACCTCAAATATATTATTTCCTTTTATTGTATGCATTTTAGTGATTTGGAAGTGAATTGTACAATCATAGGTTTTCCAAGCCTAAAATTTTCACAAATTTGCTTTTCTTCAAATAGAAATGCTGTAAATTTTAGAACAGACATTAAAGTAGATATAAGATTTATTTACAGGAATTTGTCCAGCATACATCCTCGATAGTGATCCTTTTCAAAATTTGGTTTTGGGGATTATTTCCAGGGTCTCACACAAAGTATTCAAGTGCAATCTCAATGAACTACATTCCCTGTCCAAACAAGTTTTTTACTTCTCTTTAATACATACATAGACGTGTAATGGATAGAACCTATTCAATTCTCTTTGACCTTTTGAAAACTTGCTTGCTTTAATGATTGAAGTATTATACAAATTCATTTGCTATGTGGAGTATATCAATTTCTCTACAAGTGCATTACTATATTTTGTGTCATCTTTTTATATTATAGTCCTACTAGTGAGTTTTCTCTTTATTTTTTCTTGGATACTAAAGAGGAACTTATTTTATATGCTCCTACTATCTACATATATTCTTAATATTTTTGGAAAAGTTATATAGAATTAGAAGATATAAAAATACTTAGACTCAGAATCATTGTAGCATTAACATTTTAGCATTAACAATTATGTGTCTTCTATCTGTTAGATATTTTTTCACTTCTGTTATATTGTCCTTTGAATTATGAAAGAGTATAAGTTGATATTATCCAGATTATTCTTGCTTTTCTGTACCCACTAATGCATTCCATGTCATATTTTAGAAACTTTTACTGATCCAATGCCATGAATTTTTATGTTTATGTTTTATGTTTTTACATCTCACATTTAGTTTGATAATCATCTTCTGTTTAAAAACTTTAAATTTTTCGGAAAAGGTCAGATAATGTGATGTTAGGAAAACGATCCCTTAAATATGTATTTTAATGTTTTTTTTTCTTTCATGCATGTGTTTCTAACGCATTTATAAGATTATTTCTTTGTTGCTTTGTATGTCCCTCCCCCACAGTGTAACCCCCGCTTTCACTATATTTGATGTCAGTATAACTTGTGGAGGAGATGGGGACAAACAAGTCGTTTAAGGATTCAGGTGGACCTGTTGCAACAATGAGAAGTACAAAATGTCATGTCAAAAATGAGCTTTACAATGTCGGTGTGGAGGGGGGAGGGGGGAAAGGATTGGGTGGTGGGGAGGGGGGGAGGCTGGGAAGGGAGGTGAAGGGTAAACAAAGGAGGAGGCTGCAATGCTTGGTAAGAAATATATGCATTATCCTGCGCATGTAATTGTAACCCCTCTGTACAGTATGTTCTCAAATAAAATTAAATTAAATTAAAAAAAATAAAAAATAAAAACTTTAAATTTTTGTATAAGGATTGAGGTAGTAGTCTAAGAATTTTTTTTTTAAATAGAGGGAGGCAATAGTGCCACAACAACCATTTAAGATTCTATTTTTATTTTATAAAGTCATGGCATCCTTTTCAAAATCTATTGACCATAAAACTGAGATTTTTATTGTGAAAATACCATACAGAGGGGTTACAATTACACAACAGTATTAACCAAATCATGCTATTTGCAGAAGAGTATTTAAAAGGTGTAATTTCTTATAAAATTGAACTTTTAATCCAACAAAATGAATACCAGGAATCTATCACTTGAAAGATGTGAGCGGAAGTCAAAGGGAAGGAATAATGAGAGTTATGGAGGAAGAGAGTGAAGGCATAATATTCAATGCAGATAGTATGAAACTAGAAAACATGAAAGTGAGGTGAGGTTTGGAAGGGTATAAGAAAGTTATTAAAGATCCAGTGTACTTATAAACTGATTTGTGGAATGGAAATTCTTTTGAACAACTGTTTAATAAAAATATAATTAAAAACAATGGAGACATCTGATCTTCAACTGTATTCTCTTAAACCATGAATCAATATAATAGTTTCCTCCTCAGAAATTTTCTTTGCAGGTATTTTCCTCATAATGTCAGAAAACTGACCAATGCAATGAATATCAATATATCACATTGCCTATTGTAAATAGACACAATATAAAAATCACAGTAAAATTTTTAGAATTCATCACATGAAAAAATAACAGGTAGAAAGTATGAAATGATGAATTATAGTTTTTCCAAGTACTTTACCTATGGTATCTAACTTAATCCTCACAATAATCCCATAAAGTGGAACTACTTCCATTTTTCTTACTCAGGTGATGGTATTGACGTCTTCAGAATTGGAATTACTAGTACAGCATTGCACACATGGTAAGTGTTAGCCTGAGGACCATCTCCCGCTGTATCAAATAACCTCATTTTATTTTATGACTAAAATACCAGCACTTAGTCTACTAATTCTAGGAAAATTTCCCAGAATTATTGTGTACACTCTAATTATATTTGTCTTTATCTTTGTTAGAAAATAGGTAGCTATAATATGAAAACTCCAAGTTCATAATCAATTTATACATCACTGGTGAAAGGAACTGCTAAAGTATAACATTCTTGATTTCTAGCTCAAAATAGTAGAAATCATAATCTATCCCTTCACTCAACACTGCACTGCCTGGGGACCCCATTTCTGTTTAACACTGTCATACCGAAAGAGTGTCCTGCCCAATTCCTGATGGAAACAGCCTGCAGGTGTTATGGACCAATCATTTCCACATTGTAGCTCACCTAGGTTGTTTACCATTAGAAGTATTTTGATTGCTTTTTATACCAAACATTCTGAGAGAAATATACTACTTTAAAATGTTATTAAAGCAAGACTGATATAAAAATCACCTTTTACCCCAGATAAATATTTTACCTTTCATATACCCCAAAATGCCGTCTGAGCTATCATTAATGTTAGCAACAAGGGGTTAAAAATCATAGACACCAAGACCGAAGCATGAATTAAAGACTCTCCAACTTGTCAATACAATTGGTTTAAAAAGTCATCAATACTACTGCATTTTTATAATTTTCTTGTGAAGATTCAATTATAAACTATTAACAGTTGAAAATAACACATTTTCTTGGGAGTAGGACACTAAGCACAAGATTAATCCTAATCATTTTAAAGGACCTTTATTTATACTACAAATTCACTCCCATAACTACAATGATACGAAAAATAACTGAAGTACAGAAACACAAAGGAAGTAATTTAACTGCATCATCTACATTCAATGGACTGTGTTAATAGAAAACAAAGTTAAACTAATAATTAGCTTACCAAATTCACTTACATTTTTTATTCTATTTCATTTAGTTTCATAAAAACTGGATTTTCATGAGATGATGCATAAAAAGCCTATATACCCACATACATTTTCAGATCTTAACAATATTTATTTCAGAAATGTCTTTAGCTCCATAGTGAATGAACTGAAATAATACTAAAATATTCAAAGGGTTTTCAGAAATTGCAAGACTCGCTCTGGGATGTTATTCATATTGGAAAAGATATTCGAAAAGCCTTACTTGTTAAGTTGCCATAGTTACTCCCACAAAAGAGCCATTAGCCCTTTGCATGTACAAAACAACTTCAGATACATCCACTATCTAAAGATGACACATGCTTTTGGTTTGTTTGTTTTTGAAAGGAATAGCTAACAAGCATATCAACAATACTGATTTTCAGTCAATATGATGGGATATTCAAACTTGATAAATATTGGGTTGATTACCTCTTAGTGTGAATAGATATGATCTTACAAAGAAAGTTATTTTCAACAGAAAGCCAGAAAGAGTTTATCCACTTTGTGTTTCACGGGAATAACCAGAGAGCAATACCTATTTGGTCCAGTTGGTCAAACTTACTCCATGAGCCTATGTTAAAAGTATAACAAATTTAAGAAGTCAAATACATATTTTGTTCCGACAATCATCTTCCAGCACTAATTTACTACCTAAATATGTCTGAATCTTCTCACCTAACATATAACAAGAGCTGAAAGCGTTCTCTTTCATCTAATTTAATATTGTAAATCCTTTGATTCTGATGATATTATTTGACAAATAAAATGTACAAAAGGGTGGTCCAACTGAAATGACATGACAGAATACTGATACATAAAAACATTGCAACAAATTTAGCTCTTTTCAGCCTCACCCTGTCCACATTGGCAAGCAATATTGCAACAGCACATGCACACATATACACATACACACATATGCACACATGTATACACACCTATACATGCATGCTAAATTCAAGGTTTATTGTTCAAAAAAAGTTCAAATAAAAAATTAATGATTAGTACAAATGATAATTTGCCTTACTACAAAATAATACACAATCCAGTCACCATGGATGTTACATTTTACCTGCCTATCCACATGTGACCACTTAATTTATATTTAATTACTTAATTAACTAATTAATTCAATCATTTGTTTGGTGTTAATACTAAGGCTTGAACTCAGGGCCTGTCTCTGTACCAGAATTTGTTATTTTTTTGTTTTAGTTTTCTCAAGGATATCATTTTACTGCTTGTACCACAGCTCCAGTTCTAGCTTTTGTTGGTTTATTTCAAATCAGAATCTAATGGACTTTTTTTTTGTTTGGACTGGTTACAAACCACAATCCTCAGACTTCATCTTTCTGATTAGCTAGGATTAATGACATGAGCCACCAGTGTGGCTTCTATTTTTCCTCTATAGTTATCTAATGAACTACTTAGATAGTAATTTAAAAATGAGAGTATAGAAGCAAGATGTACAGTGATGATACTGTCCTGTCAGAAATTCAAGTTAGTAATGTAAATTTCTTATTAAGAACACACACAAAAAATACCATGATATAGTATAAGAGAACTCACAACTGGACATATGAGCTTTAAGAGCTTTCTAATAGATCCATTATTTATTGGTACCCAACATTAGAAAAAAATGTATAATGTAGTACTAAAATAGAAGTCCTTTACATGACTACTTACATTCCTTGTTTTTTTAAGACACTTGTTTTCATCTAAAAAAGTAGGCCTGTCTATTGTCTTCATGTGGTTTCAATGATTGAAGGTGCTTAATGAGAAATCAAAATGTATTAGTAGTCCTTTGCTATCAATTAAATCTCACTTTTTCTTTTTGGAGAATATAATGATCAAAGAAATAGTTGAGAATCAGCAAGCAATTGTTCAGAATCATGCTTCCAGTGCAAGTGGATGAACAGTAAGTAATCCTCAATATCATTTTCCACAAAGTTTTGTCACAGATACAATCGGCCTGCCTTCTCTTGCTGCTTTCATAGCCTGGACCTATTCCTTCATTGTACATGAAAAGTGTGATTCAACTGATTTCATTCAGATCTGTTCCTAGAATTATCAAGGATTTAGATTCTTGTCTGCAATATGATTAAACCTATGTCTCTTCATGTAGGCTGCTAAAAATGTATTTACCAAATTCAAGTAAATATATAAATTCTATTTCCATCTTTTTAAAACATAAAATTCTGCTTGCTCTATAAATTGATCAAAGGCATGCATTTGTGGCTATCTAGGTCATTGCACATCTGTCTCTCTTCCTCTCTCTTTAATGTTTCTCATAGATAATAGGATTGCTTTATAATTATCGTAATTTATTTTGCTTTTATATTTTTGGTTGCATCATTTTACTTTCTGCTCTGCCATTTCCCAAATCATTTATATAGAAGGCATTATTTCATCTTTTCTCATTCCTAGAATAAGCTGCACATGAAGACACCACTGGTCCTTATTTTCAGTCTGTATCTTTGAATACGGAGGAAAATCTTTCCTCTGCTTCCATCAATTCCCTACTCTCCAGTTAGAATAATTTCGAATATTAAAAATGTAAAAAGGCAAAATAAATCATGGTGAAAAAACTGATGCAGAAAATTCACCGGATTTTTCTGAACAGTTCAACTAACTTGAACTATTAAGGAAATACTTGGA
The DNA here is from genome assembly GCF_019054845.1 of Dipodomys spectabilis. Taxonomy (NCBI): domain Eukaryota; kingdom Metazoa; phylum Chordata; class Mammalia; order Rodentia; family Heteromyidae; genus Dipodomys; species Dipodomys spectabilis. The sequence continues at coordinate 6,554,106 of NW_024870984.1, read as the reverse complement.
CACCTCATTCCCACTGTCACTCAAAGTCTCTGGTTAGGTAATTCTGATGAAGACGAGGAATATGATGAAAAAGTGAGGAATGGTATCAATTGCAAGAAAAAATGGAGAAAGATCCATGCAACTTTCTTCTTTTGGCTGCTGAAAATTATCACGTTATTACAGTGTGGAGACTACTTTCCAAAAAGGCCACTCATGTGAATACTAGGGATGACGATGAGTATACGCATATTCATCAAGAAGCCTACAGTGGACACTTAGACACTGTCTGTGAGTTGGTGGCTGAAGCGGCAGATATTCATGCAATAACTGTAGATGGCTGGACAACCCTGCGCAGTGCTTATATGTGGAATAATACTAGAGTGGCTTTTTTCTTACTTCATCATGATGGAGATACCAATGGCCCCCTTGCGTCTTGCTGATGAAAGTAGAGTTAGCAAAGACATGTTGGATCTGCTTCTGTTGAACCATTATGTCAAATCAGGTCTGAAGAACAATTTGGAAGAAACTGTATTTGATATTGCCAAAAGGATAAGTATGTATCACTACCTCTTTGAAGTTTTGGAAGGCTGTACAAATTGCTCTCCTAAGTCATAATGGTTCGGTTAAGTTTCTTAAATTTCAAAAATGCCATTTCATTCTGTTTCCATACAAAATATTTTCACAATCCAACTAACAACAATAGCTTACTGCAACAATTCATGGATTCCATGGAAGTCTTCCAAGTCAATTGCCTTACTTTGATGTCAAAATGTATTCAAGAGTTAGTTGTATATATCTATAATGATTTCTGGAGAGTTTTTGCTTTTTTATTGTAATTAAGTGGTTACATAATTTCACAGTATTGTGGTTTAGTGATACTCAGTTAAAATCATAAACACATTCTAACATTTCTGGAGAAAATTGTCTATCACAGTCTATAACATTTATGAGTTCCATGAGCTTTGCGATACTGTTATTTCTTCCACATTGGTTGGTATGTACATATATTTTGTTTTGCATAACATCAGCTCTTCCCTTTTTCCCACTTGTTCCCTCCCTTCTATCCCTGCCATTAACTTGCTTAGTTCATTTTGGTCAATGTCCAGTGCAACTAATGGATTTTTCCCTGATTTCCTCTAGTTCTATGTCATCTTCCTGGTTCCCCTTCATTGTACACATATATACCATACATGTGATCAGCAGCATGAGGTTATTTAGTAGAGATTTGACCAGATGAGTGAAAGTCCTTTGTTTCCGAAGTCCTGTTAAATATGTCATATTACCTAACATTTTGGTTTTAACATCCACTTATCAGGGAGACCATGTACTGTTGGTCTCAATGCTCTTGGCTTCTTTGCTCAACATGATCACCTTCTAGCTCCATCCATTTCCCTGCAAATGCCATTATTTTGTCATTTCTAATGACTGAATAATATTCCATTGTGTATAGATACCACAATTTTGGGATCCATTCATCTGTGGTGGGACATCTGGGTTGTTTCCATATCCTGGCTATTACAAACAGTGCCGCAATAAACATGGAGGTGCATGTGTCCTTGTATACTGGTTCCTGTTGTTCAGGATGGATGCCTAGAAGTGGTATGACTGGGTCATAAGGGAGGTCAATATTTAGCTTTCTTAGGACTCTCCAGACTGTTTTCCAAAGTGGTTGTATAAGTGTACATTACCACCAGCAGTGTAGTAGGGTTCCTCTTTCTCCACATCCCCTCCAGCATTTGTCATTGGCTGACTTGAGGATGTGGGACATTCTGACTGGGGTAAGGTGGTATCTCATGGTTGTCTTTATTTACATTTCCTTTACAACCAGGGATGGTGAACATTTCCTAATGTGTTTCTTTGCCATTTTTATCACTTCTTCTGAGAAGTCTCTCTTTAGTTCCCTTTCCCCTTAAGTAATTGGTTTGTTAGGTTTGGGAGGGCCTGGTTTCTTGAGATCCCTGTATATACTGGATATTAACACCTTGTCGGATATATTGCTGGTAAGTAGTTTTTTGCAATTAATTGGTTGTCTTTCTAGCTTGGTTGCGATCGCTTTGCATTACAGCTATAGCTTTGCTATAGTTTTTTATTGTAAGGTAGTCCCATTTGTCAAGTCTCACTCCAATTTGTTGTGAGCCTGAGACTCTGTTCAGGAAATTCTTTCCTGTGCCTATAAGTGCCTATAAGTTCAAGTGTCTCTCCTACTCTGCCTGCAGTGGTTTCAAAGATTCAGGTTTAATGCTAAGATCTTTAATCCATTTTGAGTTAATATTGGTGTATGGTGATATGCTGGGGTCTACTTTTATTCTTCTTCATGTGGCCACCCAGTTTTCTTAGCACCAGTGGTTGAAGAGGCTGTGTTTCTTCCATTGTCTGTCTTTGGTTCCTTTGTCAAATATCAGCTGACTGTAGGCATGTGGATTTATTTCTGGATCTTCTATTCTATTCTATTGGTCTTCGGGTCTGTTTTTGTGCCAGTACCATGCTGTCTTTGTTATTATAGCTCTATAGTAGAGTTTGAAGTGCTGCATGGATATCCCTCCCATGTTGTCTTTATTCTCTAGAATTGTTTTGGCTATTCTAGGTCTTTTGTGGTTCCATACGAATTTTTGGACTGTTTTCTGTATTTCAGAGATATACATCATTGGGATTTTAATAGGAATTGCATTGAATTTGTATATTAATTGGGGCAGTATTGCCATATTCACTATATTGTCTACCTATCCAACAGCATGGGAGGTCTTTCCATTTCCTAGTGTCTTCTGTAATTTTTTTCTTTAACTTTTTATAGTTTTCATTAAATAGTTCTTTTACATCTTTGGTTAGGTTAATTCCTAAATATTTTATTTTAGGGGAGGTTATTGTGAATGGTGTTTCTTCCTTTATTTCCCTCTCTGCTTGTACATTGTCAGTGTACAGGAAGGCAACTGATTTTATTGGATTGATTTTTGTATCCTGCTACAGTGCCGAAGAGATTTTTGATTTCTAAGAGTTTGGGGATGGAGTTTTTGGGATTGTGAAGGTATAGTATCATGTCATATGCAAAAAGGTATAGTTTAATTTCTTCTTTCCCTATGCATATCCTTTTAATGTCTTTTTCTTGCCTTATTGACCTGGCTAAGGTTTCCAGGGCTATATTGAACAGGAGTAGACACAGTGGGCATCCTTGCCTTGTTCCTGATTTTAAGAGAATTGGTTGTAGCTTTTCCCAATTAAGTATAGTATTAGCTATTGGTCTGTCATAAATGGCTTTTAATGTTTTAAGAAATGTTCCTTCTATTCCTATTGTCTCCAGAGCTTTTAGCATGAATGAATGTTGAATTTTAACAAAACCGTTTTCTGCATTTGTGGAGATAATCATATGATTCTTGACCTAGGCTCTGTTGATGTGTTGGATTATATTTATTGACTTACGTATGATAAACCATCCCTGCATCTCTGTGATGAAGCCTACTTGGTTTTAGTGTATGTATTTTTTTATGTGTTTCTTGATTCTGTTAGCTAGAATTTTGTTAAGGAACTTTGCATCTATGTTCATCAAGGAAATTGACCTGTATTTCTATTTTTGTTGGGTCTTTGCCTGGTTTGGGGATGAGTGTGTTATTGGTATCATGGAATGAGTTTGGGATAGCTCTCTCCTTCTCTGTTTCTCTGAAGAGCTTGAGGAGTATAGGTATTATTTCTTCTTTAAAGGTCTTATACAATTCTGTTGTGAATCCATTTGGTCCTAGGCTTTTTTTTCTTTCTTTTTAATTTTTTTATTATTTTTTACTGTGAAAATACTGTACAGAGGGGTTGCAATTACATAGGCAAGATAATGAGTATATTTCTTATTAAGCATTGTAGCCTCCTCCTTTGTTTCCCCTTCCCATCTTTTCCCATCCTGCCACCGCCCACCCACCCAATCTTCCCCCCCCACCACCAAAGTTGTAAAGTTCGTTTTCGGCATGACAACTTGTACTTATTGTTGCAATGGGCCGACCTGTATCCTTATTTAAACGACTTGTTTTTCCCCTTCCCCTCCACAAATTATAACGACATGAAAACAGTGAAAGCAGGGGTTATACTGTGGGGGAGGGACATACAAAGTAACAAACAAATGATCTTATTAATGTGTTAGAAACAATCACGTGAAAGAAATAAACATTTGAATACATATCTTAGGGTTCATTTTCCTAACATCACCTTATCTGGCATTTTCTGCTTGACTCATACATATACTAGATATTGCAAATAAGGGAAACCATGGGACCTATGATTCCTTGGGCTTGGCTTACTTCACTTAATATATTTTTTTCCAAGTCTTTCCATTTCCTAACAAATGGGGCAATGTCATTCTTTCTGATGGAGGCATAGAATTCCATTGTGTATATATACCACATTTTCTTGATCCATTCATCAACTGAGGGGCATCAGGGGGGGTTCCATATCTTAGCTATAGTAAATAATACTGCAATAAACATGGTTGTGCTGGTGGCTTTAGTGTGGTCTTGTTTGTAAACGTTTGGGTAAATGCCCAAAAGTGGGATTGCTGGGTCATAGGGGAGCTCTATGTGGAGTCTTTTGAGGAACCTCCATACTACTTTCCAAACTGGTTGAACAAGTTTACACTCCCACCAACAATGACAATGAAGTAAGGTTCCCTTCTGTCCACATCCCCTCCAGCATCTGTTTTTGTTAGAGTTCTTGATTTTTGCCATATTAACTGAGGTGAGATGGTATCTCAAATTTGTTTTGATTTGCATTTCTTATATGGCTAGGGAGGTTGAGCATTTCTTCATGTGTCTATTGGCCATCCTTCTTTCTTCTTCAGAGAAGTTTCTCTTTAAGTATTTAGCCCACTTATTTATTGGGCAGTTGTTTCTTTGAGGATTTGTTGTTGGGGGATTTAATTTTTTGAGTTCCAATTTTATTTTTGATATGGGACCCTTGTCCGTTGTATGGCTAGTGAAGATCTTCTCCCAATCCATGGACTCTCTATTGATCTTGCTAGCTATGTCCTTTGCCATGCAGAAGCTCTGCAACTTCTTGCAATCCCATTTGTCCAACCTTTCTTTGATTTGTTGTGTTTCCGGGTCTCTATTAAGAAAATTTCGGCTTGTGCCAAGGAGACCTAGGGTTTCTCCTATTCCATCCTGTAATGTTTTCAGAGTGTCTGCTTTGACTCCGGGGTCTTTGATTCATTTAGAGTTGATTCTGGTACAGGGTGATATATAAGGATCTAGCTTTCGTTTTCTACAAGTAGTTAACCAATTTCGCCAGCAACATTTACTGAAGAGGCTCTCTTTCTTCCATTCTATTTTTTTAATCTTCCTTATCAAAGATTAGATGGCTCTAGGTCTGTAGGTTCATTTCTGGGTTTTCAATTCTATTGCATTGGTCCTGAGGTCTGTTCTTGTGCCAGTACCAAGCTGTTTTGATTACTATGGCTTTATAGTAGAGTTTGAAATTTGGTTTTGATATTCCTCCAGCCGTGGTCTTTACGTTGAGGAATGTTTTTTGCTATTCGGGTCTTTTATTGTTCCATATGTATTTTTCGATTGCCTCTTCTATTTCCTTGAAGAATGAGGTTGGAATTTTGAAAGGTATCGCATTAAATTTTTAGATAGCCTTGGGAAGTATTGCCATTTTCACAATGTTAATCTTTCCAATCCAGGAGCATGGGAGTTTTTCCCATTTTCTAAGTTCTGTTTTGATAACCTTCTTCAAGTTTTTAAAGTTCATCATAGAGGCCTTTCACTTCTTTGGTTAAGTTAATTCCTAGGTATTTTATTTTCTGTGGGGCTATCACAAATGGAGTTGCTTTCCTAATTTCAGCCCCACTTTTCTCATTGTTGGCATACAAAAAAGCCATTGATTTTGAGGGTTCATTTTATACCCTGCTACTTTGCCAGAGTTTTGAATCACCGTGAGTAATTTGGGAGTGGAGTCTATGGGATTCTTTAAGTACAAGATCATGTCATCTGCAAAGAGGGAGAGTTTTTATTTCGTCTTTCCCTATTTGGATCCCCTTTATGTCTGCATCTTGTCTTATTGCTGTAGCGAGGCATTCTAATACTAGGTTGAAGAGAAGTGGAGAGATTGGACATCCTTGTCTTGTTCCTGAGATAAGAAGAAATGGCTTTACTTTTTCAACATTAAGTATAATGCTGGCTGTAGGTTTGTCATATACAGCCTATATTGTATTGAGGAATCTTCCATGGATTCCTTATTTTTCCAAAACCATCATCATAAAGGGGTGTTGGATCTTGTCAAATGCTTTTTCTGCATCTATTGAGATAACCATGTGGTTCTTATCCTTGCTCCTGTTGATGTGACGAAAAATATTAATTGATTTGTGTATGTTGACCCAGGTTTGCATCACTGAAATGAATCCTGTTTGATCTTGGTGTATGATTTTTTGGATGAATTGTTGAAGTCGATTTGAAAAAATTTTGTTGAGAAGTTTTGCATCAATGTTCATCAAACAAATGGGTCTATAGTTCTCTTTCTTTGATGAGTGCCTGCCTGTTTTGGGGATGAGGGTGATGATGGCTTCATAGAATATGTTTGGTAGTAAACTTTCTCTTTCAATTTCATTGAAGAGTTGGAGGAGTATCGGTTTGAGTTCTGCTTTGAAGGCCTTGTAGAATTCTGCTGTAAAACCATCTGGTCCTGGATTTTATTAGCTGGGAGGTCTCTTATTGCTCTTTCTATTTCAATGTTTGATATGGGCTGGTTAAGATGGTTTAACTCATCTTGGTTTAGTTTTGGCATTTCAATATTTGCTAGGAAAAGGTCCATTTCTGCCAAGTTCTCTAACTTATTAGCATAAAGTTTTGAGAAGTATTCCCTTAAAATGTTATGAATCTTTTCTGGTTCCGTGGTGACATTTCCATTCTCATCTCTGAATTTATTTATTTGTGTGTGTTCTCTTCTTTTTCTTATAAGATTTTCTAAGGGTCTGTCAATTTTGTTAATTTTTTCGAAGAACCAAGTCTTTGTTTTGTTGATTCTTTCTATAGTTTTTTTTGGATACTAATTCATTTAATTCTGATTTAATTTTAATTTTTTCTTTCCATCTACTGGATTGGGGTTTATCTTGCTGTTCTTTTTCAAGGAGGTTCAGATGTCTCATTAAATTTTTGGTTTCAGATCTCTCCAATTTGTTGATGTAGGAACTCACAAGTATAAACTTGCCTGTGAGTACTGCCTTTTCTGTGTCCCAGAGGAGTAATTTGTGTGCTCATTTTTGTTGAAATGCATGAACATTTGAATTTCCTTTCTAATCTCGTCCTTGACCCTCTCGTGATTCAGCATTGTATTGTTCAGACTCCATGTGTTACCGGTCTTTCTTCGGTGGCTTTTGGTGTTGAGTTCTAATTTTATTCCTTTGTGGTCTTAGAGAATGCAAGGTGTCACTTAAATGTTTCTGTATTTGGACAAGTTTGCTTTGTGGCCTAAAATGTGGTCTATTTTAGAAAATATTCCTTGTGCTGCTGAGAAAAACGTCTATTCTTATGCTGCTGGGTGAAATATTCTGTAGATGTCTGTTAAATCTAGTTGATCAATGCAGTTGTTTAGATCTGCGGTTTCTCTGTTTAGTTTTTGCCGAGTTGATCTATCTAGTGGGGGAGAGTGGTGTGTTAAAATCCCCAACTATTAATATGTTTGGATCTATGTGGGATTTAAGGGAAAGTAGTGTTTCTTGGATAAATTTGGGTGCTCCATTGTTTGGCGAATAGATATTTAGAAGTGTAATATCCTCCTGAAGGATAGATTCCTTAATTAGTATGTAGCGACCTTCTTTATCTCTTCTCACAAATTTTTATTTGAAGTCTATTGTATCCGATATTAGGATTGCAAATTCCACCTGTTTATGGGGGCCGTTTGCTTGGTAGATTTTGCTCCAGCCTTTAACATTGAAAGTGTGTTTGTTTTTATGGGCAAGATGTGACTCTTGAAGGCAGCAGATAGAAGGATCTTGTTTTTTAATCCAATTAGACAGTCTATGTCACTTAATTGCTGAGTTAAGTCCGTTAATATTAAGAGATAGGACAGAAAGTTTTTTGGGAGTTCCTGCCATGTTATCCACCTTCTTGGGGGCTGCAAAAACTGGGTTCTTCCTATGGTTCTTGGATTCTCAGTTTGGGTGCAGTTTCTTGGCCTTTATTGCGGTCTTGTTGGTTTTCTATATGTAGGACGTCTTTAAGAATCTTTTGTAGGGCTGGTTTGGTGGAGATGTATTGTTTCAATTTTTCTTTGCTATGGAAGGTTTTTATTTGGCCTTCAGTTATGAAGGAGAGTTTAGCTGGGTACAGTATTCTTGGTTGATAGTTGTTTGTTTTTAGGGCATGGGATACATCATTCAAGGCTCTTCTTGCTTTGATTGTCTCTGCTGAGAAATCTGAGGTGATTCTAATTGGTTTCCCTTTATAGGTGATTAATCTTTTTCCTTGACAGCTTTAAGGATCTTTTCCTTGGTCTGAATTGATCATGTGCAGATTATAATGTGATGGTGGGATGTCCTATTCTGATCTGGTCGATTTGGAGTTCTAAAAGCTTCTTGTTTTTGAATAGGCCTATAGGATCCTGTTAAACAAATTTCCTAGACCATTAACTTCTGTTTCTAGGTTCTCCTCTACAACCATTATCCTTAGATTAGGCCTTGTGATGGTGTCTTCCAAGTGTTGGATAGATCTATCATATTTCTTGGATTTGTCTTGGATGGTTGTATGTTCTTTCTCTATAATGTCTAGGCTGTCTTCAATCCCTGAGATTCGATCTTCTGCATGGTCTAACCTACTGTTGAGACTTTCTCCTTTGTTTTTTTATTTTTTTTCTTCTAGTTGGTCAGCTTTGATGGCTTCAAATTCTTTGTTGAAGCTTTGTTTGAGATATTGTATGAACTTCTTTACTTTCTTAATTTGGTGTTCAGTGTTTATTCTCAAATCACTTAGTTGATTGGTTGTGATTTCCTTGGACTCCCATTCCTTCTGTTGGTTTCCATTCAGCATTCCCTTTGTGGTCTCCCTGACTTCCTTCAGATCTTTGTTAATGGATTCCATGAATGCTTTTAGTGATCTTTGTGTATTCTCATCCTGCTCTCTCAATTCCTGTATTACTCTTTGATTAGCTTCCTCCCATTCGTGAGATTCCTGTAGTTCTCTTTGAGTGTTCTCAGCCTGCTCAAGCCATTCCTGCCTTTCTCTTTCAGTATTCTCAAGCTACTCATGCAAATCCTGTATCAGTTTTTGAGTAGCTTCTTCACGGTTATGATATTCTTGTATAAAGTTTTAGATTGCCTCCTCTCTCTCCCTATCATGCTGATACAGAGTCCTTTCTATGTTTTCAATCTTTTCATTTATCATGTTTGCCAGCAGTGTTTGTAGAGCTATTTGGGCACTCTCCTCTGGATTATTCATTATCTGTTCTGTCCCCTGGTTATCATGAGTGGGAGTTGAGATACCCGGACGTGCCATTTTTCTTGTGTTTTTCTGCCTTACTCAGCTCATTTAGGAAGAAATTAACACCAGTTTTGTGCTAGAACACTATGTTAAGGCAAGCATCAACCAAAGTCTGTATTTGTATAGTTAATAGTCTGCAGATACAATGTAGTTCAACAGATACATCTATTCAACATCAAACAACTATATATTTATGGGCTATGAAGCGCAAAGAAGAATTTGGTAAACCAGGAATTATTAGGTTTAGGAAGAGATGTGGGTAAAAAATAGGAATAGAGTGATGTGGGAAGGCACAGGGAGTGTTAGCTAAGTCCTAACCTTAAAGTAGGCAATAGGTTGGATAGGATGAAAGAAGACAGAAAGAAATAAAAGAAGAAAGAGAAAGGGAACAAAAAGAGACCAGAAAAAATAGAAAGGTAAAAATTAAAAATATTATACAGAAAGAAAACAAACTATTCAGAGAAGAACATGAATATAATGAAAGAATGGGAGGGATATAAAGGAGATATGAAAAACTTAAAAATAAAAATACTTAAAATATTATATAGGTATAAAGATGTAGTACTGCTATTAAGGAATTTACTTGTAAGAGGTTTTGAATTGAGTACTAAATTTGTGGATTAAGTGTGTACACAATGGGGGATAAGGTCTAGTAATCGAGTACGGGTTTATCTGAGGATGTGCAGAACAGCAATTAAGTCACATAAAGAACGAAAGAGAAGAACAGGTGAAAAGGATAAGAAAGAAAAAAGGATCAGAAGTTCAGTAGAGCTAAACAAAAAACAAAACAAAACAAAACAAAAAAACAAAAACAAAAAAGGGAAGAAAAACGCACACACACTTAAACCCCTAAAATAAAATTCTAAGAGAAAAAAAAATTACTAGAAAACAATTTTTTTTCAAAAAAAGTTAAAATTAAAAATTACAAAAATTTTTTAAGAAAAAAATTTTTTTATAAAGGTACAACAAAAAAAAAGTTCTTTGATTTCTTTGGGAGCGGTTGGAAAAATCCTGTGTCTCCCTTGTGTCCATAACCAGCCTCTTGTTGGAGTCTCTGGTCTTGTGTTTCTGTGGCTTGGTTGGTTACTCAAGTCAGTTTCTTTGAACAGGCAGAAAAATGCTCTGCGATCCTCCTCCCAGGTTCGTTCAATGGGAGGAGACGGCTTTTTCATCAAGTTTGGAGATGCTGTGATGAGGCTAGGTTCTGGGTAGAGTTGAGGCCTTTCAGCAAACAGAAGCTTTTCCCGGGGGCTGGTTTGTGAGAAACTCACAGAGCCCAGCCTGGAGCCACTCTCAGGGTTTCTGTTTACTGAATTTCAGTTGATTGTCAAGGCTGCTAAATAGAGGGGCAGCCTCTGGGTCTGATTACCCGGTGAAGAAAGTCACTCCTGGGGCTGGCAACCAAGCTGGGTGACTTTTCCCTGGGTGGAGCTGAGTCTGGCAGGTCTGGTTAGGCTCTTGTGATCTGCTAGATGACTCTAGATTTATTCCAGGGCCTGTGTTGGAGCTAGCAGCTCCGCAGGGCTTTGTTAGTATCCAAGATGGAGATCTCTGGTACTGGGGGGGGGAAGGGTGGCCTTCCCTCCTCTGCTCCCTGAGAAGGAGTGAGAACATCAGGCTTCTACTCACGCCGAGTCTTGCTTCCTGGGTCATCTCTGGTCTGCAAACTGCAGGATGAAGATGTTTGCTCCTTGTCGGTTCTTACTGGTGTTGAGTGGAATCCGCTCGCCGGCTGCGTCTGGCTCCTTCGTCCTGGACTCTCTGTGATTCAGGTATGGCGGTGGCAGTTGCCGCTGCCACCATGGCTGCCGCCGTGGTGGCTGCTGGAAAGTGCTCAGGGCTGTCTCCCTGCCTGTATTTTCTCTCTCTGGCCTCACTCTCTGTCCTGTGAAGGCACACTAGGTGTGATTCTCTGGCTTAGGACTGTTCACTGGAACTCTAAAACTGCTTTCTATGCGAGAGCTTGTTTAGCCTCCAGCTTCTCCTCCACCATCTTCCTGGAACCTCCCTCAATTTCTTATTTCTTATAATATTTCTGGGCCCCAATTCCTTGAGACACAAGAATTAGCAGCAAGTAATTGTGTAATGCAAGGCAACTTAAAATGAAAGATGAGGTCACAAAATCAGAAGAAAGTACTGTATTTCAAACTCAATTTACAGATGACCAGCCCATATGAATGAACAAGATCAGAAAGTGTCACAAGATTATTTTTAATACCCTTCCCCTAATGATTTTTGTAATATTTCAGTCTAGCATAAGTGGTCCCAAAAATAGTTCCTGGAAGTATAGATCAGTGAATGATCTATCATGGCCAGGAAAACTTGACTTAGAGGTCAAATGTAATTCAGCAAAACATTGATTGAGAAGAACGTTTGTGCTTCAAAACACTGGTACTTTAGTACAACTTGGTTCTGTGTTATAAAAATGTCATTCTCAAACCAATGATAATCTATATTTAATCTCCTGAAAGTGTATTCCTTTTCAAATAAACTTTTTGAAATCACACTTGCCAAAATAACATTTGCTAAGTAAATGACACTTAGTGACATTACGAGTTTTTCAAGTGTAGGGAGCAAGTTACAATAGAGTTGATTTCTTTACCCATCACTAATGCGAAACAGGTTCAACCATTCCTTAAAGTGCAGAAATGGTACCATGCACCATTTGTGTTGTTCAGTAGGTGTCTTCCAGAAATTTGTTAAATAGATCAGACTCCCATATTTCAACCCCAAACGTTAGCTAATAAAGTAAATTTCATCACTTAATAAGGGACATTTTAAAAAGTCACAAATACTTGCATTATCATATGTTGTTTTGTTTTCCCTCTGTCTAACATAGTTAGAAATATGTCTTTAAGTCTTGAATATGGGTACTCATCTGAGATGTGACAAAATCTATCTTCTATTTCTATCATATTCCTTTATAGTAGTAAATGTTAGTTTTCTTTTTTCTCCAAAACTTATAGGTAGTATAAAGTTTTATCCCATGTAAAATATAATAATCACACACCATTGTACAAAGCCATTTATAAAAATTGGTAGTTAAGAATACATTCAAAGCCATTTTTAAACTTTCTTGTTGACTAAAGATTAATCTGCAAATGGATGAGAATATAATCATGTCTAGGTGTTCCAAGTCTCCAGTCTTGCAAATTCTTATTGCAGATGAATGAATTATGGAAATATAACCTGACATCAGTTCAAGTATATGCAGGACAGAAACTCCATGGAATGTATATAAACCTTTCAAAGTACTAACAGACAGTTTAGAAAAATGACTATCAGGAAGTTGAAACCAAAGAGGAATAATAGTAAATACATAGAAGGAATGAAAAATGGAACAAGGGGCAAGTACAGCTAGAATACTCAATGTACACATTTGAGAAAGGAAGTGGTAAACCAGAAATAAATCTTGTAGAAGGGGTGGTTTAGAATGATAGAAGGAGTCACTGTGATCCAGGAGCAATGGATAATTAGGTGGACATATTTTATTGTAAGACACTTGCACAACCTTTGGAAATTCAGTTAAAAAACACAAAAACAAACAAAAACACACAAAAATCACCAAACAGCAATCTCTAGAGAGTACGAATATGACCTCTCAAAAATTTTAAGCAGTTAATGAAGGGAAGTGTTGGTAAAAGCAAACAAAACTGTTCAAAGCGGGCAGTTTAGCGTAGGGGAGGATTCTAAACAGATTTAAATAGATTATCTAAGGTTATAAATCACCTATATCTGCTGCAAATATTAACTTTCTCCTTTGAGTTCTCTTTGTTTGAACTGGATACTCCAGTCCTGAGCCACAATTGATAGCTTGTGAAGATGGAATGTAAGAAACAAGATGAAGAACAAATTACTCCACTGTAGAGAAAACAATCCTCTATTTTTTCTCTCACCTCTCTTCACTACTTTTTATTCATACTTTTAGGTCAATTCATTTTGAATTACATTTTCCTTCTTTATTCTGGCAAAGTAATTGGTCAAATAATTCACTAAATATTATTTGCCATTTTTTTGATTATGCTGTTTAATTGACTAAGCGAGTCCATTAAACTTTTCTCTTGCATTTGGTTGCCATGAAACAACATCTATGTTAATGTGGACAAATATAATGTAAAATTTGTCTCCAGAAAACCAATTCAAGAAGCTATGATCACAAATATTGGCTATAATTTTTTCTTTTTTCTTTTACCTTGAAAGTCTTCTTGTGTCTAAATTACACAGACAAATAAGTACTCCATCACTTTTTGTTTCAATCAATTCTAACCTCAAGGATATATTTTGCTAACAAGATGCTTAGAGGAAACCAAAAAAATACTCCATTTTTGTCTTCTCTCTTAAGACTCTCCTTAGATACCATATCAGGAGCAGTGAAGTTATTCTTTACAAAATTATTTAAATAGATTATTTTTCTCGTGGTCTTGCATTTGATCACCAAGATGTATGGAGAAGAATAGAGTTAAATCACCCATACCTTTGAAGACAGATCTGTTACAAAAGGACAACGCTTCTGTGTCCTACTTCTATGTCCTCCTCTTAGCTCTTCCCTGATTTTCTTGGCTTCAAGTCTAGTGAAACTTCAGCCACTGCTACATCTTCATGTTTTCTTTTTTAACACTCTTTTAAGTTGCCTCATTTGGATGTGGAATTTATTTTCATGTCTTCATTCAATCAGTTCTGCATTGTAGTGAGCCAAATAGGCTCTGTAAAATCACTTTATGTAGCAAAAATATTAAGACAATCTATATCAAAAAGTTTTGGCTTCCCTCTACTGCTGAATCCAATACACTTAGCTAGGGCTTCTAAGAACACTATTTTCTAAACTTTCCCATTTGCTAAATTCTTTTCTGAACCCAAAACATTTTTGGGGTGGGTCCTGTGATGGGGCCTGAAACTCTGGGTCTGGGCACTGCCGAATCGAACCCAGGGCCTCATGCATGCAAGGCAAGCGTTCTATCACTAAGCCACCTTCCCAGTCCCTGAACCCAAAACTTTTTGGCTTATGAAATTAGAGAATTCTTCACTATCTCATGTTAATAAGGATATTATATTTTGTGAGCCACTTAGAAGTATGAAATCATTGATTTCATACAGATTTTTTTCTGTATTTCACTGCTTCACGTGCAAAGACATTGAGGAAAGTATTACAAACAGAAAAGTGTAAACCCAATAATCTCTTTCATTGTAGAGGGCATTTTCTCCCTAAATATTTTGACCCAAATTACTTTTGTTTTTTTGTTTTTTTGGGGGTGGGAGGTCATTTTGTGGGGCCTGAACTCTGGGCCTGGGCGCTGTCCCTCAGCTCTTCAGCTCAAGGCTAACACTCTACCACTTAAGTCACAGCAACACTTTTGGCTTTTTTCTTTTTGCTTATGTGGTGCTGACGAATCGAACCCAGGGCCTCAGGCATGCAAGGCAAGAGCTCTACCACTGAGTCACCTTACCAGAGTGACCCAAATTATCTGTTTGATAATTAAAGTTTAATTCACAAATTTTGATGTCTTATTTTTTAAGAATTTGAATTTAAATTCCACTACAACCTTGTTTGACACAGTGAGTAGATTTCCTGGGGAATGACAATTCTCAAGGGAACCTACTGGATTTATAGCAAGTTTTCCGAGGTTTGTTTGTTTAGTGTGAAAAAGTGCCATCTTTACCCACATTGCTTCCTCTCTACAAAGTCTCCATGGATTATTTTGCATGAAAGCCTATTTTCCCAGGCAATTTTAAATTTTCTTAATAGGCTAAGGTGTTAAAAATTTTGAACAATTAAAATTTACCTGTCGTAACTTTAAAACTCTTTTGAAATTCCTTTATCAGAATCGCAAATTCACCAACCCTAATACCACCTTTACCATCAAAAAGATAACAAGTTGTTTTCATGATTTAGTGTTCATGCAACTATTATTTTCCAGTGTCATTGTTATGTGTGTATATGACCATATAAGCTGATGCTGAGAAAAACGAACTCCAAGATATGGAAACAGATTTTTATTTGTGGTTTTTGTTTTTGATGTACTAGGTAATAGCTATTTTCTTTAGGATTTTCCCTATGGTTTCTCCCTGCTGTATTTGATTTTGGTACCCTGTGTATTGTGTACACATTTACCTTAACTAGGGAAGGGAAGAGGAACAACAAAATGGTGAGAGAAAGCAGAAAGGCAAACCAATGCAATAGCAATATTCCCAAGACAATATTTTGGAAATGGACATTACAACTTGTGAGGGGTGAAGGGGGAAAGGAAAACTGTGAGAAAAATGAGGGAGAGGTAACAAGTTTGAAAAGTTATGCCTTCACTACCTTACAATTACTGTAACCACACTGTACATCACTTTGATAATAAAATTTTAAAAATAAGCTGCATAAAATATAATTTCACTGTATTGGTATAGTAAATATTATTCTTTATGTAGTAACTTTTTAAAAATCAAAACTATTTGACTTCTAATTTGAATTAATTACCCTTTCTTTATCAGCAGGTCATCAAATTGAATGTTGTCCATCTAGACAATACTTTCACAATAAACTCGCCAATATTTTGAAAAAAGAATAAATTTAGTACTTTCTCATACTAAAACTGAAAAGAGATTAATTACATGGAAACACATAACATTTAAAAATAAATAAGTTGTTAAAAGGACAGAATATATGTGTTATTAAAAATCCCTATGACTAGCCGGGCGCTGGTGGCTCACGTCTGTAATCCTAGCTACTCAGGAGGCTGAGATCTGAGGATCGCGGTTCAAAGCCAGCCTGGGCAGGAGAGACCTTGAGACTCCTATCTCCAATAAACCGCCAGAAAACCGGAAGTGGTGCTGTAGCTCAAGTGGTAGAGCGCTCGCCTTGAGCTGAAGAGCTGAGGGACAGAGCCCAGGCCCAGAGTTCAAGCCCCACGACCGACAAAATAAATAAATAAATAAATAAAAATCCCTATGACTAATTATTGATTTTTAAATTATCAACATTCCATACCTGAGAGATTCAAAACAGTACCTGTTTGCATGTTATGAAATTCTGCCATAAATACAGCTTACAATGTGCTGTTACAACTTGAGAAGTCAACAGAAAAATAGCCACATTATTATAGAGGATAAGACTATGAAGCATCTGTAATAATTAATTCTTCAAAAGTAAGCAATTGTTTATCAGAGTAAGCTTTATTTGTATGAACATCAATCCCAAGATTTATGCCATAAAGTCATCTTGTTTCCATCTTGTAAAAAGTGCACCTTAAAATTCCTTAATTCACATCATGAATAGCTTAACCCTATTGTGAAAAAATACTACACCTCTGCTAATGTGATGCCCTCCTTGTACAGGAAAGAATGCCACAATAAACTGAGCTGCATCATTTTTCCCTCAGTGGCATTCTTGAGATCAGAACACTTGCAAATATTATTTATATTTTACTTTTTAGCTATCATAAATATTCAGGATGCTAAGATCGGAAAATTATGGTTCAAAGCCAACTCAGGCAGGAAGGTTTCTTAGATACTTATCTCCAATAAACTTCTCAGAAAAAGCCAGACACAAGTGGCACTGAGGTTGAAGTGGAAGGGCACGAGCATTGAGAATAAACAGGCTTAGTGACAGTGTCCAGGCCCAGAGTTCAAGCTTTAGGACAAGCAAATAAAACAAAAACAAAAATGAAAACAAACCCCATACCTAGAATTTTTCTCAATGTATAAAGAGGCACGTAATTAAGGAAATGGTTTCCTGTGTTACATATAGGAAGAAGAAAGAAGATGTCACACAATTACTCTCTTCACACCATATTATACCACACCCTCAAAAGTTACTCTTTTCCCAAATTTATAAATTACTGTCATCCATTTGTTGGCAACTCTGTCTAGATTACTCACATTATCATGTTATACATGAATTGTTGGTATTATTTATTAACTAAGTTCTAATTATAACTCTCTTGAAAATATATTCTAGGAAAATAGAATGCCAGTATAATTTGTGAATTTGTCAATTAAACCTTCTACTTAAAAAGACTTTTGTTGTATCCTATAAAATATGAAATTACAAAGAAAACCAAAATATTCATTTTAAATTTCAATTCTAGTTTAGCAAGGTCTAAAATGTTCTACGTTAGACATACTTTGCTATTTCTCCAGGCTTGAGCTTTTGTAATCCTTCATCAGTTCTTTGGAATCTAACAGAATGATACTTACTTTCGCAATTTTGGGGGAAGGAATCATGAGCCATTTTGCATCTAGGTATGTTCTGTAATGAAGAGAGCATTTAAAACAAGTGAGGATTTTATATGTGTTGCATTTCAATAGGAAACTTGACTTCTCAAAACATGTTAATGAAATTAGCCCGAACTTCCAACTGTGTATTCCTTTCTTGTTGTTTGGTTTGCTTTTTTGAGACAAAAGTATACTACCTGGTCCAGGGAAGGTATCACTGTGTAATTACACTGCTTAATCTCCTGTCTTAGTCTCCAGGATTGTACCACATTACCCTGCAATAGGTTGTTGGTTTATTTAATCTAGATAAAGACTAGCAATTCTGAACTTCTCCTATGATCTTATCCACTAGACTGACTGCTCAGACGGTTTATGTACTATTTTCAAAGATGTTCTAACATTTGACACAGGATATGATCATTTTCAGATGTACTTGCAGGGGTCTCTGATTCATTCCTCCATGGATCTGATCCCATTAATAATGATTATTTGAATCTCTTACTGTCTCTGGTCCCTAGCTATGTAATATTCTCAACTTTTTTAAAGAAAGTTCACTTGAGGGCTTTCTAATACTAAAAATTATCACTTGATTGTAGTCTTATTCAGGACATATTTTCTATTGTTTTCTAACTTTTCTACATATTCTGAGAATTGTTTCATTGTGTATTTGTGTGTGCACATATAAGTGCTTCTCTGTGTATGTGTATGTTTGTATGTATTTATGCAAAAGTCTCAAGCTCTTATTCAGCAATATTGCTCATGTCTAGGATTCCAGGTTTGCCTGATTAATTATAGGTAGTGTCTCAAAGCCTGTTCTGCCAAGGCTGGATACAAACTGAATTTCCCAGAATCCTTTACATCCTTAGGTTTTATTTTCCTTGGAGTATCAACTTTCAAGCTACAAACATTTTTGTGAGTGTAAAGTGTAAGCTGTAGCCCAGATATTTAACTCAAGAATTCATATAAAGTTAGATTAACATACACATTACATATCCTGAGTGTACACTGTTAGAAAGGTGATCGCAAGCCTAGTGGTGGTTGGTTCTGAGGATTGGGGTTCAAAGCCAGCCTGGGTAGGAAAGTCCTGGAGAATTTTTTCTCCAACAACTACCAGAAAACTGGAAGTGACACTGTGGCTCAAGTGGTAGAGCAGTAGCCTTGAGCTGAATAGCAGAGGGACAGCTCACAGTCCCAGAGGTGAATTGCGATGACCAACAACAGAAAAAAGAATATAAGAAAATGAAAGAAATTTAATGTGATCTTAGCCACCAGTTTCATTGCTAGTATAATCCCTGTTCTCTCAATATGGACTCTTTTTTTCCAGTTAAGTCCATGATCGTATATCTGACTTGCATTGGAAACAGGATTATTCTTCCATTCTACTTTTTACAAATTTACGTGATTAGCAAGCATGATTTAGAAAGGGAGTGGCCTCATGCTTCATGTTCCACTTAGGAGTAATGCTTTCTCTATATCACTCCCATAACTCTACATGCTGGACTTGACTTTATTGTTTCAATGCTGTCTTATTTCTAGAATCTTCTCTATTGTATTGAACCCTTATACATAAACACAGAACTTCTCTTTCTATTATTATTGCTATTATGTCTCCTACTGTTAAATCATGTATACTTGGGAAATTAATGCACAGCACAGACACTCAAAAAAATAATGATCTGAAACCCTTCTTCCCATTTAAAATTCGCCTTAATTTACAGAGCAATTAAGAAGTTTGAACTCAATATACTAATGGATAATGTATTTATAAGCAATTTAAATTTCACATTTTCTCTTTACTAAGTCTCTGAAACACATTTTACCACATGCCCAAAGGTGTCCTTGTGGTATTTCAATGAAGCCAGAAAACTTACATTTTATCTGGAGCAGCACTATAGATTGTTACTGGAAGTAAGTGGAAGTAACTGTTACTGAAAGTGTAAACTGATCCCAGGAGAGGTATTGAACGTAGAGGAATGACAAAATTCAAGTTAAGTTTTGTTTTCCTTTTTACAATACAAGAAAAGAATCCAAGGATTGAAAGAAACTCTGTTCCTGACTTTTTTTAGTGTGTCCTTTACTCATATAAAACTTGTCTATAAACTTCTAGTCTAGTTGAGAGTATTACAAAAGGAAACAATATGCCATTTGAAGGCCAACATAGGACAAAGGAAATAGCTTCATTTTAAAAGTGGTCTCCTGCAAAGGAGAAAAGGCATGGAGGTTTTAAAGTGTCTTATGGATGGATGTTTCACTCCTGAGATCATTCTCTTGTTGCAGGAGTTATCAATTCCTTTAGTGTGGTCCTGAGTTTTCCATAGCAATAAGGATTTCAAAAGAGCAGGATCCAGTGAGTATGATCAGTAAAAGGAGCTTCTTCTCAGACCAGTACTCCTATAAGAGGGTCCCAAAGAAATACCTGAGGTTTCTTTTGTTTGCTTGTTTTTTTTAGTTTGTGCTGGTTCTGGGGCTTGAACTCAGAGGTTGGACCCTGTCCCTGTACATTTGTCTTTCCTGCCTACCTGTCCCCTACTGACTGACTGACTCTACTGACTGAGCCAATACTCCACTTTTGCATTTTATGGTGTTTAATTACAGATAAGAGTTTGACCAACTCTGATGCCTGGGTTGGTTTGAACTGAGATAGTAATAAATCCAAGTGACATCAACTTATGGACTTCTCTTTTGAACCGAGATATATTAGATTAAGTTTATAATAAAGCTAATATTTGACAATTTTTAAAAGAAGAGAATATGTTCAGCAAAGAATCCATAACTTAAGTAACTCAGCAAAAGTAGGTGCACTGAATCATTTTGAATTATTTTCTCTGCTTGGGAAGATTACTATTGACTTTGTCGTTCCTTTTGGGGAAACAGTCATTTTTGCACTTTTTCTGTTGGTCATGGGGCTTGAGCTCTGATCCTGGGCAATGTCCCTCAGCTCTTCAGCTGAAGTCCAGTGCTCTACCACTTTAGCTACAGCACCACTTCCGGATTTCTGGTAGTTAATTGAAGATAAGTGTTTCATGGACTTCCATGACCAGGCTGGCTTTGAACCACAATCCTGAGGTCTCAGCCTCTTGACTAGCTAGGATTACAGGCATGAGCCACCAGTACCTGGCTCCTATTTGTATTTAGTGAAGTTAATGACACTAAGTATACAAGAATGGAAATCTTAATCAAATGATTTGACATTGCAGTTTTTAGAATAATTGAGGTAGCAATAAATATATCTTCCTTTGCCATTTTGTTACATTAATGACTCAGGAGCTATGGGACCCTTACATTAGTAGCCTCTTCCATCTGTGTAGGTATATTTATTATCAGGAAATATTCATAGAGAAATTGAGAAAGACATATTTTTAGAAAGCACTGTATTTTCACAATAAAAAATAATAAAAAAAAGAAAGCAAAGGAGATCAGGTATGCAAGAACAGCATAGAAAGAGATATATTTATCACACAGAGATTAAGAACTGGCCTAAGAGATTTAAAATGCTAAAGGCAATGAGGAATATGCCTAGTTGACAACTAGTTCTTCAATAACCAAAAATTGTTCCCTAGAATGGTTTCTGCTATACCTTAGTTACTATCATTTATTCCTTCCATCTGGAGTCATTTCTTCTCTTCTGTCACAACTGTTAATTAGCCTCTGCCATTTTGGTGACATGACTGGCCAAAAAGGTTTCCAAATCTCACTTAGACTACCCTTCTCATTGAGATTAGCAGTGAATACTCAAAAGCCTGGAATCTTTGAATTTCCTGAATTAATCTTCACCTGACATCTATGCACATTCCTGGCATTAATTGCTGTGACCTTATGAACAAAACTTTTTTTCAACAAAGTATCCTAATATAGCTAAAGTGCATGAATTAGGGACTATTGTCAGGTATCAGTATGGAACCAGCAATTATATATTCCTAGTATGGGTTCTTTATTTTCATTTACTAAATGTTTGTTTTTTGTTGTTGTTGTTGTTTTGCCAGTCCTGGGGTATAAACTCAGGGATAGAGAATTATTCCTCAGCTTTTTTTCCTTCAAGGCCAACCCTCTACCACTTGAGGCACAGCATCATTTCCAGTGTTTCTTTTTCTGTTTATGTGGTTCTGAGATATTGAACCCAGAGTTTCATGCATGCTAGGCAATCACCATACCATGAAGCCACTTTCCCATAGCCCTAAATGACTTTCTTAAGATGGCATTACATTTTCATTCTTTAACTATGTATCAATTTTGGCCAGAATTTTTTTTGCTAGAAAAGGACATTGAACACAATACTGAGTACAGTAAGGCTAGATGGACAATGAATAACCGTCTTGGTCTAGCCAGGCACAGCAGGGCTTACCTCATGGAGCTGGTACAACAGACTGAGCAAGATATCTCCTGACAAACAGCACACCTCCAGGATGAGAGGGCCACCTTGGTTCCAGCCACATGGGGACGCTGGGCCACCTCCTCCAGCACCCATTCAACAAGATTCTGTGAGAGAGAGAGAGATTGAAAGAATGTCAGAATTACACTTAATCCTGGTGCAGGTGGCTCATACCTATAATCTTAAGTACACAGGAGGATGAAATATGAGATCATGGTTCATAGCAAACCCGGGCAGGAATGACTGTGAGACTGTTATCTCCAAAGAACCACTACAAAACCGGAAGTGGTGCTGTGACTCACTTGGTAGAGCTCTAGCTTTGAGCTGAGGAGCTCTGGGACAGGGTCCAGGCCGAGTTCAAGCCCCACAACTGACAAGAAGTGGACTTCGCACCACAAGAAGTGGACTGAATAGCACCCATTGTCCTAGGGAGCAGGGCTGAGAAGTCAGGCCGTGCTTCCTCTCAGCTGGGAGTCATGAATAGGTCACTCGGCTACTCTGTGCCTCAGTTTCCCCAGCTGCAAAAGTGAACAAAGTGAAGGATCCCCTTCCTCATGGGGATAGGGTAATAATGAAAGAAAGCCATGTTTTGTTTCATAATCCCATGCCTGGCGCACCATTAATAACACATACCATCTTATCTCTTTCTGGGTATCTTACTGTCATATGCTCACAGGATTGCTGAGAAGTGTATCTGAAGGCCCTTCCCTTTGCCTGGCCCTGCTCCAGAGATCCCTCTGTATTAATCCCTTGTTTCCTAACAACTGTCACATGAGGAGATTGAAGTCCAATGGTCGAGGCCCAACCCAGAGCTTCACCTGTGGTCAAGAATTGGCTGCCATGGACTGAGTTTGGGACAATCCATCTAAACCAATGACAGAGCATGGCACCACATGTCTACAATTCCAATTATAGAGGACAAGGCCTGGTGGCGCATGCCTATCACAGATAGGAAGACCATGATCCAGCCCAGCCTGAGCATATATTAAGTCTCCATCTCAGAAATCCCCAAGACATAAAAGCTTGGCTTGAATGTTAGAAGACCTGACTGGCAAGCCTAAGGCCTTGAGGTCAAACCCTAATATACAAAAAATAACTAGAGGCCCAGTGCCGGAGGCTCTTGCCTATAATCCTAGCTACTCAGGAGGCTGAGATCGAAGATCACAGCTCAAGATTTAAAGTAGGGTTGGCTTCACCCTTCACACATCATGATGAGAAGACCTGGAGTCTGAGCTATGCTGTTGTACTCCATACGAGCAGGGCTCATATCCTTACTAAGTGTTGGCCATGCTCTCTTTCCCCCTGGGAAGCCATCCACTTCAGGCCACACTCCCAGGTCCTCCCAAGCTCCCACTGCCACCAACCAGGCCCAAGAGAGTACACAGCTCCAGGGAACAGAGATCCTTTGGTCTTGTAATTTAACAATGCTGAGTCCTCTTCAAGCCTCTCACCCTTCTAGGCCCCCAGACCTCAGCTGTGAAGCCCATGCACCCCCCAAAGATAGCAGGTAGAAGTTACCAAAAGCATCCAGCCTCCTTGTTACAACCCAATTCTACACACACACACACACACACACACACACACACACACACACACACACACACACACACACACACACATTCAGACCGGTGACAGAACAGAACACTCTTCCTTGCAGCACCTGCAATTTGCCAACAGATCACTCACCTTAGTACAGTCAGGCTGTACAAAGAGAAACATGACCTCTCTTGCTCTGTCTCTCTCTGTCTCTCTATGTATGTCTCTCTGTCTCTCTGATCTCTCTGTCTCTCTTTGTCTCTCCCTGCCTCTGTCTCTGTTTCTGTCTCTGACTCTCTCTGTCTCTGTCTGTCTGTCTCTCTCTTTCACACACACACACACACACACACACACACACACACACACACACACACACACAGAGCTGTGCATCTCCTGAGTTTGTTGGAGACCAGATGGACTGGGAGCACCAGCAGAAGCTGGTAGACATGGGAAATGTGATCAACTTGTGAGAACTTTAGACAGTTGGGGGCGGTGGATAGGCCGATTGTATGTGTGTGTGGGGGGGAGGGGGTCTTCCCAGATATTCACCTTCTGTTCTGTCCCCAGCATCCTTACCTCCCTGCTGGGTTTTCTGGGACCCTCTTCAGTTGAAAAAGTTTACCAAGCACAGAAGACAAGGTCTCACACAGAAAGGGGGGGTCTATCTTCTGCATCCAACACCCTCACCCCCAGGAAAAAGGAAAAGACCCCAGAAGGCAGATGTGGGCATGCAGCTCCCCACCTCTGACTGAAGCCTCAGGTCCTCACCAGGGAGAAGGGTGCAGATGTGCTGCTGTGTGGCTCCCACTGCTCCAGGCCGGGGGCTCTTTGGTGCCCACTCCTCATCCAAGCCTGCATCTTCCTGTTTCCTGGGACACTGGCCAGTAGGGATGGGGGTGGGATCCTCAGGTCAACACCCACTCCCACCCCTGGGGCACATTTGCCACAGGGCCTAGCCCAGAGTGTGGGGCACAGTAGAGGTGCAGGTCTGGGCCAGGAGAGGGGAAGGGGGAATATGGGGTGTGGCTTCCATTCTTGTATCCCATTGGTCAGAAAGAACCATGAAAGAATGGGGGTGTGGCTGGAATCCTGTGATGCAGAAAGAATGGGCAGAGTCAAATAATAGCAGAACCTTTCCCAAGAAACTCTGTCCAATCCAGTTGGGAACAAGAGGGTGACCTGCTTTAGCAGGATGGCTGCACAGATTGTTGTATATGGCTGTTTATTGCCAGTCCTGGACCTAGAACTCAGGATTTAGGCACAGTCCGTGAGCTGCTTTTGCTCAAGGCTGCTCCACTACCACTGGAGCCACACGCCTCTACTTATGGATTTGTTGGCACAAGTTGGAGAGGAGTTTCAAGGACTTTCCTGCCAAGGGTGACTGACCATGATCCTCCTATCACAGCTTGGTAAGTATCAAGGAGGACTGGTGAGAGCCACTGGTGCCTGGCTAATCATGGGTCTTGCTGATGTTCTTGGACAGACCAATGAGTTCCCTATCCTCAGGTTAAAGTAGTAGGAGCTGGAGCCCACAATTCAAATCCTGGTCCTGTCACCTCCAAATGGCAGGAGATCCTAAGAAACTCATTTTTATTCATATAATGGAATGTGATGTGTGTCATGATTGAATAGTTCTGGAATGATTCTAGGACAAAATTATATGTAATTATATTATGGTACACTGATCAATTTTAATTAATACTTTATGAAGCATTTAAACAATCACATTCATTTAAATGGGGGCATAATGAAATACCTAAGAATTGGGCATCACATAGTGTAAAGGTGCCAGGACTAAGATTTGAACTCATGGTCTAGGTAACGCTGTTTCACTGTGTGGGAAGGTGAAGCTTGCCTCCTTGACGTCAAGAAATTCAAGTCTGTTCCTTAGGCCTGAAATCGATGCCCACCACTAGAAAACATCCTATTTGTATAAATTTTAAATATATGATTTATATTTATATACATATTTTGACTCCATATTACGTTCAGTGTAGTTATTCACTTTATTTTTTTGTTTTATTCCTGTATTGACTATTCATTTTATTGACTATTATGACACATAGAATAGTGATTACATTGATTACATAGGATATAGGTCTGCATACGTATTCCACTTCATACCTGACACACAGAACTTTCACAGAAAAAAAAACATGTGTCACCACCTGCTTCTTACTCCACGATTCATTTTTTGGGAGTGCTGACATCTGAACTCATGGCCTACAAGGCCCAATTCATGAATTGGTTAGTGTCAGCATGCCATCCTTGGGAAAACTGAGCTGACAGGCAGTTCCCAGGACCTGAGATCGAGCCCCATCAGTTGACAAAATAAGAACAGATTGACACCCAGATAGTAGTATGCTCATAAATATATATCTTTATAGAGTGACAGAGATGTCTATACATTATTCAGTTATATGGACTATATTCCTACCAATTCTTGGGTATTTATTATGCCTCCATGTAAATAATGTTTTTGTTTTCATCATTAACAAATTATTAAGTAAATTAATCAGTGTCCTGAAATTATTGCATTCCTGTAATATTATTCTTTTAATGATTCATAAATATTAAATGAAATCAGTCTCCTGAAATGATGCTGTCTAATTTTATACAAGCATCATTCATAATCAACTCATTCAACCATGACATTGATAACATTCCATTGTTATTCCTATGGATGGGAACTAGTCTCTTAGTATCTCCTGCCTTTGGTTGGTGCCAGGACGGGGATTCGAAATCAGGACCTACCTTGGCATGTGGGCCTATGGCTTCACCAATAGTCCGCCAACCTTCAGAATTGCAAGGTGAAGTATTCTTTGCAACAGTGTCATTCAGACCCAAGAGGGTCACCGGGCTATGAAAGAAAACCTAAAAAAGGCCATCGTGCCATATTTTTTCGGTGCATTTTTTTCCACACAAGGCCTGGGGGTCTAGGATCCCGGGATCAGCTGTGGGTCCAGTGGCTGCAACCCAGCATAGGGTGATTGAAGCTGTTGCCACGACCTGAGTTCAAGCCCCCTGCAGAGGAAAAAATATTAAAAGAAATTAGCTCCCTGGCTTGCAATTCACCCTGTTTATTCTGCCAGGCTTTGGATTTGAACTCAGGGTCTGGGTAAATCTGCAGCACTGTGGAAGAAGGGGAAGCTCATCATATTTAAAGATAAGGAAGTCAGGCCTGTACTCTAGGCCTGAATTCAAGCCGCAGCCCTGGAAAACATATTATTTGTATACATCGCAAAGATAGGATTTGTACTTACCTATGGATGTTCAGTCCATACACATTTGGTGTGGTTGTTCCTTGTACTTTTTGTTTTATTCATTTATTTACCGTTGATTTTACTATGATGACACCCATTCCGTTTATTACATTGATTACATCCTATAACATGGCATCTAGATTTTTAGACGTGTACTCCAGCATGCCTGACAACCTGGACTCTCAGAGAAAATAAAAAAAGTTGCACACTTGGCTTCATACTCCATGATCCAATTGTTGGTAGTGTTGGGATCTGAACTCAGGGCTTAGCAGGACCAATTGGTGAATAGTTTACGATGAACACACCAGCCTGTGAGCAACTAAGGAGTTAGGCCATTCCCAGGATCTGACATTGATCCCCAGGATGGGCCACAATAGTCATAAATTCATTATTTAAACATAGGATCTATATTTACATGTGTGGACAGCATCTTGTATTTGGTGTAATTCTTCTCCTTATTTTCTGTCTTATCCATGGAAGTACTGTGTATTTTCCTGAGCATGTTTACAGATATAATAGTGTTTACATGGATGACAATCTATTGCTATAGGATTATAGGACTTCCTATGCATTCTCCATCCTAGCTGAGACCCAGGACTTTCACAGGACAGGAAAACAGGTGAATTGATGGGCTTCTCAAATCAGGATTCATCTTTTGACACTGTTGGGATTTGAACTCAGAGCCAAGCAGGCCCAACTGGCAAAAGGGTCAAGGTGAGGACACCACCCTGTGAGCAACGAAGGAGATAGGCCATTCCCAGAACCTGACATCGAGTCCCAGGGAGGGCCAGGATAGGCATAAATTCATAATTTAAACATAGGATCTATATTTACATACCTGTGAGGACAGCATATTGCATTTGGTGCACTTCTCCTTATTTTGTGTAGACACATGAAGATATTGTGCATTTTATTGAATATGGTGACAGGTATAACTGTGCTGACATGGATGACAACCTGTTCCCCTGGTTATAGGGTTGCCTATGCATTCTCTATCCTAGTTGAGATCCGGGACTTGCACAAGAGAGGAAAACATGTGCAAAGACTGGCTTCTGACAACAGAATGAATTTTTTGTCAGTACTGGGATGTGAACTGAGGAATGGGTAGCTCTGTTGCACTTTGGGGTAAGGAGAATCTCACAATCCTTGAACACTAGAATGTCAGGCCTGACCCAGAACCTGATTTGAAGCCCCAACACTGGAAAAAAATAACAAGTGCACCTTTTTTAAACATAGGGTTTCTCTTTACCTGCAGGTGTGGTATGCTTCTTGCATTCAGTGTAGTTATTCTTTTAATTGTGTCTTATTCATGGATGTATTGTGTATTTTATTGAGTATGGTGATAGATATAACTGTGCTGACATGGATGACAACCTATTCCCATGGCTATAGAGTTGCCTATATATCATTTCCCATCCTTGCTGAGACCCAGGACTTTCACAGGACAGGAAAACAGGTGGATCTATTGGCTTCTCACATCTAGATGAATCTTTTGGCAGTGCTGGGATTTGAACTCAAGGCCTAGCAGGTCCAATTGGTGAATGAGTCATGTTGAATACAACAGCCTGTGAGGCACTAAGGATCTAGGCCATTCCTAGGACCTGAGATGGAGCCCAGATGGGGCCAATATAGTCATAAATTCATCATTTAAACAGAGGATCTATATTTCCATAGCTGGATGGGCAGCATCTTGCATTCAGTGTAGTGTAGTCATTGTCTTGGTTTTGTGTCTTATTCATTGATGTATTGTGTATTTCCTTGAGTATAGGATGACAGATATAACTGTGGTGACCTGGATGACAACCTATTCCCATGAGTATAGAGTTGCCTATGCATTCTCCATCCTAGCTGAGTACTTGCACAGCACAGGAAACCTTGTGCAATGGCTTGCTTCTCACATCAGGGTGAATTTTTGGCAGTGCTGGGATTTGAACTTTGGGCCTAGGAGGCCCAACTGCCCAATAGGTCCATGTGATCACACTAGACTGTGAGCCACTAAGTTGCTGGGCTGTTCCCAGAAACAGAGATCGAGCACTAGGGAGGCCACAATTGTCCTGAATGCATCATTTAAACATGGGATGTATACTCAAATCCGTGTGTGGACTGCATTGTTCATTTAGTGTAGTTATCCTATTTTGTATGCTATTCATGGATGTATTGTGTATTTTCTTCAGTAAATGATGACAGGTATAACTGGGCTCATATGATAACAACCTATTCCCATGGCCCCAGGGTGGCCCATGCATTTTCCATCCTAGCAGAGACCCAGGACTTGCATAGGAAAGGAACACAGGTGCAACAATTGGCTTTTGACATTAAGATGAATCTTTTGGCACTGCTGCGATCTGAATTCAGGGACCAGCAGACCCAATTGACGAATGGGTCCATGTGAGCACACCAGTCTGTGAGCCACTAAGGAGTAAGGCTGTTCCCAGAACCTGAGATGGACCCCCAGGTGGGGGTATGGGGGGAAGGCACACAGCAGTCATCCATTCATAAGTTGAAGGTAGTATGCAAATAAGTACACATTTGTATAGAGTAGGAGAGACGATAACCTGTGATGGAATCCAATCTACCATGTGTCTATTGATTCTTGGATCTTTCCAGATGCCTTCATTTCATGACTGTGATGATTATTGTCACGCTTCATCTACACTGCTTTACAAATAAGCGATATCCCATGAGTCTTGCCCATCATTTCCTAGTCACATCATGCATGAAGTACTCATTCAAGGATAAGATCGATCGCATTCCATGACTTTTCCTGGTCCAGAAACCAGTATCTCAGGTTTTCCCGTCATTCAGACCCAGGATGGTCACCTTGCAAAGAAAAAGTTATAAAACCCTGAGCCCTCTACAGCTCCCTACTTTTTCTGCTGTTCTGTTTTTTTTTTTCATCCTGCAAGCCATCTGGGCCTAGGGTCCCAGGATAGTTTGTGGGTCCCGAGGCTGCCCCCCATCCTAGGGAGAGTGAAGCTGAGTCAGAGTTGCCATGACCTGAGTTCAAGACCCGTGGTTGGCAAAATTAATGAACTAACTAACTAACTAACTAACTGGAAATAATAAAGCTCCCTGGTTTGGAATTTCTATCAGTTTTCTTTCCTAGCCTGGGATTTGAACTCAGAGACTTGATGAATGTGTAGCAATGTGACAGAAGGCACAGAGTTGCCACTACTTGAGTTCAAACCCCATGGCAAGCCAAAATAAATAATTAAGTCACTGACCTCGACAGGGAAAGTTAATTGTGAAGACTGGCGGGAAGGGAAGGTAGGGTGAAAACAAACGACGAAGCAACAATGTTCAATAGGAAATGTACTCATTACTTTGCTCATATAACTGTGACCCCTCTGTACAATACTTTTACAGTAAAAAACATACAAAAATATGTAGTGCTCAAGAAGCACTTTGGGGGTAAGTGAAGGATGTCTGAGTAGCTGTACAATATTCTACACTGATATTTTTAAATATTCATTATGGAACTGAATAAACATAACTGCTTCTGTTACAAATATTAAGTCATTGTCTTGGAACTGGGGCCAGTATTTCTGCCATTGCTGGGATTTGAGCTCACTGTCCAAGTAACTCTTTTGCACCATGGGTGAAGGCTAAGCGTACTGTCCTTGAGGAAAAGATTTTCAAGCTAGAGTTCACAGGGCCTGAATTAAGACCCTCCAATAGAAAAAAATATTTGTATACATGTGTAATATATGATATATAGGTACATATGTATGTTTATTTTATATTATGATTATTATTATTGATTTTGTATTTAATTTTAATTTATTCATTATATTGTTTATTGTATTTAGTATTATACACATAATATTAATTATGTTTTGTATATCTATTATAAAATTATACACAATAATTTAGTACATTGACTCATGCTCATTTTTCATTAATACTTTATTAAGTGTTGAAACATGATACATAATTAAACCGAGGCATTTGTCAAGTCATCACATGGTTAGAGTCTGTCCCCGGTATGAGCTTCGTCTTATTTATCTTTGGACAACTTCCTATAGTGATTTGTTTAGATGATTTATACTCAGAAGCCTTGTCTTGTGGATAGGCAAGTCGAGGGATGAAATCATAAGGTTGGGGCTGGGAATGTGGCTTAGTGGTAGAGAGCTTGCTCAGCATGCATGATTGCCAGGGTTTGAATCCTCACTGCCACATACTCAGAAAAAGCCAGAAGCTGTGGTGTGGCTCAAGTGGTAGAGGCCTAGCCTTGAGAAAAAGAACCTCAGAGACAGTACCCAGGCCCTAATTTGAAGCCCCAGGTCTGGCAAAAACAATACGCCAGATTCCAGTGGCTCTGGAAACCTACTTTCTCAGGAGGCTGAGATCTGAAGATCACAGTTTGAAGACAGCCTAGGGAAGGAAAGCCTGTTAGACTCTTGCCTCCAATGAACCATCAAAAAACCCCATGTGGCACTGTGGGTCAATTGGTACAGTGTTTGCCTTGAGCTGAATGGCTCAGGGACAGCGCCCAGGCTTCAGTTTGAGACACACAACTGGAAAAAGAGTGAGGGATAATCAAAGTACTTTTCCTATTTGCCAATTATGAGAATATTTTTTGGAAAATGAATGCTGTTGTACACCAGATTTGGAGTCAGACCTCAAGGTTCAAGTGTAGCACATACATAAGCCCAGACTCTCAGACTCTAGCATTATAAACTTGTGTCCTGCAGGGTTCTGAAAGGCCCATTGTTGAAAGGCTTAATATGCTCCCCAAGTCCTTTGTGATAAACAGTTGACTTGTATTGTCAATGTCATTATAGTTCTGAACCAAGCAGAGAACCAATAGCTCAAGCCCATCACACTATCTCAGGAGGCCTAGGTCTCAGTATCACAGGGTGAAAACAGCCAGGGCAGGGAAGTCTAGCACATTCTGACTTCCAGTTCTGAAAGGTCAGGTGCTCAAGAGATTCCTGTGTTTCCCTTGGTGATGAGAAGTTACTTACACTCTAAATGTTCTTGGAGTTCTTGAGTTATAGAAGGAAAGAAATATTATTGACCCATCCTGGGTTCAAATGAAGGTCTCAGGATCCAAGCCCTAGCCCTGTTAGCAGGAAGAACTACAGTGTAACATTATTTGAAGGACAGAAAACAGTTTCAAAAGCCAGGCTAGTTGGAGAGACCTAGACCTGCAGGATTAAGAGGCAGAATGTAAACACTCAACAGGGATGTGAGCTGCAAAACCACTTCATTCATTCCAGGCACAACCAGTAATGAGGGAAACCTGAAACATTTTTT
This sequence comes from Dipodomys spectabilis, assembly GCF_019054845.1. NCBI lineage: Eukaryota > Metazoa > Chordata > Mammalia > Rodentia > Heteromyidae > Dipodomys > Dipodomys spectabilis. Next base: position 6,522,055 of record NW_024870984.1, on the reverse strand, counting down.
AGAGTTACAGCAGGGTCAGGCTTTTCTCAGCCTCTTCAAATGATGACTAATTAACCTTCCTCCCTCAGGTGAAAGGAGCCTCAGGCTATCTTTAGGTTACCAATAGAGAGCCAGTTTAGTGGGGGAGAGGGGCGGAACAGAGTAGAAAAATCCTGCTTCCTGGTCTTAGGGAGTGGGTTTTTGACTCTCCATCTGTCCGGTTTGAAGACCTTTCTATCTCTGCCAGTCCATTCTCCTTACTTCATGCTCCAAATCATTAATGCAAATCCTCAGTCCAAGGAGAGGTAGGGCCATTTCTCTTCTGTCTCCAAGCAGCTGAGTTAGAACCTGGATCTGCCCTCTTGACTCTGGGGCGCTTGGCTGCCTGAGAAGTGGGACAGAGACAGTCATCCTGCTCTGCGGTTGTGTGAAAGTTATGCTGGTGTCCTGGCACACTGCAGAAAGCCTCATGACTAGAAAATGTTCCCTTCTTTCCTTCTGATGTGAAAAACAGCTTCATCTATCAACTTTCTTTCTTTCTTTTCTCTTTTTTTCTTTCTTTTTTCTTTCTTTCGTTCTTTCTTTCTTTTTCTTTCTTTCTTTCTTTCTTTCTTTCTTTCTTTCTTTCTTTCTTTCTTTCTTTCTTTCTTCCTTCCTTCCTTTCTTTCTTTCTTTCTTTCTTTCTTTCTTTCTTTCTTTCTTTCTTTCTTTCTTTCTTTCTTTCTTTCTTTCTTTCTTTCTTTCTTCTTTCTTTCTTTCTGTCTGTCTTTCTGTCTTTCTGTCTTTCTCTCTCTCTCTGTTTCTTTCTTTATACCTACTTACCTACCTAGGTAGCTATCTCTTTGCCAGTTGTTGGGTTGAACTCAAGGAATTGAACCCAGGGCTTCTTGCATGCTAGGCAAGCACTCTCTCATTAATCCATATTCACCGCCCCTTCATTTTTTTCTTAATGGTAGTTTTTACATAAGTATGCTACCATTTTATGTTCTCAAGTTTAATTTTCTGAATAACGGTTACTTCTAAGAAACCTGATCTTCTCTTCCCCTGCCTGATTTGTGACTGTTCCTGCATTGGCCTCATAATAAAATGTAAATAAAGGCTGCTGAGAGCTTCAGTGTGCATCATATAAAGACACAGGCTTAGAACCCTGGAAGAGAAAAGCAATGGGCCTGAAATAAAGAGAATGATGCAGTATGAGCAACTAGCATATCTGAAAAATAAACCAGTAAATAAAAGCAGAAGCATTGCATAGTCTGTTTGCACTATGGGAGGTAATATACATACACACATAAGTAGGTAGGCCACTGATACATAAACTTGGCTTTCTCTATTTGAATTTTTTTGTGGCCATCCCGGGGCTTAAACTCAGGGCCTGATGTGTTCCTGAGATGCTTTGCTCAAGGCTGAGGCACTACCACCACCACAGCTCCACTTAGCACCATCTCGTAGTTAACTGGACATAAGCAATTCCCAGGCTTTCCTGCCTGGTAAGGATTGTATCTCCTGCTCAGTTTTCTCTCTCAAAGCAGAAGCTCTACCCTCTGGGCCACTGTTCCCCTTCTGGTTCTCAGGTGGTATATTGGATAAAATAGTCTCAGAGACTCTCCTGCTCGGCTGGCTTGAATGGCAATCTCCTGAGGAGGCTTCAAGTGGTTTACTCAAGAATTCACCGAGGAACCACTCCACACAAGCCCTTAGTCTAAATCTCGAGGGGTACTAGAGAAAAATGGAAACATTGTTAAACCCAAGTCGCAGGATCCCCACCAAAAAGACCACCGAGAGTCAGACTTTACAGCTGTTTTAAGGTTTCACTAAAATGAGCTGCAGCTCGGGCCTCGTCCCACACTGTGACACAGAGGAGCCTAGGTGGAGACCATCAAGCTGAAGATTTGCAGCGTTTATAAAGGCACACAACCAACCAGGTGTTTGGATTACCACCATGTGTTGCTCTGCTAGAAACAAGCAACAAGTGGTCACTGCCTCAAAACTTTAACCCTGCATTTCCCCCCTTTGACTTATAGTCCTGAGACACTATCTTATGGCTCTGGCCCAAAACTAAACTCCAACAGCTCTTGATTTTGAATGGATTATGGTCCCTCTCTGACCTTAGCCATTCTATTAAACAACAATACCAATAACAAGCAGTTCATTTTTCTTTACTTGAGGCATATGCGGAGTGGTTGGGTAGGATGCTTGGAGACTTCCCCATGTTTCCCCACAGTCGTCCAGGGCAAAGTGGTCAGCCGGTCTGGAGTGGAAGCAGTGGATCCAAGCAGCAATGCCATCCACCTTAAGGGCAGTAGGTGTAGCCAGTAGCACCATGTAAGGTCCCTTCTACCAAGGTTCCAGAGATCTCAAGTTGTCCCTTCAAACAAACACCTAGTCCCCTGGTTTAAACAAATTGGGGGCAGGAATAGAAGCAGAATCATATAATGCTCTAAGCTGGGGCCACATCCTCTTATGCACCAGCTCTAAATAGTCAAGCTTACACAGAAATTCAGTATCATCCAAATCAGCAAGCAATTCAGTCTGGAGGCTAGGTTGGGGGTTGTCCATACATTATTTCAAAAGGAGTAAAGCCAAGCTGATAGGGTGAATTTCCTACTCTAAACAGGTCAAAAGGAAGCAGTCATACCCAGTCTGCATCAGTCTCCAAGGCCAATTTAGTTAAGGTCTCTTTTAGAATCCGATTCATTCTTTCTACCTGCCCTGAACTCTGGGGTCTATAAGCACAGTGCAATTTCCAATCTGTCCCCAGTGCTGCGGCTATTCCCTGACTTACTTTTGAGACAAAGGCCCAATGGTGGATGGGAAGCCATACCTGGGTAGGATTTTTTCCAGGATCTTCTTAGCCCGATGTTCCTGGTCTCATGCTTTGTTGGGTAGGCTTCAACCCATCCTGAAAAAGTGTCTACAAAAACTAGCAAATATTTATATCCAAATTTTCCAGTTTTAATTTCTGTGAAGTCTACTTCCTGATACACACCTGGTCTATCTCCACGGAGGCGAGCTCCTTTTGTAATCGGTTGATTGGGGGCATTGGTGAGCTGACAGGCTTTAAAATTTTTAACAATGTCCTCAATGAGTTGATTTCCTTGCCTGATTTTTACTTCTGAGTGTCAGCAAGTGCTGCATTCTTCAGGTTCCCATGTGTGAGACCCAATGGATTTTCATAAGAATTCCCTTGCCCAATCTTTGTGGCAAGATAAATTTTCCCTCACCAGTTTTCCATCAGTCTTCATTTCTTTCTCTGTTCGGGGGTTAGGCCATGGAAATTTTCTTTATTCACTGCAAATCTTCTTGGGAGTACTGAGGCTCAAGAGCCATAACTTGTGGCCCTGGGTCTACTTCCACTCTGGGCTGGAGAGCCGCCTCCTTAGCTGCCTGATCGACCAAGTTATTTCCTTTGGTTATTGAATCAGTTACCTTTTGATGGTGAGGACAGTGCATAATGGCAATATTTGCTGGTTCCCATAAGGCCTGGATGAGGCTTAAAATTTCTTGTTTGTTTTTAATAGCCTTTCCCTCAGCTGTCAACAGCCCCCTCTCTTGGTAAATGGTTCCATGGACATGCACAGTGGCAAAAGCATACCGACTATCCGTGTAAATATTTAGTCTCTTCCCTTTTCCCATCTGTAGGGCTTTTGTTAGTGCCACTAGTTCTGCTCTTCGTGTAGACGTTCCCTGGGGGGGTGCTTCTGCCCACACTATCTCAGTGTCCGTGGTGACTGCTGCACCTGCGTACCTTTTTCCATCTCAAATGAAACTGCTGCCTTCTGTGAACCAGGTATGCTCAGCATGCGATAGTGTCGTGTCCAACAAGTCGGGACTCTTTTCCTTGGTCTGGTTGCTCTTTTTACACTCAATTTCACATTCTCTGTCCTTCCTTTCCTGTCTTTGCTCCTCTGTCTCTCTCTTATTGTAAACCTTTTCCACCGCAGCTAATAGATCCCTTATAGACTTTTCACCAAGTCTGTTTAGAGCCTGCAACTTTTGCTTTATGTCTGGTTCAGCTTGACTTATATAGGCAAACATAATCATCTGAACCAACTCCTAGGTCTCAAGATATTATGGGGTATATTGACTAAAAGCTTCTATGAGCCACTCAAGATATGTTGATGGACTTTCACTTCCTCCCTGTCTAACATCAAAAACTTTGGCCATATTAGTAGGTTGGCAAGGCGCCACCTTGAGACCTGCCAACAGAGCCTGGTGATAGATGAGGAGTCGCTCCCTACCTTCAACCATATTGTAGTCCCATGTTGGTCGGATCTCAGGAAAATAGGCAGTGATCAGGGCAGGATCCATGATAGGTGCTCCTGTGGGGCCAGGGATGTTTCCGTGCCACCTCTTGGATACAGTCTCTTTCTTCAGTGGTAAAAAAGACCTGTAAAAGCTGACTAAAATCATCCCAATGGGCTGATGAATAAAGTGAATAGTTTAAGCAAACTAATTAAATCCTGGTGTTTCTCAGAAAAGGGGGCATTTTGGGTGTCTAGGCATTTTTGTATTGGTCACTGGTAGAAAATGACCAATATTGGAATTGCTGTTGACCATCCACATACACAGGACCTATGGTGCGTAAGAGAAAAACAGCTGTATGAGAAGAGGGGTTGATCCCATGGCATCGTTGAGTGACTGGCCCCTCAGAAACTTTAAGGGCAGGTGCCGAGGATTCTATAGCTCCCTCCTCCTCTTGGTCATTCTCAGATTCTGCAAAAAGAATCTGGAAAGGAGAGTATGGGGGAGGAAACATTTCTTCTTCCAAGTTATCTCCCTGAAAAACCAGGGGGTACCTCTTCTTTACCTCTTCCTCGGTTTCTTTTTGTAAGTCTAGGGGGCTAGACGGAGCGGTGCCCATGGTTTCCAATCCCGTCAGTTGTACAGTCCAAAAACCAATAAACAGTACAAACAAAACACATGCAGGCCTGACAGTTACAAAAAAAAAGCTTACAAAGAGGAGATTTCCCAAATTGGTCCACTGACTCCTGTCATGCCGAGGTTCCCCACCCATGCTCCACAGCAGAAGGAGCAGAGCCACATTGGGCAAGTTAGGCCTCAGTTAGGAGGCCCTCTTGGTCAGTTCCGGCCCAACACCGAAACGACCCCCGTCCCAAAATTCACAAGGCGGTGTTCCAAGAACCTCACCCCCCAGCCCACCCCACACAGTGGGGTTCCAACTCCCACCCCACACGGTGGGGTTCCAAAGACCCCCTCCCCACATGAGGATGTGGGACATCTCCCAGTTCCTCCAGGGTTGTTGTGTAAGCGCTTCAGCTTCAACAACCCTTTGTACATGTGAGCAGCCATCCTCACAAAGGAAAATGAAAGTAAAACAGAAAACGACAGGACATGACAAATTAACAAAGACAGCGCTGTTTTACCTTTGGAGTCTGAGATCTCAGATGTCTTTGGGGGGATCCCTGAAGGCCTCCACTAATGTTATACCCAGGTTGCAGGATCCCCACCAAGAAGACCATCGAGAGTCAGATTTTACACTTGTTTTAAAGTTTTATTTAAATGGGCTGCAGCTCGAGTCTCATCCTACACTCCAACACAGCAGAGCCAAGGAGGAGAACCCCAAGCTAAAGATTTGCATGATTTATAAAGGCACACAACCATTGAAGAGCCTTTTTGCTATTCGGGAAATTTTATTGTTCCACATGAATTTTTGGATTGCCTCTTCTATTTCCTTGAAGAATGTGGTTGGAATTTTGATAGGTATCGCATTAAATATGTAGATAGCCTTGAGAAGTACTGTCATTTTCATGATGTTAATCTTTCCAAACCAGGAGCATGGGAGATTTTCCCATTTTCTAAGTTCTGTTTTGATTTCCTTTTTCAAGTTATTAATGTTTTCATCATTGAAGTCCTTCACTACTTTGATTAAGTTAATTCATAGGTATTTTATTTTTTGTGGGGCTATTACAAATGGAGTTGCTTTCCTAATTTCAGCCCCTCTTTTCTCATTGTTGGCATACAGAATATCAATACCAAATTTCAAACTCTACTATAAAGCCATAGTAATCAAAATAGCTTGGTACTGGCACAAGAACAGACCTCAGGACCAATGGAATAGAATTGAAAACCCAGAAATGAACCTACAGACATATAGCCATCTAATATTTGATAAGGGAACTAAAAAATAGAATGGAAGAAAGACAGCCTCTTCAGTAAATGGTGCTGGAAAAATTGGTTAACTACTTGTAGCAAACTAAAGCTAGATCCTTATATATCACCCTGCACCAGAATCAACTCCAAATGGATCAAAGACCTCAGAGTCAAAGTAGACACTCTGAAAACATTACAGGATGGAATAGGAGAAACCCCAGGTCTCCTTGGCGCAGGCCAAAATTTTCTTAATAGAGACCCAGAAAAACAACAAATCAAAGAAAGGTTGGACAAATGGGATTGCATGATGTTGCAGAGCTTCTGCATGGCAAAGGACATACCTAGCAAGATCAATAGAAAACCCACGGATTGGGAGAAGATCTTCACTAGCCATACAATGGACAAGGGTCTCATATCTAAAATATAATTGGAACTCAAAAAATTAAATCCCCCAACAACAAATCCTCAAAGAAACAACTGCCCAATAAATAAGTGGATTATTGACTTAAAGAGAAACTTCTCTGAAGAAGAAAGAAGGATGTCCAATAGACACATGAAGAAATGCTCAACCTCCCTAGCCATAAAAGAAATGCAAATCAAAACAACATTGAGATACCACCTCACTCCAGTTAGAATGGCAAAAATCATGAACTCTAATAACAACAAATGCTGGAGGGGATGTGGACAGAAGGGAACCTTACTTCATTGTTGGTGGGAGTGTAAACTTGTTCAACCAGTTTGGAAAGTAGTATGGAGGTTCCTCAAAAGACTCCACATAGAGCTCCCTTATGACCCAGCAGTCCCACTTTTGGACATGTACCCAAATGTTTACAAACAAGACCACACTAAAGCTACCAGCACAACTATGTTTATTGCAACATTATTTACCATAGCTAAGATATGGAACCAACCCAGATGCTCCTCAGTAGATGAATGGATCAAAAAAATGTGGTATATATACACAATGGAATTCTATGCCTCCATCAGAAAGAATGACATTGCCCCATTTGTCAGGAAATGGAAAGACTTGGAAAAATTTATATTAAGTGAAGTAAGCCAAGCACAAAGTAACATAGGTCCCATGATTTCCCCTATTTGCAATAGCTAGTATATGTGTGTGTGTGTGTGTGTGTGTGTGTGTGTGTGTGTGTGTCAGCACATGACAGTGTGTGTGTGCGCGAGTGTGTGTGTGCGTGCACACACATACATGAGTCCTGAAGCTTGACCTCAGGACCTGAGCACCGTACCTAGTTTCTCTTGTATAATGATATCCCTCTCTCACTTGAGCCACAGAGCCTCTTCAGGCTTTGTCCTAGTGATGTGCTCCTGAGAAATGAAGCCCAGGATTTCATATATGGAAAGCACTCTACCACTAAAGCACATTCCCAGCCCTCTACTTCAGCTTTGTTAGTTTAGTTCTGTCTTTTTTTATTGTTGTTGTTGTCAGTTGAATGAGATGAAGTCTTGGCCTGGGTGCTGTCCCTGACCTCTTCAGTTCAAATCTTGTGCTCTACCACTTGAGCCACAGAGCTTCTTCTGGTTTTCTGGTAGTTCATTGGAGCTATGTTTCTCAAGGACTTTCCTGCCTAGGCTAGCTTTGAACCATGATCCTCAGATCACATCCTCCTGAGTAGCTAAGATGAGAGACATGAGCCAAAAGCACCCAGCTTCCCCTTCAGGTTCTTAGTAGTGAATTGGAGATAATAGTCTCATGGTACCTTTTGTGTCTGAGATAGTTTGGAACCCAGATCTTTAGAACTCAGCTTCCTGAGAAGGAAGGATGAGAGACCAGCTACTGACCCCTTGGCTGTGGCCTCTGCTGCAAGGGAGTCCATGGCTCCACGTGGTGGAGTGCTAGCCATGAGCCCAAGACGTAAGGGTCAGCGCTTAAGCCCTGATTTCAAGGTTCATGACTGAGAAATAACAAAACAAAACCATTGTCTGCTGTAGACAATTCACTAATCTTCGGTAACACATAATTTTATCCCTGACATGGGGACCTATCTGAGCCTCAATATTCTTGTCTGTATAATCATCTAAGTTGTGGAGCTCTTACATAGACAAGATGTAAGAATGCACCCGGTTAAGTACACAGCACATGGCACTCGTTGCACCACTCAGCACACAGCATCCTGTTAAAGACTCAGCACCCAGCACCCAATGCAGGACTTAACACACTGCATCCTATGAAAGACTCAGCGCATAGCACCCTGTGCGGGACTCAGAATAGAGCACCCTATGGAGGACTCAGCACATAGCTCCATTCCACAAGCTGTCATTAGAATTAGGGTGCTTTCATCAGTATCACCATTCTTTGAGGAAAATTTTACAAACCATACAAGTTCACATCTAATGGTTTAGTGGGGTGTTTTTTGGGGGAGAGGTTGTTAGCCATGGGACTTGAACTCAAAGCATGGGGTACTGTTCCAATAACATTTGCTCAAGGCTAGAGCTCTACCTCTTGGAGCGACATTTTGAGGTGTCTCTCAGACTTCCTGCAAAGACTGGGTTTTAAAGCTCCTGAGCAGCCAGGATGATGGGCATAAGCCAGGATGATATGGGTAACCCGTGGAGCTGGGTTGCAGCGGTTTACATGTGGTTAAGTCAGGTTAGGTGGCTGCTGTCAGCACCAGTCTCCTAGCTTGATCTGTAATGAGGTATTTGAAGTTCTGTCCTTCTATAATTGCAGTTAGACCATTCTACCTTTTTGTGTTATCAGACCTGGGGCATGAGTAAGAGCTTAGACACTGTCCCTAAACGTTTGTGCTCAAGGCTAGCACTCAATTGATTGAAAGACAGCAGAACTTCTGGGTTTCCTGTTTTGTGGCACTGAGGAATCGAACCCAGATCTTCGTGCTTATTAGGGGAGCACTCAACCACTGAGCCCCAGGAGTGAATGAGGTACAAATAGATAGAGATTGCTGTATATAAATATTATATATACAAAATGAGATTTCTGCATATTATTAAACTATAGATAATATTACTACCAATTATTAGGTATTAAATTATGTCTCCATTTAATGATGTGTCCCAGTTAACAATTAATAAAGCATTAATTAATAATTACTCAACATCCCATTATTGTTTATCATATATGTACATATATCCATATATATAATTAAATATTTCATAGAATGAGACCAATGTCTATATATTATTAAATTATGCATCATGTGTTACTACCAATTATTAGTTATTTAATTATGTCTCCATGTAATTTTTATTCTGTTAATGCTTAATAAAATATCAATTAAACTTAGTGCACATCCTACACTTATTGTATCTAATTTTATCCTAGAATGATTCACTACTAATTCAATCTGTTTATTATTTACTGTAGTGGCAATTCTTCAACCTATGATGTTTTTTTACCTTTATTACATCCTATTACATAGAATATAGATTTGCATCCAAATTATACATCCTACCTGACACAGAGCACATTCACAGAAAAGGAAAACGTGTCATGCTCAGCTTCTCACTCCAAAATTACATTTTGGCAGTGCTGGGATCTAAACTCAGGCAAAGAAGGCTCAGTTCATGAATGGGTGACTGCCAGCACAGTAGCCACTAGTCAATTCAGCTGCCAGGCAGTTCCCAGGCCCTGAGATAGTGCCCTGTATGTTGACTCCAAATTGTGCTTAATGAAGTTATTCATTTTTTATTCATTTACCATTTATTTTATTGACTGCTACAACACATGGAATATTTACTACATTTATTAAATAAGATATAGAATTGCCTATGCATGAAACTTCACACCTGACACCCAGGACTTTCACAGAAAAAGAAAACATGTGTCACCTTGTGTCTTACTGCACGATTCAATTTTTGTGAGTACTGGCATCTGAACTCACAGCCTACAAGGCCCAATTCATGAATGGGTGAGTGTCAGCATGCCAGCCTGGGGCAGATTGAACCGGCAAGCAGTTCCCAGCACCTGAGATTGAGCCCCAGGGGTTGACAAAACAAGAACAGATTGACATGCAGATGGTAGTACACAAATAAATACAGATCTTTATAGAGTGCCAGAGATGTCTATACATTATTCAGTTATATAGGCTACATTCCTATTAAGTCTTGGGTATTTATTATGCCTCCATGTCATTAATATTACTGTTTTCATCCTTAATGAATTATTAATTATATCAACCACTGTCCCGAAACTATTGTGTACACATAATTAATAGTATTCTTTTAATGTGCCAAAAAATATTCATTAAAATCCTTCGGACTCCTAAAATCACTCTCTAATTTTATACTAGTATCATTCAGGAACAACCAATTAAACCTTGACATTCATAATCTTCCATCGGTATTCCTATGAATAGGAACGAGACTCTTAGGATCTCCCTCCATTGGTAGGGGTCAGGACCCAGCTTCGAACACAGGGCCTATGTTGTGGTGTTGGCCTATGGCTTCCCTGAAAGCCCGACAGCCTTCAGCAATGGCAGGTTACCAACACTTTTCAGCCCTGTCTTTTAGACCCAGGATGGTCACCTTGAAAAGAGAACAAATGTAAAATCGGCAGACATCTGAAAGTTACTGGGTTTTTTTCTGTGTAGTTTTATTTATTTATTTTTCCTGTCAGCCTTTGAGGCCCAGGAACCTAGGTTCGGCTGTGGGTCCAGTGGCTACAACCCAGCCTAGAGTGATCAAAGCTGAGGCAGAGCTGCCATTGAGCTTGACAAAATAAAAATACATACATGCATACATACATATATACATAGATACATTAAAAATATTTAAATAATTATGAGGCTACTTGGCGTATTCGAGCCATTTTTTCCGCCGAGCCTGGGATTTGAACTCAGGGATTGGGTAAATCTGCAGTATTGTGGGGGATGGGAAAACTCACAATGCTGGAAGACAAGAAAGACAGGTCTGTTCCCAGGGTCTGAATTCAAGCCCTAGCACTGGCAAAAATAATATTCGTATACATTTTAAAAACATGATTTATATTTACATATGCATGTTTATGACATATTGCATTTAGTGTAGGTATTCATTTTATTTTGTTTTTTATTTATTTATTATATATTTTAGAGAGTATGATTACATGTATAACATTATTTACATCCTATTAAATAGAACACAGATTTGACTATGTATTATACATCATTCCTGAGACCCAGGACTTTCACTGATAAGGAAAACAAGTGGGACAATTGGCTTCTTCTACCACGATTAAGTTCTTGGCAGTTCTGTGATTTGAACTCTGGGCCTAGAAGGCCCACTTCATGAATGTGTCAATGTTAGCACACCAGTCTGACACAAGTGAAGTTGTCAGGCAAATTTGAGGACCTGAGATAAAGCCCTAGGAGTGGCCAATATATAAACAGATAGATATGTATATTGCAGGGTGTGTATTTACATATGTATATGTATCTATAAATAAAGTTATAGAGAGAGACAGATAGACATTTATATAGATTCTACTGTATAGTGATGTCTATATCTTATTTTTATATACTCTATTATTATGAATTATTTGGTCTAAAATTATGCCTCCATTAATTAATCATAGTGGGAGACGATAAAGTATTAAATTAATCAATGACCTATATTTATTGCGTACAATCTTATACTACAATGACTAGCTAATTAGTAGTTCAATTGGTACATTACAAAGATTCTATTATTGTTCTTATAGATAGGAATGAGTAGGTGGAAGTCCCAGGATCAAACTCAGGGCCTTGGTTTCTGGGTTGGGCTGAGGCTTCACTGACAGCACGCCAACCTTCAGCCATGCAAGGTCATGTACAATTTTCAAGCCGAGTCATTGAGATCCAAGATGATCACAGTGCAAAAGAAACAAAGGTAAAACTGTTGTCTAAAACTTCCTGGTTTTTCCTCCTCCATCTTGGTTGGTTTATTTTTTTGTCAGAGCTGGGAGTTGAACACGGGTCCTAGGATCCCTGGATCATCTGTGGGTGTAAAAGCTGCACCCCAGCCTAGGATAATCAAGGCTGAGGAAAAGTTGTGGTGACCAGAGTTCAAGCTCCGTGCCTGCCACTCCAAAAAAGTTAAGGTCCTGGATAGGAGTTTGGGCCATTTTATCTGCCATACTTGTAATTTGAACTCAGGGACTGGGTAACTCTATTGTACTCTGGGTGATGTGAAAACTAACCTCCCAGAAGAAAAAAAATCCAGAGCATTACCCAGTGTGTGAATTCCAGCCCTAGAACTGGCAAAAATATTATTTATATACGTGTATAATATATATCAAATATATGTAGTTGCACAGATATTACATATTGTACCTAGGACACAATATTACCACAGAAAGGAAATCAGGTCAACATTGGCTTCTTACTCCACCTATTGACTTCGGCACTGCTGGGATTTGAACTCAGGGCCTGAAATGCCTAATTCATCAAGGGGTCAGTTTAAGCACAGCAGCCTCAAACAAATTCAATGCCAGGCAGTTCCCAAGACCTGAGTTCTAGCCCCAGGAGTGGTCAATATATAAATAGAGAAATGTATAAATTGCTGCAAATACATGTATATATATATATAGAGAGAGAGAGAGATGTATATGTATATTCCACTGTACATTTAAATATAAATATATTATAGAATGTGAGATGTCTGTATATTATTAAATGGCATTTAACATATTACTAATAATTATTAGGTATTAAATTATTCCTCCATTTAATGAAGTATCATGGATTAAGGCACAATAAAGTATTGCCTTGTGTAAATGGAGCTCAGAGTCAATTTCTAGGCTCATAGTTCAAACCTCAGGATCTGCACTAAAAAGAAAGAGCCAGTAATTCCATGTGTCTGTGTATATATGCATGTATTTCTATCAGTGAACATCCATAGTCATTAGGAAAAATAGCACCCAGCTAAGAAATTTGCTTTGAATAGAATGATATCATAGCACAGAGAGTGCTTTCAAGATAGTGCATGTCCTTGGTCAAAAAATTAAGACACTGGCTTGGAATTTGCACCATTTTTCTGGCAGGCCTGGGATTTCAACTCAGGGTCTGATTAACGCTTTGGCACTGTAGGGGAAGGGAAACTCACCATCGTTGAAGACAAGAATTTCAGACCAGTTTCCAGGGCCTGAATTCAAGCCCCAGCACTGGAAAAAATAATATTCATACATGAGATCTATTTACATACATGGGTTTACTCCCTATGACATTTATTACCCTTATTTATTTTTTATTTATTTTATTTAGTATTATTACATATATCACATTTATTTCATTTATTACATCTTATCACATGGATTTATTTGCATATGGATTATACATCATCCTGAGACCCACAACTTTCACAGAGAAGGACAAAAATGGGTCAAAATTGGATTCTGACTCCACATATAAACTTTTGGCCATGCTGGGATTTGAACTCACAGCCCACAATGCACAAATCATGAATGGGTCAGTTGTAAATCAAAAGCCTTTGGCAAACTGAACTGCCAGCCAGTTCTGAAGACCTGTGATCAAGCAATAGTAGTGGCAGATAGATAGATAGATAGATAGATAGATAGATAGATAGATAGATAGATAGATAGATAGATAGATTGATAGACGTGTAGTTTGCTATGTATATGAGAGAGAATGTGAGAATATTGAATTATATGTATTATGAATTATTAGTTATTAAATTATGCCTCCTTTTAATGAAGTATCATGGTTGAATACTTATTAAAGCATTAATGTAAAAGTAGTCAGTATTCCATAATTGGGAGAATCATACCATGTTTCTAGAATGGAAGACATTATCCAATACTTTTTGTGTGGCATTCTATAAGAGAGTTATTAACTAATTGCAAATTTAATTGTTACTTTTATAACATTTCATTAGGCATTCCCATGGATAGGAATGATTTTCTCAAAATCTCCCTCCATTTATAGGTGGCAGTACTGTCAGTTTAACTCCAGGCCTGGGTATTTTACTTTGAAATGCAAATGATTGGAATTACACTGTGAAGATTTCAGATTGTCAGGATGAAAGAAAAGAATGAGAAGGAAAGAAAGCCAAGTGTCAGTGGATCCTACCTGTAATCTTAGCTCTTCAGGCAGCTGAGCGGTAGAGAATGCCAGTTTGAATTCAGCCAGGACAGGAAAATCCACCACACTCTTATTTCTGAGGGATTACAGGAATAAAAAATTCCCATGAATGGGGCTATGGCTCAAGGGCAGAGCGTTAACCTTAAGCACAAGAACTCAGGGACAGTGCCTAGGCTCATAGTAAAACTCCCAAACCTGGCAATTAAAAAAAAAAGCCAGTAACAACATGTCTCCCCATGTATGTATGCATGTATTTCTATTGGTGAAGGTCCAGAATCCCTATAATGAAAGGCATCCAGCTAGGAAATTTGCTTTGAATAAAATGATTTCATAGCACAGAGAGAGTTTTCAAGACAGTGCATCTTCGGGCCTCCTCTCACTGTTCCCATTGTAGCCTGAGGTTTTCTCCACATCGGGGACTGCTGGAAGAAGACTTCCTCATTATTGGAACAGGCAGACAAAAGGCCTCACTCCTGTAGAGCTGAGTGACAAAAAAATCTTTCTAGGCCAATTAGTGAGGAGTGTGGGTGGGCTCTGAAGGCCAGGAGAAAAAGGCCTCTTTGTATCTCAAGCTATCTCTCTGCCGAGAGCTCTGTTGTGACAGGAAGACTTCAATTGTGCCACCTCCCGTGGCAGGCCAAGTTCCCTGCACTTATCCTGTATTTGTTAGACTATGTTCCAGTGTTGAAATAACCTGATACAATTAATTCAAGGGTCCTTTTGGCAGACAACTAAGGAGCTGAATCTAATAAAATGATTCGTTATTGGCAATGATGCTTCCCTGGGTTTCCAGAAGCTTGCTAAATCAAAGTACATGTGTAATATTACTATGCTTCATGTCATCTAGGGCTGGTGAAACTCATCAGGTTTTGAAACTTTGACCTCTCCTAGTTGGACCCTGGGTGGCTGTGTTTCAGGGTTGAACACAGGACCTGGATACTGACCATGAGCTCAGAGCAGAAGCTCAGTGCTTTATAATTTCTTGTCACAGCTTCACTTCTGTTATCTGTGTGTGTGTGTATGTGTGTGTGTGTGTGTGTGTGTGTGTGTGTGTGTATGTGTGTGTGTGTGTGTGTGTGTGTGTGTGCATGTATGTGTGTTCATACACTTGTCCTGGAGCTTCAACTCAGGACCTGAACACTGTACCTGAGTTTCTCCTGTACAAGGATAGCACTCTACCACTTGAGGCACCCAGCCACTTCAGGCTTTTTTCTAGTGTAGTACTAAGGAATCAAACCCAGGGATTCATACATGCAAAGCACTCTACTCCTAAGACATATTCCCAGCACTCTACTTCAGGTTTCTTTCTTTCTTTTGTTGAAAGTTGGAGGAATTTAAGTCTAGGCCTGGGTGCTGTCCTTGAGCTCTTTAGCTAAAGTCAATCACTCTACCACTTGAGCAACAACACCCCTTGAGGTTTTTGGTGGGTCACTGGAGAGAAGCATCTCAAGGAATTTCCCGCCCAGGCTGGCTTTGGACTGTGATCCTCAGCTCTCAGCATCCGGAGTACCTAGGATGACAGGCACAAGTCAGCAGCAACTAGCTTCCACTTCAAGTTCCTAAGTAGTGAATAGGAGATAAAAGTCTCATGGGACTTTTTGTGTCTGGGATAGTTTTGAACCCAGACCGTCAGATCTCAGCTTCCTGAGTAGACAGGATGACAGACCTCAGCTACTGCACGCCTAGACTGTAACACTCTGTTGCAAGCGGGTCCTTGGCTCCACGTGGTAGGGCGCTACCCATGATCCCCACTGGTAAGTGTCAGTGGCTAGGCCCTGAGTTCAAGGTTCATGATCAAGAAATATAATACAAAACAATTGTCTGCAGGAGACAACTCACTAGAGTTAGGTACATACATAATTTTGGCCATGAAATGGTGCCACAAGTTTCTCATCTGCACAATCATCTTACTTGTGGAGCTCTTACAAGAACCAGATGAAAAAATGCACTCCAAGAAGTACTCAGCACACAACAACTCATGAAATACTCATCACATAGCTGTAGCCCACATAATATCATTAGAATTAGGGTGCTTTCATCAGTATCATCATTCTTTCAGAAACACACCACAAACAGTCCAAATTTAGATTTCGGAGGGGTGAGGTTTTTTTTTTGGGGGGGGGGAGTCAGCCACTGAATTGCACTGAAATGTTGGGGGTACTGTCCTAAGGTCTTTTGATCAGGCTAGAACTCTGTGACTTTCAGCCACAGCTCAGAGTTTCACAGACTTCCTGCCAAGCCTAGGTTTTAAACCCACCACTGTCAGATCTCAGCCCCCTAGTATCTTGGATGACAAGGTGAGCAAGCCAGCAGCATCTAGTTGATGGAACTGGGTTCCAGCGGTTTACCTCTGTCTAATTCTGGTTAGATGGCAAATGTCAGCACTAGATTCCCAGCTTGCTCTGTGATGAGGTATTTGCAGCCCTATCTATATATAGTTGCAGTCAGAACATTCTATCTTTTCCTTTTTTATTTTTTGTTTTGGTGCCAGTCCTGGCTCTTGAGTAAGAGTCTAGACACAGTCCCTAAGCCTTTATGCTCAAAGCTAGTGCTCAAGTGTTTGAGCTACAGCAAAACTTCTGGATTTTTCTATGCAAATGGTAGTGAGGAATTGAACCCACGGCTTCGTACTTACTAGGCGAGCACTCTACCACGGAGCCCCAGTAGTCACAAGTGTATAAACAGATAAATGTGTAGATTGGTAGACAGACAGACAGATATATAGATAGATAGATAGATAGATAGATAGATAGATAGATAGATAGATAGATAGATAGATAGATAGATAGATAGATAGATAGATAGATAGATAGAGATATATTTAATTAGAGATGTCTGTAAATTATGAAATTGCATATATGATATTTCTATCAAATATTGCCAATTAAATTATTCCTTCCTTTTTTAAGTATCATGATTGACTACATAATAAATTATTAATTGAAAATTAGTCAATGTAGTATACCTGTTGTGTATAATTTTCTAATATAATTGTACACTAACTACTAATGTAATTGTTACTTTTACAACATTCCATTTGTACAGATGTCTATTGGAAAGTGTTTCTTAGAATCTCCCGACAGCCATTCATTAGTGGGAGTCCCGGGATTCAAGCTCCAGACCTAAGTTGCCGATTTCGGCTTGGCTTCCCTAATAGCCTGCCAAACATCAACAATGTAAGGTCATGTACATTGTCTGGGCATTGTTATTTAGACCCAGGATGTTACAATACAAAGGAAAAAAAAGTGTAATCACCTCATTGAACTTCTCAGTTTTATTTTTTTCCTTTTTATTTCTTTTGCCAGCCTTGAGATTTGAACTCGGGACCTAGGATCCCAGGATTGGCTTTGGCAGAGATGCCAAGACCTGAGTTCAAGCTCGGTACTTGGCCTAAAACCAAATAATAATAACAATGATAACAACAACAACAATAACAATAATAATATGACCCTGGCTTGGTATTTGCACCATTATACTGGCAGGCCTGGCATTTAAACTCAGAGTCTGGGTAACTCTGTGGCACTGTGGGTGAAGAGGAAGATTGCCTTCCTTGAAGACAAGTTCAGAAAAGTTCCAAGAGCCTGAATTGAAGCCCCAGTACTGGAAAAAATGATACTCATATATGAGATCTATTTGCATACATGGGTTTACTCCATATGACATTTATTACCCTTACTTGTTTAGTATTATTGCACATAAATCATTTATTTTATTACATCATATCACATATACTGAGACCCAGAACTTTCACAGAGAAGGAAAAAAATGTGTCAAAATTGGCTTCTTACTCCATGAATACATTATTGGCCATGCTGGAATTTCAACGCACGGCCTAAAATGCCCAATCCATAAATGGGGTCACAGATTTAGCGCACCAGCCTCCAGAAAACTGAGCTGCCAGGAAGTTCTGAGGACCTGTGATCAAGCCACAGTAACGCCAAATATATATACATATATATATATATATATATAGACAGAGGGAATGTGAGGATATTATTAAATTATATATTATTACAAATTATTAGTTATTAAATTATGCTTCCATTTAATGAAGTATTGAAGAGTTGAAGTAACTCCATTTTGAGGCAGCAGCCATTCTGTCCTTTATGTTAAATTATGAGTGACCCAGAGCAAACATAAATTCCAGGAACTGACTTGTCCATGTTGAAGTTAACCAGAGCTCACATAAATCCCAAGGACAGAGTTATCTGTGGCCACAAACTTCCCTTGCTTCACAGATAACCCCCTGCCCTTTATTGCCCTAGCCCAAATGGTATGATAACCCCCTGTCCTTTATTGCCCTAGCCCAAATGGTCTGATAACCCCCTGCCCTTTATTGCCCTAGCCCAAATGGTCTGATAACACCCTGCCCTTTAATGCCCTAGCCCAAATGGTCTGATCACCCCCTATCACCCCTTATCACCCTAGGATGTGCTGTTAACACATCTGGTTACTGTAACTTTGTAGTTTTTGCCTTTATAAGCCCTATGAAATTTCAGCTCGGGGCTTCCTCTTAAGCTCCACTGTGTCAGTGTGTAGGACGAGGCCTGAGCTGCAGCCTGACTGAATAAAGCATTGCTTTTGTATTTCGGAACGTCCGACTCTCGGTGGTCTTCTTGGTGGGGGTTCTGCGACGGGGGCACTTCAGTATCATCATCTAATACTTATAAAATCATTAATAAAAATCAGTCAATATCCTTAATCATACCATGGTGCTAGAATGGAAGATATAAATTCAATAATTTTTGTGTGGCATTCTAAAGTAGAATCATGAATTAACTGCAAATTTAATTATTACTTTCATAACATTCCATTAGCATTCACATGAATAGGAATGAGTTTGTTAGGATCTCCCTCCATTTGTGGGTGGTAGTCCTAGCATTCGAATTCCAAGCCTGGGAAGTATACTTCTAATACAAACCATTGGAATGACACCTTGAAGATTTCAGATTGTCACGAAAAAAAAAGAACAACAAGAGGAAAAGGAAGCCAAATGTCAGTGGCTCTTGCCTGTAATCCTAGCTCCTCAGGAGGCTGAGATGCCAAGTTGAATTCAGCCTGGGTAGGAAAGACTGCGACACTCATATTTCTTAAGAGATCACAGGAAATCAAAATAAAATAACAACAAAAAAACCCTGAGTGGACCTGTGGCTCAAGTTGCAGAGCACTACCCTTGAGCAAAAGTCTCAGGGCCAGGGCCAGGATGAGCATTCAGCAGGTTGGCCATGCCCAGCCCCCCAAACTGGGCAAGCTGGAACAAGCCCTCAGAGAGTACTAAGTCTGAGCAGGCAGCTTGAATAAGCATCCTTCACTGCAATTTAAGAACTGAAGCTACGAAAGCTTTGCCTGGGCTGGTGTGTGCAACTGGTGTGTACAACCGGTGCATTATGTCCTGGCACTTCTCAAGGGAAACCACAATTCTTAGGCTGTAGGAGTTGTTGAAGGTTGTGGCTCTATATCCTCTATCCCTCATTAAGCTGTGAGCCTAGGTCTCTGGGGCCTGGTGGCCATCAGTCATTCATAATTCTTCATTGCTGAGTCTCAGGCTGGTCCCAAATCCTGGGAAAGATAGGAAATAGCCAGCAATTTCTGTGCCAAAAGGGGTAATCCAATAAATCCCACCATCATAACTCCCATTAGAAGTAAGCCTTGGGCTTCGAATGTGGCTTACTGGTAGAGTGCTTACTTAGCACACATGAAGCCCTGAGTTCAATTCCTTCCTACCACAGAAACAGAAAAAGCCAAAAGTGACACTGTGGCTTAAGCAATAAAAGTGCTAACCTTGAGCAAAAAAAGGTCAGGAACATGCCCAGACCCTGAGTTCAAGCCCTAAGATTGGCAAAATAAAACAACAACAACAACAACAGGAACAAAAAAACGTGAGCATAGTGAGACATATTCTTCTGGGACATAGAGGAGGGCCGAGGTTATGGGTAATAGGTAGAAGGCAGGTGCTGTTTGCTCACTCCTGTAACCTTAGCTACTCAGGAGGCTGAGATCTGAGGATCCCAAATGCAAGCAGGAAAATCTATATGAGATTCTTTTCTCCAATTAAACACCCACAAAGCCAGAAGTAGAGCTGTGGTTGAAGTAGTAGAGTGCTAGTCTTGAGCACAAAAGATCAGGGATAGCATCCAGGCCCTGAATTCAAACCCTAGGAGTGGCACAGGCACACGCACACACACACATACACACACATACACACACACATACACACACACTCACACATACACACACACACCAAGATAGAGAATTTGACAATCAACCTGCACAAATTCCACCTCTAGAAACTCAGTATTTTTTAAAAAAAAAGATGGAGAAGGGAAGGAAAGACTTGCTCCAGGAAGTGATATAACCAGTGCCAAAATTCCACAGGAGTTCTAAGTTGTGAAACAGGACAGAGAGCCTCAGGCACAAGGTACAGCATGGGCAAAGGTCCTGAGGTGTGGTGTAGAGCAGGTTGTGTGGATGGAATGATGGTTCTGTGGCTTGAGACAAGTCTGGCAGAACACTGAAGGCTGGGTCCAGATTTGTACTTGAGTCACAAGTAGAGCAGAGGGTGGGGTCCCAGAATGAGGCCCAGGGAAATATTAGCTTGACATTTCACCAAAGACCCCAGCCAATTTCTGTGGCTGGAAGCCTATTTTTCACAGCTCCTGACCCTCAGGCCCTCTTTGCATGGAGGAGTCAGGGCAAATGCAGGGAAGAACTCTTCTTAAGAAAAGCTTTTAGCCCAATGCCACCAGTGGCTCAACCCCCATAAATCCTAGCTACTCAGGAGACTGAGATCAGAGATTGTGGGTCAAAGCCATCTCAAGGGAGGAAAGTTAGTGAGACTTTCTTGCCCATGAACTAACAAAAGCCAGAAATGGAGCTTTGGCTCAAGTGGTAGCATGTCCTCATTGAGAGAAAACATTAAGAGCCTATAGGCCAGACCCTGAGTTCAGGCCCCAGTACTGGCACCTAAAAAATAAAGAAAAGCTTTCAGGAGCTCCTAGTCCACTGTGGTGAATGGACAGATAGGCCAGGCATGGGTGGCTTATGTTGGTCCTCCTAGCACATCAGGAGGCTGAGATGTGAGGATTGCCGTTCAAAGCCAGCCTGGGCAGGAATGTCCGGGAGACCATGATCTCCAAGGATCCACCAGAAAACCAGAAGAGGCTGAAGTGCTAAGCTGAAGAGCTGAGAGATGGTGCCCAGGCCCAGACTTAGAGCCCCATGACCAATAACTGGCCTGCTTTGACCTCATGTTGTGACTCTAGCAATATTTTCCAGTGGGCTCCTGATGGTCTTCCAATGTCTATGTGTCCTACAAATCTTGAGAGCAGCCTCCCTGAAGGCCTTTGCCTACAGAGCAGACACAGTACCAGAAAAGGTCATGCCTTGTGGCATGCAGGTCATCCACCGGTCATCAGAAGGGCATCTGTCATGAGTGCAGTGTGGATCTGAGCACTAAATCGACGTCTCAGACCACGGTTCTGGGCCCGAAGGGGTAGACCAGGTAAGGCCAGCTCACAAGAGAATCACAAGAATGTGAATTTGTCAGGCACACCTTGGGCAGATTTTGAGTTGGGCTCATGAAAGACTTGTAGGCTGAGGAACAAAAGCAGGTTTGGCTGCTGCTTGTAGCAGTCGCTATATTCCAGGAGTCCCAGGACTCGGAGCCCTGCTTAACTCACCAGTGCTCAGGGCAGAAGAAGGTCTGCAATCATAGGACAACTACAAAGGAGCATCCATAGTGTCCTTCCCTTGGTTCTATGTCCCCGTGCTGGGATGGAGGGGCAGGTTCCATGAAACTTACTGCCATAGCCCAGACCCCGCAGCCCAAGAAGGACTTAAGGAGAAACAACTGATGTGGCTTGAGAGTTTATTATGATTATGCCTCAGGACTGCCCCCATTTCTAGCTCAGCTTATCATTACTACCTTCCTCTGTGTGTGTGTGTGTGTGTGTGTGTGTGTGTGTGTGTGGTGTGTGTGTGTGTGTGTGTGTGTGTGTGCATGCACATGAGTGCATCTTGGTAGTAGGGATTGAATCCAGGGCCCATGCTCTGTCCCTCATTTTTTCATTCAAAGATACCACTCTACCACTTAAGCCAGAGCTTTTCTTCCAGCTTTCAGGTGATTCTTGGGAGAGGAGAGTCGCACAGACAATTCTTGCTGGGCTGCATCTGAATGTTAATCCTCCAATCTCAGCCTGCTGAATGAGCTAGGATTATGAGAGCATGAGCCATTAGCATCTGGGCACGCATTCCTTTTTGGAGAAAACAGAGTACCTATTTCCTAGCCGAGCACCCATCTACAGCTGTCCCTCGTACCCCTTCCCCTATCCCTCCGGTCTTCAGAGGAGACATACCCTGCCCTGAGGACAAAGAAATAGGATGCACTGACAATTTTTGAGCATTATGGTCTCCACACAGTCAGGTGCTGCTGGGAGCTGATGTAGAGGTCAGCGATCTAGTCCAAGGCAAGTAGACAGCTGTTAGAACAGAAAGTATGAAAAGATATCCATGCAGCTGGATGTCAGTGGCACATGCTTATAATCCTAGCTACTCAAGGCTGACACTGGAGGATCAATCAAGATTCAAACCTAGCCTGGGCATACTCTTATCTCCAAAGAATCACCAAAAAGCTGGGAAGAAGTAATACTATAGTTCAAGTGTTAGAGCACCAAACTTGTGCAAACAAGCTAAAGGTTACCACCTAGGCTCTGCAACCCTTGGTAAACACACACACACACACACACACACACATACACACCCATATGCATGCAATATCAGAGATTTCTACACTGTAACCTTTGGGTATTCTATACCTTTTTCCCACTAAGTCTGGTGGTTGTTGGCCTAGGAGTTCGATGCATCCAACACCACCTGACATCTATAATTTTGGGGAACAGAATGGCTAGAATGTCGGCCTTCCCCAGTCCCAGCTCCTTGATTGGGTCTTGGTCTATCCAGGCCCTTTGGGGTTCCATTTATAGACTTGCCAAGATCCTTTAAAAAGGCATCACATGCTGGGCAGTTGTGGCTCACGCCTGACATCCTTGCTACTCAGGAAGGTGAGATCTGGCTTCCAATCCAGCTTGGGCAGGAAAATGTGTGAGACTCTTATCCTCTATGAACCATCAGAAAACAAGAAGTGTCCCTTGGCTAAAGTGGTAGAGTGCAAGCCTTGAGAAAAAGAGCTCAGGGACAACACTCATGGACAATAACAAGGAGAGGCATTGCATGTTGGCTTTGGTATTGGCATGGGCCAAATATTGGAAATTTCAAGTGCACCAAGATAAAGCAGTACCTCCTCTAGTCCCGTACTCCTCTATCTTCTCCACCCCCTGCCCCTTGGCCGGGCTTTTGGTCAGGATGGCTCTGGCTTGACGGGAGGACTCCAAGGAGGAAGATCCCAGACCAATTGCCCCGGGTCCTTCCTCCTTGCTTACCCTGCTGCTTCTGCTCTTTGCCATAGACCTTCTTCCTGAAATCCATCCATGAGATCATTGACACCAATACAGTGGTGAGTGGTGGGTCCAGCCTAACTCTGGGAAGTCAGAGGTGGAAGTCAGTTTGGGACTAGGAGCTTCTACCCTGGGTGTGGGCTGAGGCCTGGGCTGACATTTATTTCATTCTGAGCCTTGCTGGAGTAGGGAGACAGTGTAGACACAACATTGAGTCAGGTAAGATGGGAATCTGTAGGACGACTTGTGTGGAGGAAGCTGTGGGGCTCAGGGGGCCACTGTTCTTGGTACTCCTCTCTCAGATGTCCCTCTCCCGCTCTCATCCCTCAATAGTAAAAGAGAAACTTTAAATAAGGGTGTCGAAGAGGGGGCAGGGGATTATTTCTGTGTGAACCAGACTTGTGCTTCATATTCATCCTAGCCCCTACTTCCTATTTATCTGAGGAATGGCCATCTGGGTTTGGGGGCAGGAGATCATCCTAGCTGAGAATGTGGCTCGGTGATAGAGTGGTTGCCTAGCAAGCCTGAAGCCCTGGGTTCGATTCCACAAAGAAAAAGCTGGAAGGGGAGATGGGGCTCAACTTGTAGACCACCAGTCTTGATCAAATAGAGCTCAAGGACAGTGGACAGGCCCTGAGTTCAAGCCCCATAACTGGAAGAACAAATCTTTGTGGAGGCCTTTTTATTCCCTTTGGAAACGATTTATTCTTTTTGATAAGCATAACACGGGCCTCTTCCCTGGCCACCAATGGGCCATTAGATGTTCTTGGAATTTGGGCCTCCTCCCAGCAGCCTCTGCGCTACCAGGCCCATAGTTTACCCTTCCTATCACCAGGCAGATGGAGGCCTAGAGAAGTCCACCTGGCCACCTAGTTCTGGTGGCTACTGAGGATTTGGGGACTCAGTAAGTCACATAGGGAGTCATCATCCCCATCTGTTTACAGAAAAAAGGGACAGAGCACTGCAAGCCTGAGCACACCAGCTATGGGCAGTTCTGCATATGGGGACCTGCAGCAGGACATGCTCTGTGGGGGAGTCCTGTACGGGGCAGGGAACCTTGACCTCTCCTCTTGCAGATTCCACACTATCCTAAAGTTGCAATTCTTCAAAACCTTTCTGCTTCTCCCTGATTTTGACCACCCAGGAGCCTGAGGCCTCTGAAGCAGCTGCACTGGTGGGGAGCTCAGCCTGTGTCAGCATCTGGAGCCCCATGTAGGAGCCACAGAAGCTCTGGCAGCTATCTACTCTTCATCTTCTCCTGGGAGAGCTGGCACATGCACTCGGCTTTCTCCTGACAAAGCTGATTCAGAATGAACATCTGTCCTTTACATGTCAGGAGGGACTCCTCGATGGTGCAGATATGTGCCGACAGCTGGTTGCATCGATGGTGGAGCTCATCTGCAGGACTCTGGAAGTACACCTCATCAGGCAGGTTGTGGATAAAGAAGATTTTCTTCTTGGACGCCCACGTGTCCCACTTCCCAACCTCACACATGCTGTGGTGGCAGCTCATTGGGCGGGGGACCTGTGGCTCCAGCTCTATCTGGCACTGAGCTGTCGGTGGGAAGGGGAGTGCCTGCAGCAGTCTCGCTGCTCCTGTGGCAGGAGTATCCCCCTGTGGATCTCAGCCTCCAAGAGTGCTAACAGCTCCACGTCCCTCTGAGTTTGGGGGACATCTCCATCCTCTGCCATGGGCACATCGAGGAGAGTCGCTTCCTCAGCTTTTGCTTCTCCAGGGTTCACAGCTTCTCCTTCCCCAGGGAAAGCCAGGAAGCTCAGCTGGGCCTGCATGTGCTCCTCTTCTGGACTGGTCACGTCCAGGCACTTGAAACTGTCCTGCCACTTTGGGGGCACCATCTAGTCCCCTCAGTTGGTCAGACCCTGCACTTGTTTCAGCTGCTCCAACAGCTGGGTCTGCCTCTGCAGGTGCTACTGCAGGACCTACTACTTGGAGCACAGCTGCTCATTGGAGGCAATGTGCTGCTCACAGGTGACTCTGAGCTCCTGAAGCTGGGCCAGGGACTGCTCCTGCTGCTCCTGGAGCTCCTGAGTCACTTGGCTTTCTCTCTCAGCTACCTCTTTCCCTTCCTCTATCTTCTCCTCTCAGCAGTCCAGCTGTTCCTGTAGATGTTTCTTCACCTGCTGCTCTGAGTCCACGATGCTGGTGAGCTCCTCCTTCTCACTGCTCACCCTGTAGAGAGCGTCCTGCAGCAAGGCTAGCTGTTCCTCCAGCTGTGGGTTTCATACACATGCACATCGTGGGGTCTCGGTGTTCTCCTGCAGATCTTTGGTTTTCTCCTCCAATCCTCCCACTTGCTCCCGCTGCTCTGCATAGTGGAGACGGAGTTTCTAGTTTTCCTGTACCTGGATGTGAAGTTGTTTCTCCAGGTTTTTCAACCCCATCTGTGTGCGGTAGGTGTGGGCCCGCAGGTGCTGCTCCTCCTGAGATGGACCCACAGAGGGCCATGGCTTTGCCAGCTTCCTTCTCAGTTCCCCCAGCTCATTCTCTAGGTGCAGCACCTACATTCATCCTCACTCCTTTTCCTCTGTCAGTTGGTTCACCTGCTCGGTCTGCCACCAGGGCTCCTCCTTCTGCGTGGACCTCTCAATGCTCAGGTTCTGCGAGAAGGTGTCTGTCTCCAGATTCGCTGCAGACACCATTCAACTCAGGTTGTCCTGAATCTCTTTAGTACCTCACACCCCTCCAGCACTTGTTGGAACTTGCAGATTCTGTTCTTCCTGTTGCTCCTCTATGTCCAGAATGCTTACACCTTCTCCTAAAATTCTGTGTTCACTTGCTGCAGGTCATAGAAGCTTCTCTTCTTTTTCTTGAGCTGAAGTGTTACATCATTTAGCTGTTTGAACATTTCGGCCACCTTCTGTAAGTAGTACCCACAGAAGCCACCATCTCCAGCTCTGCCATGTGCTGCTCTGCGGCCTGTAGGCAGCTGGTGAGAGCTTCATGCTCCATTTCGCTGTCATTGGCCATGAGCTGCATGTGGGCTGGTGGTGATTGTAAATCACTTTCTGCCAAAACCAACCTCTATATGGGTGGCTTGTGGATGTCTAGCTCTGTTTTTGGTGCTTTGTGTACTTTGGCTACCTTCTCCTTCTCTTTCTCTCGTCAATCCTGCAGGTCTGTCTTTTCCTGTTTCAGTGGATGGATCTTGGCATAGAGCACCTGGTTTCTCCTTTTGCTGTGGTCCAGGGCAGGCACCACATGTCGCTAGCACCTCTACATATTCTTGGTGGTATCGGGACTCTTGACATTCTGGATCCTGGTGGCTGTGACTGTGTCCAAAGGCAGGGGAGGCCAGTGGTCAGCATCACCTTTGGCCAGACCCTCGGGTGAATCACCCTTCCCAGAGGTATTTGTCTTTGGGATCCTTCCCTGTTATGTATTCTTTGTTTTCTTGAATGCTGAAGGTCTGATGGGAGGATTTCTTCTGCTGGTGTTCTGGCAGTAGTTTGTTGCCCACAGCTCTCTCACGGAGTCTTGTTGTTTCAGACATCTGAGCGCTGGGATGGGAAAGATGGGCTGGCCACATCCCCAGGCTCTGGGAAATCCTATATTCTCCCACTCTCTGACTAGGTTGTCAATTTCCTATTGTACTCCAAATTCGCCTCGAGTCTCTTGTTTAACACTCAGTTACCTCTACCTTCCTCAACTGCTGGTAGTGGTGTCAACCAACAGAGGGAATCTTGGTGCTACAGGGCAGCATGGAATGTGGGTGGCCACGATTCTTGTATCCCATTGGTCAGAAAGAACCATAAAAGAATGGGGGTATGGCTGGTATCCTGTGATGCAGGCAGAATGGCAGAGTCAAGATGACAGCAGCCCCTTTCCCAGGGAACTCTGTCCAATCCAGTTGGGAACAAGAGGGAGACCTGCTTTAGCCATATAGCTGCACAGATTTTTGTGTGTATGCCTGTTTGTTGCCATTCCAGGACATTGAACTCAGGACCTAGGCACAGTTGGTGAGCTGCTTTTGCTCAAGGCTACCCTTCTACCAT
This sequence comes from Dipodomys spectabilis, assembly GCF_019054845.1. NCBI lineage: Eukaryota > Metazoa > Chordata > Mammalia > Rodentia > Heteromyidae > Dipodomys > Dipodomys spectabilis. The sequence goes on along the minus strand of NW_024870984.1, from coordinate 6,494,466 downwards.
TGGCTCTACTTCTGGCTTTGTTGACACTGAAGTTGGACAGGGGTCTCAAGTACTTTCCAGCCTATGGTGACTTTGACCATGAATCTCCTTTCACAGCCTTGTAAGTATCATGGAGGACTGCTGAGAGCCACTGGTGCCTGCTTAATTATTGGTCTTGATGATGTTCATGGACAGACCGGTGAGTTCCCTATCTTCGGGTTTAAGTAGTGGGAGCTGGAGCCCACAATTTGAATCCTGGTCCTGCCACCTCCAAATGGCAGAAGATCCTAAAAACTCATTTCTATCCATATGAATACCAATGGAATGTGATGTATATCATGATTGAATGGACAGTTTTTGAATGATTCTAGGATAAAATTATACACAATTATATTCTAGGACACTGATTGATTTTAATCAATACTTTATGAAGCATTTAAAAAATTACATTCATTAAATGGAGAAATAATGAAATACCTAAGAATTGGGCATCACATAGCACAGAGATGCCATTTTTTTCTGCCAGGACTGAGATTGGAACTCATGGTCTGGGTAAATCTGTTACACTGTGTAGCAAGGGGAGGCTTACTTTTTTGAAGTCAAGAAATTCAAGTCTGTTCCTTAGGCCTGAAATTGATCACCACCCCTAGAATACATCCTATTTGTGTACATTTTAAATATATGATTTATATTTACATACATATATTGCCTCCATATTGCATTTAATGTAGTTATTCATTTTATTTTTTGTTTTGTTCATGTAGTGACCATTTATTTTATTGACTATTATGGCACATAGAATATTGATTACATAGGATATAGGTCTGCATATGTATTTCACTTCATACCTGACACACAGGACTTTCACAGAAAAGGAAAACATGTGTCACCATCTGCTTCTTACTCCATGATTTCTTGTTTGGGAGTGCTGGCATTTGAACTCATGGCCTACAGGGCCAAATTCATGAATGATTGAGTGTCAGCATGCCATACTGGGGCAAACTGAGCTGACAGGCATTTCCCAGGACCTGAGATTGAGCTCCAGGGGTTGACAAAATAAGAACAGATTGACATGCAGATGGTAGTATGCTAATAAATATATATCTTTATAGTGTGCCAGAGATGTCTATCCATTATTCAGTTATATAGACTACATTCTTAACAATTCTTGGGTATTTGTTATGTCTCCATATAATTAATGTTATTGTTTTCATCCTTAATAAACTATTAAGTAAATCAGTGTTCTGAAATTAATGTGTCCCTGTAAGAAATAGTAGCCTTTTCAAAAACATAAACTCTGGGCTTGGCGCTGTCCCTGCACTATTCAGCTCAAAGCGAGCACTCTATCACTTGAGCCACAGAGCCACTTCCAGAAATAGAAGTCTTTTAATGCTTCATATTAAATAAAATTAGTCAGCCTACTGAAATCATAATGTCTAATTTTATACGAGTATCACTCATGAGCAACTCATTCAACCGTGACACTTACAACATTCAATCATTATTCCTATAAATGGGAATGGGTCTCTTAGGATCTCCCGCCATCTGGAAGTGACATGATTTAGATTCGAGTCTAGGCTTATATTGCCGTGCAGGACTATGTCTTCCCCAGTACCCTGCCAGCCTTCAGCAATACAAGGTGAAGTACCCTTTGGAGCCGTGTCATTCAGACCCAAATGGTCATGGTGCAAAATGTTAAAACTTCATCTCACCACTTCTTCTGTGTGCATTTTTCCCTTCCACAAGGCCTGGAGGTCCAGGATTGCCTGTGGTTCCAGTGGCTGCACCCCAGACTAGAGTGATGGAAGATAAGGCAGAGTTGCCATGACCTGAGTTCAAGACCTTGCTTCACACAAAATAAATAAATAAATAGATAGATAGATAAATAAATAAATAATCTCCCTGGCTTGCAATTGGTGCCGTTTTTTCTGCCAGGCTTTGGATTTGAACTCAGGGTCTGGGTAACTTTGCAGCACTGTGGACAAAGGAGAAGCTCACCGTGCTTGAAGTCAAGAAAGTCAGGCTCGCTCCCTAGGCTTGAATTCAAGCCCCAGCTCTGGGAAACATACTATTTATATATATTGTAATGATAAGATTTATACTTACTTATAGATGTTCAGTACATATCCTGTTTGTTGTGGTTATTTATTGTATTTCTGTTTTATTCATTAACCATTTATTTTATTGACTGTGATAACACGCATTCCATTTATTATTTTGATGACATCCTATCACATAGTATCTAGATTTGTAGAAGTGTTCTCAATCATGTCTGACATCCAGAACACTCAGAACAAAGGAAAACAGGTGTCACGCTTGGCTTCTTAATCCACGATCCAATTGTTGGCAGTGCTGGAATCTGAACTCAGGGCCTAGCAGAACCAATTCATGAATGGGTGTGTCAAAACGACAACCTCTAGCCCAGGAAACTGCCAGGCAGTTCCCAGACTCTGACATCAAGCCACAGGGGTGGACAAAATAGCCATACATGGATAGGCAGGTGGTAGTATACCAATAAATATATATTTGTATAGAGTGCCAGAGACATCTACCTAGGATTCAATGACATCAACTACGTTCCTACCAACTCTTAGGTAGTTATTATGCGCCATTGAAGGAATAGGATTCTTTTCATGCTTAATAAACTATTCAATAAGATCAATGTGTCTAATTTTAGACTAGACCTATGCATGCAGAAACTTCTCAATCATAGTTTGTTAACATTCCATCGGTATTCCCATGCATAGGAATAAGTCTCTTGGGAAATATTCCGATTGGTAGGTGTCAGGACCAGCAGTTAAACTCAGGGCCTACATTGCTGCATGGGACTATGGCTTCCCCAATAGCCCACTAGCCTTCGCCAATGCACGGTGAAGTACCCTTTGTAGACATGTCATTCAGACCCAGGATGGTCACCATAGAAAGGGAAAAAAAATGTAAAAAATCCATCCCGCGGCTTTTTTTTCTCTGTGTGTGTTTGTGTGTGTGTGTGTGTGTGTGTGTGTGTGTGTGTGTGTTTTCCTGCAAGACTTCAAAGCCTAGCATCCCAGGATTGGCTATGGGCCCATGGCAGCCTGTCACCCTGAGGTGATTGAAGCTGAGGCAGAGTTACCACGAACTGAGTTCAAATCCCTTCCTTGGCAAATAGTAATAGTAATAATAATAATAATAATAATAAACACCCTGGCTCAGAACTCGCACATTTTTCTACCACTGCTGGGTTTCCAACTCAGGTCTGGGTAAATCTATAGCACTGTGGAGGAAAGGGAAGCTCACCATCCTTGAAGACTACAATATCAGGCTAAGTCACAGGGCCTGAATTGAAGCCCCAGTATTGGCAAAAATAATATACCCACCTATTTTACATATAGGATCTCTATTTACATACATGTGTGGAATGCCTCATGAATTCAGTATAGTTACTCTTTTTATTGTGTGTCTTAGTCATGTATGCATTTTGTGTTTTATTGAGCATGATTACAGATATAACTGTGCCGAAATGGATGACAACCTATTCCCATGGCTATCGAGTTGCCTATATAGCATTCTCCATCCTCCCTGAGAACCTGGACTTTCATAGGAAAACAGGTGGATCGATGTGTTTCTCACATGAGAGTTCATCTATTGGCAGTATTGGGATTTTAACTCAGAGCCCAGCAGGGCCAATTGGCGAAAAGTTCTAGGTGAGGAACCAGCCTGTGAGCAACTAAGGAGCTAGACCTTTCCCAGGACCTGACATCAAACCCCAGGGAGGGCCAGGATAGTCCTAAATTCATAATTTAAGCACAGGATCTATATTGACATACATGTGCGGTCATCATTTGGCATTCGGTGCACTTCTCCTTAATTTGTGTCTAATTCATGGAGGTATTGTGTATTTTACTGAGTATGGTGACAGCTATAACTGTGTTGACATGGATGATAAACTTTTCCCATGGTTACAGGGTTGCCTATGCATTCATTCTCCAGCCTAGCTGAGACCCAGGACTTTCACAGGAGAGGAAAACAGGTGCAACGACTGGCTTCTGACATCAGGAATCTTTTGTCAGTGCTGGGATTTGAACTCAGGTATGGGTAACTCTGTTGCACTGTGGGGGAAGGGGAGGTTCACCATCCTTGAAGACTAGAATGTCAGGCCTAGTCCGGGGCCTGATCTGAAGTCACAGCACTGGACAAAATAAGAAGCCCAGCTCTTTTAAACATAGGATCTCTATTTACGTACAGGTGTGGTATGCATCTTACATTCAGTGTAGTTATTCATTTTATTTTGTGTCTTTTTCAAGGATGTATTGTGTATTTTATTGAGCATAGAATGACATATAAAACTGTGCTGACATGGATGACAACCTATTCTCATGGGTGTAGAGTTGCCAATGTTTCTGGATTCTTGCTGAGACCCAGCACTTGCACAGTACAGGGAAACAGGTGCAAGAATTGGCTTCTCACATCAAGATAAACCTTTTGGTAGTGCTGGGATTTGAACTTGGGGTCTAGGAAGCCCAACAGCCAAATGGGTCCACATGAGCCCATCAGCTTGTGAGCCACTAAGGAGCTAAGACATACCCAGACCTGAGATCGAGCCCCAGGGTGGGGATGGGGCACAATATTCATCCATTCATAAGCTGAAGCTAGTATGCTAATTACCTATTTGGCTAGAGTAGGAGATGTAGCAAGCTGTGTTCAAATCCTATCTACCATTCAAGTACCGATTCTTGGATCTTTCCCAATGCCTCCATTTCCTGAATGTGATTCTTATTGCCACACTTCATGAACTCTTAATTAAAAATAATTGTTGTGTCATACATCTTGCCTATCATTTCCTATGAGAATCATGCATGAACTAAACTCTTCTCTAGGCCTGAATTCAAGCATCTCATAACATTTATAGACATGTTAAATATATGATTTCTACTTACATCAATATATTCAGTCTATATCATGTTTTTTGGAGTGATACATTATATTTTATCATTTATTTATTTATTTAGCATTTATTTTATGGACCGTGAGTGCACCTATAACATTTATTACATTTATTCTCATCTATTCCATAGCGTGTAGCTTTGCAGACATATTATGAACTTGCATAGAAAAGGAAAACAGGTGTCACCCTTGGAATATTACACCAGGAAGAAATTTTTGGCAATGATGGGACCTGATGTGAATGCCTGAGAGGCCGAATTCATGAATGGGTGAGTGTCAGCACCGCAGCCTCTAGACCATTCAGCTGCCAAGTGGATCTCAGGACCTGGGATCAAGCCCCAGGTTTGGCCAAAATAGCAGTAACTTTCTATGACGATGGAGATATATAAATAAATAAAATTTATGTATTTATTTTGGTGTCTGGTTGTGGGGACTGAACTTTGGGCCTGGGTGCTGTCCCTCAGCTCAAGACTAGCACTCTACCACTTGAGCCACAGCACCACTTCCGGCTTTTTTTCTTTTTGCTTATGTGGTGCTGAAGAATCGAACCCAGGGCCTCAGGCATGCAAGGTAAGAGCTCTACAACGGAGCCACTTTTCCAGCCTAAATATAAATTTAGATATTTAGGTACTGCCAGAGGTGTCTATCTAGTATTCAATGACATATATTACCTTCCTACCGATTCTCATGTATTTAGTGAGAACTCCATTTAATCAATAGTATTCTTTTAATACATAATATACTATGAATTAAAGTCAATCCCTGTCCAGTGATTATTGGGTCTAATTTTAAGCAAGACTGATTGACGGACTACTCATCCAACCATGACATTAACCACATTCTTCTGGTGTTCCTATGGACAAGAATATTTTCTTAGGCTCTTCAGCCCCTTGTAAGTGGCATGACTGGGATTCGAACTCAGGGCCTAGTGTCCACGTTGGCCTATGGCTTCACTGATAGAGCCAGCCTTCAGAAATGCCAGATGACCTACAGGTTGCAGCCATGTCATTCACATCCAGGATTGTCAACGTGCAAGGGAGGAAAACAGAAACTGCTGACCGTCCTCGGTTTGTGGCTTTTTTTCGGTGCTGTTTTCATTTTCTTTTCCTGTGAGCCCCTGAGGTCTAGGACCACAGGATGGGCTGTGGATCCAGAGGCTGCACTATCCCAGCCTAGGGTGATGGAAAATGAGGAGGAGTTGCCACAACCTGAGTGCAAACCCTGTGCTTGGCAAAACTTAATTAATTAATTAACAACACTATTGAAGCTCCCTGTCTTGGATTTCGTGCCATTTTATTGTCTGCCATGCCAGGAATGTCACCTTAGGATCTAGGTAACTCTGTTGCCCTTGGGGGAGGAGGAGGAAAGGAAGATCTCCTCCCTTGAATGCAAGCAATTCAGGCCTGTTCCCTAGGCCTGAATTCAGGCCCCAGCCCTGGAGAACATAACATTTATAACCATTTTTATTTTTATCATTTATACTTACATCCATACATTCAGTCTATATCTTGTTTGTTGGAATGATTAATTATATTTTATTATATATTTATTTGTTTACAATTTATTTTATGTACTATGAGTGCACCTATTACATTTATTACATTCATTCAAATCTATTCCATAGCAGGTAGCTTTGCAGACAAATTATAAATATCATACCTGACACCCAGCACTTGTAGAGAAAAGGAAAACAGGTATTACACTTGCAATCTTACTCCAGGAAGACATTTTTAGCAATGCTGGGAACTGAATTGAGGGCCTAGAGGCCCCATTCACAAATGGGTGAGTGTCAGCACAGCAGCCTCTAGCACATTCAGGTGCCAGGTGGATCCCAGGACCTAGGATGGAGACACAGGTTTGGCCAAAATAGCAATACCTTTCTATGCAGACACTGGTATACAAATATATATTTAGATATTGCCAGTGATGTCTATCTGTTATTCAATGACATATACTACCTTCCTAGTGATTCTCAGGTATTTAGTGAGGACTCCATTTAATCAATAGTACTCTTTTAGAGGATGGGAAGGTGGCTCATTGGGAGAGTGTTATCTTGCATGCATGAGTCCCGGTTTCAATTCCTCAGCAACACATGATCAGAAAAAGCTGGGAATGGCACTGTGTCTCACATGGTACCACCCTAACCCTAAGCTGAAATGCTGAGGGATAACGCCAAGGCCCGAGTTCAGTCCCCACTACTGACAAAACACACACACACACACACACACACACACACACACACACCCATACACAATGTATTCTTTTAATGCATAATAAACTATAAATTAAAATCAATCCACATCTTGTGAATACTGGATTTAGTTTTTGCTAGACTGATTGACACACTACTCATCCAACCATAACATTGATCACATTCCTCTGGTGTTCCTATGGACAGGCAATAGTTTCTTACGCTCTCCAGCCCTTTGTAAGTGGCAAGACCAGGATTCAAACTCAGGGCGTAGGTGTGCAGATAGGCCTATGGCTTCGCTGACACCCCACTGACAGAAATGCCAGGTGACCTACAGGTTGCAGTCGTGTCATTTGGACCCGGGATGGTCACCATGCATGGAAGGAAAACCGAGAAACCGCTAACTGTTTGCAATTCGTGGCTATTTTTCCTTGCCATTTTCATTTTTTTCCTGTCAGCCATGAGGCCTAGGCTCCCAGGATGGGCTGTGGGTCCAAAGGCTGCACAAACCCAGCCTAAGCTGATGGAAGCTAAGGCAGAGTTGCCACGACCTAAGTTCAAATCCCGTGCTTGGCAAAATAAATACATACATACATACATACATACATACATAGAAAATAAAATAAAATGAATTTTAAAAATTTAAAAATACTAATGGTGCTCTCTGGCCTGGATTTCATGCTCGTTTTTTTCTGCCCGGCCTGCGATTTGAACTTGGAGTCTTTGAAAATCTAATGCACTCTGGGGGATGGAGAAACTCACCCTCTTTGAATACAAGCAATTCAGGCCTGTTCCCTAGGCCTGAATTCAATCCCCTCCCTGTTAATTAATATTCATCCACATTTGAAATGATTAATATCTACATATTTATGTTTACTGCATATTGCTTTGAGTGTGTTTATTTTTGTATTATTAATTCATTATGTTTATTGACTATTAATACACTTATAACACGTATTAAATTTATTACATCTTATGAAAATTATACAGATTTGCATATGTATTATATATCTTACTTCAGACCCAGGTCATTCACAGAAATTTTATAGTAGATGATCCCATGCCAAGAAAAACACAAAGAATACACTAACCAAAGTCTAAATTATCCCTAGGCACCCCAGTGGCTCACATATTTAATCCTAGCTACTCAGGAGGCTGAGAACTGGAAGATGAAATTTCAAAGCCAATGAAGGCAGAAAAGCCTGAGAGACATCATCTCCAATTAACTGGCAAAATGCCAGGCTACAGGTATAGCTGAAGTGGTAGAAAATCAGCTATGAACAACGAAGCCAAGGAAGAGCAAGCTGAGTTCAAATGTGAGGAGAGGGGGTTGGGGGAACAGAGAACAAAACAATACACAAATCCCACCTAATTTATGGTACCAGCCAAACTGAAAAGAAAAATGAAGCTTTTTCATTTGTATAACTTTACATGAGCACATATGCTCTTAGGTACACTTCAAAGCTATGTTTTTAATAATATATATATATACATAAATATTTTAATAATGCATATATATATTTAAATAAACTAAGAAACCAGCCAATGAATAAATACTTCTGAATTAGTGCCTTAACCATGGCACTATAAATTATTTATACTAAAAGTGTTTTCCAAGTTTCTTTTCTCAGAATCCATCTTTAAGAAGTTTTTTCATGTGCCTGGCAACAGTGACTCATGCCTATAATCCTAGCTACTCAGGAGGCTGTGATCTGAGTTTGGTGGTTCAAAGTCAGCCCAGGCAGAAAAGTCTGTGAGACTCTTATCTCCAATAAACCACTAGAAAACCGAAGTGGCACTGTTACTTAAGCAGTAGATCGCTTGCCTTGAGCTGAAGAGCACAGGGATAAACCCTGAATTCAAGCCACAGGACCCCCCAAAAATGTTTGTTCATGCAGATCATAAAATTCTAACATTCTGAGCTTTAGGAAACTTTTCTGCCAGGGTCTTATGCTCTTTAGGAAAGTACTCCACTACTGAGATACATCACAGTCCCACTGTTTTCGTTTTTCATTTTACAATCCAGTTTATTCCCAAAATGCTTAGAAGTACCTACTGTCCTCACAGAAGTGATGTTTTATTCAGAAATCCTACCTTTTGTACTAAGAGGACTCCCCTAGTGTATTTCGTGGTAGGCACTGAGGAAAACTTATACGACACAAATGCAGAGAGTTTATAATTGTAGAAAAAAACTCTAAATAGAAATAAATTCAACTGTCCCGATCTTCTAGGGAGAAATGTCCTTATTTTCATTCTCACTGTTCAGGGCAGATGGTCAAAATAGAAACACCAATGTGCTATGCTGAAATGTAAGTTTAGACCCCTTTTTTGAAAAACTCTCATATTATAAAATCAATATGTATCAAATAAAGGTGAAGTGAACTTAAAAAATATTAAAAATGCTAATGAAGCTCCCTGGCTTGGAATGTGTGCCATATTTTGTCTGCAAGTCCTGGAATTTGAACCCGGGGTCTGGGTAACTCTATTGCACTGTCAGGGAAGGGGAAGCTCACCCTGCTTGAAGACCAGTAAGTCAGGCCTATTCCCTAGGCCTGAATTCAAGCCCCAGACCTGGAAAACGTACTCCTCATATACATTTTAAAGATAGGATTGAACTTCCATACAGATGTTCAGTCTATATTATGTTTGGTGTGGTTATACATTATATTTTTTTCATTTATTTACCTTTTATTTTACTGACACTGATGCATCCTAACTATGTATTACATTGTTTACATCCTAACATATACCATCTAGATTTGTAGATGTGTTCTCCATCATGCCTGACATGCAGAACTCTCCCAGAAAAGGAAAACAGGTGTCGTATTTGGCTTCTTACTCCAAGATTAAATTTTTGGCAGTGCTGGGATCTGAACTCAGGGCCTAGCAGGTCCAATTCATGAATGGGTGAGTGTGAGCACAACAGCCTCTAGCCAATGAAGCTGTGAGGTGGTTCCTAGGTGCTGAGATCGTGACCCAGGATTGGCCAAAACAGCGATACAAGGATAGGCAGGCAGTAGTATACAAATAAATATGTATTTGTAAAAAGCACCATAGCCTCCTATCTATTGAATGACATATACTACATTCTTCCCAACTCTTAGGTATTTATTATAACACAATTAAAGGAATGCTATTCTTTTCATGCTTAATAAAGCATGAAATTAAGATCAATCAGTGTCTTAGGATTACTGCATCCAATTTTAGGTTTGACTAATGCACAAACTTCTCTTTCAATTGATATTCCTATGCATAGGAATGAGTGTCTTGTGATCTCTTGCCATTGGTAGTTGTCAGGACCTGGATTTGAACCCAGGGCCTATGTTGACAGGTTGGCCTATGGCTTCCCTGCTAACCTGCCAGCCCTCAGGAATGGCAGGTCAGGTGTACTTTGCACCCGTGGCATTCAGACCCAGGATGGTCACCGTGCAAAGATTAAAAAAAAAATTAAACCCCCATCCCTCTGCAGCTTGCCACTTTTTGTGCTATCCCACTTTTTTTTTCTTTCTGCAAGCCCTCTGGGCCTAGGATTCCAGGACTGGGTATGGGTCCCGAGGCTGCACCTAGCCTAGGGTGATCAAAGCTGAGGCAGAGTTGCCACGACCTGAGTTCAAGCCCTAAAAAAGCCACAAAAAAGAAAAAATAAAAAAATGATTATTTAACTATATTTGAAAAAATAGAGCTCTCTGGTTTGGAATTTCTGCCAGTTTTCTTTCCTAGACTGGGATTTGAACTCAGGAACTTGTAGCAATGTGAGAGAAAGTGCAGATTTGCTACTATTTGAGTTCAAACACCGTGCCAAGCCAAAACTAAAAAATTAAGTCACTGAGCTTGGTAGGGGGAGTAGTTGTGGAGATGGGAGGTAAGGGATGGTAGGGGGAAAACAAAGGAGAAGGTAACAATGCTCAATAGGAAATATACTCATGACCTTGCTCATGTAACTGTGACCATTCTGTACAACATTTTTACAATAAAAAAACATACAAAAAAGAAACCATGTAGTATTTCGAGAAACACTTTGGGGGTAAGGGGAGGATGTCTGAATAGATGTACAAAATTCTACACTGCTTTTTATTTAATGTTCAGTATGGAACTGAATAAACATAACTGCTTCCATTAAAAGATTAAGTTACTTTCTTGGAACAGGGGCCAGTATTTCTACCATTGTTGGGATTTAATCTCACCGTCCAGGTAACTCTTTTGTACCATGAGTAAAGGAAAAATTTACTGTCTTTGAGGAAAAGAAATTCAGGCTAGAGTTCCCATGGCCTGAATGAAGGCCCTGCAATGGAAAAGATATTGCTATACATGTGTAATAGATGATATATACGTACATATGTATGTTTATTACATGTTATGATTTTCATTATTGATTTTGTATTTATTTTATTTTTTATTTGATTAATTTTTTATTGTTTATTTTATTTATATTATTCCCATTTACATTTTGCACATGTATTATAAAATTATACACAATAATTTAGGACATTGACTCATTTATCATTAAAACTTTTTGTGTTGAAACATGATACATAATTAAATGGAGGCATTTGTCACAGTCTTCTCACCTTTAGAGTCTCTCCCAAGAATGAGCTTTGTCTTATTTATCTTTGGACACCTTACTATAGGGGTGTTTTTAGATGATTTATACTGAGAAGGCTTTTCTTGAGGACAGGAAACTTGTGGGATAAAATTGTAAGGGGGAGGCTAGAAATGTGGCTTAGTGCTAAAGAACTCACTCAACATGCATGAATACCAGGGTTTGAATACTCAATGCCACATATTCAGAAAATGCCAGACGCAGTGGAGTGGCTCAAGTGGTAGAGTGCTAGCCTTGAGAAAAACAATCCCCAGGAATGTCAAAAACAATAGGCCAGATGCTGGTGGCTCACACCTGGAAAACTACCTTCTCATGAGGCTGAGATTTGAAGACCACAGTTCAAAGATAGCCTAGGCAAGAAAAGCCTGTTAGACTCTTATCTGCAATGAACCACTAAAAAATCCCATGTGGAGCTGTGGCTCAAGTGGTAGAGAGTTAGACTTGACTGAATTGCTCAGAGACAGTGCCCAGGGTTGATACAAGACACACAACTGGAAAAAATTGAGGGTTAATCAAAGTACTTTTCCTATTTGCTAATTATGAGAATATTCTCTGGAAAATCAACACTAATATACACCAGAATTGGAGTCAGACCTCCAGGCTTAAGTGTAGCAGATCCACATGCCCAGCCTCACTGACTCTAGCATTGTAACCTTGTGTCCACAGGGTTCTGAAAGTTCCAATGTTGAAAGGCTTAATATGCTCCCCAAACCCTTTTGTCATAAGCAGTTGGCTTGTATTGTCAATGTCATGACTCATCTGAACCTAGCAGAGCACCAGTAGTTCTTGCCCATCACCCTAGCTCAGGAGGCTGAGATCTCAGGATCACACTGAAGCCAGCCAGGGCAGAAAAGTCTATGACACTCTGACTTCCACATCTGAAAGGTCAGATGTTCAAGAGCTTCTTGTTTTTCCCTTGGTGATGAGAAGTTACTCTAAATGTTCTTAGTGTTCTTGACCCATTGCCCCATCCTGGGTTCAAATGAAGTTCTCAGGATCCAAGCCCTGGCACAGTCAGCAGGAAGAACTCCAGTATAACACTGTATTTGAAGGACAGAAAACAATTTCAAAAGCCAGGCTAGGTGAAGAGAACAAGGAGGCAGAATATACACACTCAACAGGGAAGTGAGCTGCAAAACCACTTCATTCATTCCAGGGACAGCCAGCAATGGGGGAAACCTGAAATGTTTGTTACAGTTACACCAGGATCAGGCTTTTCTCAGCTTCCTCCAACAATGACTAACCTTCCTCACTTAGGTGAAGAGAGCTTCAGGCTATCTTTAGGTTACCAATAGAGAGCCAGTTTAGTGAGGGAGAGGGGAGGAACAGAGTAGAAAAGCCCTGCTCTCTGGTCTTAGGGAGTGGGTTTTTTACTCTCCATCTATCAGATTTGAAGGCCCTTCTTCTACCTCTGCCAGTCTTTTCTCCTTCCTTCATTCTCCACATCATTAATGCTAATCCCCAGTCCAAGGTGAGGCAGGGTCATTTCTCTTTTGTCCCCAAGCAGCTGAGTTAGAACATGGCTCTGCCCTCTTGGCTCTGTGACATTCGGCTGCCTGAGAAGTGGTAAAGAGACATTTTTCCTGCTTTGTGGTTGTGTGAAGGTGATGCTGGTGTCCTGGCACACTGCAGAAGCTTCATGACTAGGAATTGTTCCCTTCTTTCCTCCTGAAGTCCAAGACCAGATTCATCTATCATTTTTCTATCTATCTATCTATCTATCTATCTATCTATCTATCTATCTATCTATCTATCTATCTATCTATCTATCTATCTATCTATCATCTATTGACATTTCTTTCTTTCTTTCTTTCTTTTCATTCTTTCTTTCTTTCTTTCCTTCTTTCTTTCTTTCTATGTATCTATCTATGTAGCAACTTACCTACCTGCCTACCTACCTACCTACCTACCTACCTAACTACCTAACTACCTACTTAGTTATCTCTTTGACATTTCTTGGGCTGAACTCAAGGCCTGGGCATTTTCTCTAGCACTCTGCTACTTGAGCCACAGCACCAATTCTGGATTTTTCTGTGTATGTGTTACTGAGGAATCGAACCCAGGGCCTCTTGAATGCTAGGCAAGCACTCTCCCACTAATCCACATTCCCAGCCCCCTCATCTTTTTTCTTAATGGTAGTTTTTACATATATATGCTACCAATTTGCGTCCCCAATTATAATTTTCTGAATACCGCTTATTTCTATGAACTCTGATCTTCTTTTCCCCTGCCTGATTTGTGAATGCTCCTGCATTTGCCTCATAATAAAATGTAAATAAAGGCTGCTGAGAGCTTCAGTGTGCATCATATAAGGAAATAGGCCTAGAATCCTGGAAGAGAAAATCAATGGGGCTGAAATGAAGAGAATGATGCAGTATGTACAATGAGCATATCTAAAACATAAATCTGTAAATAAAAGCAGAAGTTTTGCATACAGCCTCTTTGCACTTAGGGACGTAATATACACACGTAAGTAAGTAGGACACTGATACTTAAACTTGGCCTTCTCTTTTTAAATTTTCTTTTGTGACCATCCTATGGCTTAAACTGAGGAAGTGTTGCATTCCTCAGCTGTTTTTCACAAGGCAGAGGTTCTACCACTGGCACAGCTCCACTTCCAGCCATCTGGTTCTTCAATGGACATAAGCACCTCCCAGGCTTTCCTGCCTGGTCTGGCCTGTATGGCCTGCTTGGCTTTCTCTCTCAAAGCTGGAGCTCTACCCTCTAGGCCACTGCTCCACTTCTGGTTTTCTGCTGGTTTATTGGAGACAATAAACCTTTCCTGCTAGGGCTGGCTTTGAATGGAGATCTTCTGAGGAGGCTTCAAGTGTATTTCCTCAGGGATTCATCTAGGAGCCGCTCCACCCAAACCTTTACTCTAAATCTCGAGAGGTACTAGAGAAAAACGGAAACAGGAACATGCTTCTAGTGTGTCCTAGATACTTAAGGTTGGAGACACAAAACAATCATAATTATTAGATCATTTTATAGGCAAAAGGAGCAATACAGATAGTATAAGGATCGCTCCAGGTTTCGGTCCTCATATCCTGAGGCAGTAAAATCACTGCAGCTCAATGCTAAGTGACAGAACTGGCATGTCCTGTTGACATTTGCTCCTAAATCCTGTAACACTCATTTCTCACTTTTGGCTTCAACCCTGTGACCAGAAGGTAAGATGAAGAGAGAAAATACTCTCAGAGAAAACAGGTATAAAGAACATTGGGTAGTTTACTTATAAGTCTCAACCATAGGAATGACCTTATTAAGAAGTAAGTCCAGATTATAAAACAAAGAAGAAAAAAAAAAAGGTGAATGTGCCTGCTGACTATAATCCCAGCTCCTCAGGAGGCTGAGATGTAGAGAATTTGAATTTGAAACCAGCCAGTGTAAGAAAGTCCTTGATAATGTTATTTCTAAGAGATCACAGAAAAACCCAGAAGTGGGGCTGTGACTCAAGCTTAATGCAGTACCCTTGAGCAAAAGGAGCAGTTGGACCAGGCCTAGGCTCATAGTTCAACCCCAGGACTGCCCCCTCAAAAAAAAAACTGTACCTCAATATCTTTGTGTATGTATGGATGTATTCCTCTAGGTGAAACTCCTGAGTAGGTATGATGAATGGCACCAAGCAAGGAAAATTGTATTCAATACAATGAGTTCATAACACAGAGACTGCTTTTTTTTAAATTTAATTTTATTTTATTTGTGAACATACTGTACAGAGGGGTTACAATTACATGGGCAGGATAATGCGTACATTTCTTACCAAGCATTGCAGCCTCCTCCTTTGTTTACCCTTCACATCCCTTCCCCTATGATATTGCATGTTCCATGGCTCCCCTCACTGCTCCCAATGTTGCCTGAGGGGTAATCTTCATCCCAGGCCTGCTTGAAGAAGTCTCCCTCATTGTCTGGACAGGAACACAAAAGACCTCACTCCTGTACAGCTGTGTACCAAATAACTCCATCTGGGCCAATTAGTGAAGATGTGTGGGCGGGCTCTGAAGGTCAGGAGAAAAAGGCCTGTTTTTACCCTTAGCTATCTCTCTTTCCAGTGCTCTGTTTTAAGAGGAGACCTTCATTTTTGCCACCTTTATGAGACTATATTCCAGTGTACAGATACAGTGCTCAATATAATTCAGGAGTCCTTTAGGCAGACAACTAGGGCATTGAACATAATGAAACGTTTCATAGTCGGCAATGATGGGCCTATAATGCTTCTCGTAGGTTTCCAGAACCTTGGGAAATCCAAGCACATGTTGGATATCACAAAGCTTCCTGTCATCTAGGACTGATGAAGCTCATCAGGTTTTGAAACCTTTGACCTCTCCTAGTTGGGCCTTGGGTGGCTAGGTTTTGAGGTTAAACATAGGGCCAGGGTGCTGACCATGAGTTCAGATCTGAAGTCTAGTGCTTTACCACTTTGTCACAGCTTCACTTCTGCTTTCTCTCTGTGCTTGAGTGTGTATACGTGCATGTGTGTGTGCATACACTAGTCCTGGAGCTTGAACTCAAGACATGAGCACTGTACCTAGTTTCTCATGTACAATGGTTGCCCTCTCCCACTTGAACCACAGAGCCCCTTCAGGCTTTTTCCTAGTGATGTGGTTCTGAGAAATCAAGCCCAGAGTTTCATATATGCAAAGCACTCTACCCCTAAGGCACATTCCCAGCCCTCTACTTCAAGTTTGTTAGTTTGTTTCTGTCTTTTTGTTGTTGTTGTCATTGTAGGAGTCGAAATCTGAGCCTGGAAGCTGTCCCTGAGCTCTTCAGCTCAAATCTTGTGCTCTACCACTTGAGCCACAGAGCTGCTTCCGGTTTTCTGGTGGTTCATTGGAGCTAAGTGTCTCAAGGACTTTCCTGCCCAAGCTAACTTTGAACCATGATCCTCAGATCTCAACCTCCTGAGTAGCTAGGATGATCGGCATGAGCCACAAGCACCTAGCTTCCACTTCAGGTTTCTTAGTGGTGAATAGGATATAATAGTCTCATGGTATCTTTTGTGTCAGGGATAGTTTGGAACCCAGACCTCAGCTTCTTGAGAAGGCAGGATGACAGACCTCGGTTATAGAACCCTAAGCTGTGACACTCTGCTGCAAGGGGGTCCTTGGCTCTGTGTGGTGAGTGCTAGCCATGAGCCCAAGAGGTATGAGTCAGTGCCTAAGCCCTGAGTTCAAGGTTCATGACTTAGAAAAAACAAGACAAAACAATTGTCTCCTGTAGACAACTCACTAGTCTTCAGTAATACATAATTTTGTCCCTGCCATGGGGACAGATCTGAGCCTCAATATTCTTTTCTGCATAGTCATGTCAGTTGGAGTTCTTACAAGGACAAGATGAAAGCATCCACCCTTTGAAGGACAAAATACATAACACTTTTTTTTGTCGGTCATGGGGCTTGAAATCTGGGCCTGAACACAGTCCTTCAGCTCTTCAGCTCAAGGCTAGTGCTCTACCACTTGAGCTACAGTGACACTTCCAGTTGTCTGGTGGTTTATTGGAGATCAGAGTTTCAGCGACTTTCTTGCCTGGGCTGGCTTTGAACCACTATCCTCAAATCTCAGCCTCCAGAGTAGTTAGGATTACAGGTGTGAACCACTGGTGCCTGGCTCCAAATAACCCTCTTTACAGGACTCAGCACACAGCATCCTGTGAAAGACTCATCACCCAGCACCCAATGCAAGACTCAGCACACTGCACCCTGTGAAGGACTCAGCACATAGCATCCTGTGCAGGACTCAGCACACAGCACCCCGTGAGGGCCCCAGCATTCCAGGAAGGACTCATCACATAGATGCATCCCACAAGCTGTCATTAGTATTAGGGTGCTTTCATCAGTATCACCATTCTTTCAGAAACACATCACAAATTGCACAAAGTTCACATCTAATGATTCAGAGGAGCATTATTTGGGGGGGAGTCAGCCACAGGGATTGCACTGAAATGTTGGGGGTACTGTCCTAAGATCTTTTGCTCAAGGCTAGAGATCTATCACTTTGATCCACAGCTCAGAGTTTCACAGACATCCCGCCAGGACTGGGTTTTAAATACACCAGTGTCAGATCTCAGCCCCCGAGTAGCTTGGATGACAGGGGTGAGCAAGCCAGCAGCATCTGGTTCTGAGGGGCTGAGTTGCAGTCGTATACTTCTGACTAAGTCAGGTTAGATGGCAGCTGTCAGCACCAGACTCCCGGATTGCTCTGTGATGAGGTATTTGAAGTCCTATCCTTATAGAGCTGCAGTCACAACATTCAACATTTTTTCATGCCCATCCTGGACCTTGAATAAGAGTCTAGACACAGTTCCTAGGCTTTTATGCTCAAAGCTAATGCTTGACTGCTTGAGCGAGAGCACAACTTCTGGATTTTTATGTGCTTGTGGTAGGTAGTGAGGAATCAAATCCAGGGCTTTGTATGTACTAGCTATCACTATACCACTGAGCCCCAGGAGTGACAAGTGTATGAACAGATAAATGTTTAGATTGGCATATATGTATATGTATATACATATATATATATATATATACACACATATATGTATGTATAAGACAAGAGAAATTTGTCTGTATATTATGAAATTACATATATGATATTACTATCCATTATTGACATTCAAATTATTCCTTCCACTTTTAAGTATCATGGCTGAATACATAGTAAAGTATTAATTGAAAATTAATCAATGTAATAAAATTGTTGTGTATAATTTTATAGTATACTCATACACTAACTACTAATTTGTTACTTTTATAAAATTCCATTCAAATGGATGTACATGGAAATAGGTTTCTTGGAATCTCCCGCCAATATTTAGTGGCAGCCCTGGGATGTAACCTCCAGGCCTAAGTTATGGTTTTGGTTATGGCGTCCCTAATAGCCAGCCAAACATCAGCATGCAATGTCATGTACACTTTCAGAGCTTTGTCATTTACACGCAGGATGGTCACAATGCAAAGGGAAAAAAAGTAAAACCACCTTCTTGAATTTCTCCATTTTATCCTTTTCCTATTTATTTTATTTCTTGCCAACCCCAATATTTGAACTTGGGTCCTAGAATCCCAGGGCCAGCTGTGGCAGAGATGCCAAGAACTGAGTTCAAGCCCCGTGCTTGGCAAAAAAATAATAAAATAAAATAAGGCCATGGCTTGGAATTTGCACCATTTTTCTGGCAGGCCTGGGATTTGAACTCGGCATCTGGGTATCTCTGTGTCACTGTGGGTGAAGGAGAAGCTCACCGTCCTTGAAGAAAAGGGCCTGAATTGAAGCTCCAGCACTGGAAAAAATACACACATGAGTTTAGTGAATATGATGTTTATTACCCTTATTCATTTATTATTATTACACATATAACATTTCATTTATTACATCCTATCATACATGATATATTTGCATATGAATTATACATTATACTGAGACCCAGGACTTTTTTTTAGGAAAAAACATGTGTCAAAAGTATCTTTTTACTATATGAATAAATTTTTGGCAATGCTGGGATTTCAACTCACGGCCTACAATGTCCAATACATAAATGGGGTCAAAGTCTTAGCACACCAACCTCTGGCAAACTGAGATGCCAGGAAGTTCTAAGGACCTGTTACCTGTTATCAAGCCACAGTAGTTCCCAATATATATATATATATATATGTGTGTGTGTGTGTGTGTGTGTGTGTAGATTGCTGTATATATATATATATATATATATATATATATATATATATGTAGAGAGAGAGAATGTGAGGATATTATTAAATTTTATATATATAGTTACCAATAATTAGTTATTAAGTTATGTCTCCATTTAATGATATAAACTTACCAATAATTAGTTACTAAATTATGTCTCCATTTAATGAAGTATCATGTTTGAATACTTATGAAAGCATTAATTAAAAATTAATCAATATCCTTCCATTAGGGAAATCATAACATGGTGCTAGAATGGAAGATATAAATCCAATGATTTATGTGTGGCTTTCTAAAATAGAATCCTGAATTAACTGCAAATTTAATTACTTTTATAACATTCCATTATCCTTCACATAAATAGGATTGAGTTTGTCAGGATCTCCCTCCATTTCTGTGTGGCAGTTCTGGGGTTCAAACTCCAGGCCTGGGAAGTTTACTTCGAATGCAAACCATTGGAATGACACTGAAGATTGTCATGATTAAAAAAAGAACAAGAAGAAGCAAAGAAAGCCAGGTGTCAGTGGCTCCTGTTTGTAATCCTAGCTCTTCAGGAGCCTGAGATGTAGAGAATGCCTATTTGAATTCAGCCAGGGCAGGAAAGTCTGCAAAACTCTTATTTCTAAGAGATCACAGGAAAATATTCCCATGTGTTGGGGCTGTGGCTCAAGGGCAGAGTGCTACTCTTGAGAAAGAGGAGATTAAGGATAGGGCCTAGGCTCATATTTCAACCTGAGACCTGCCAAAGAAAAAAGGAAGGCAGTAACTCTGTGTCTCTGTGTATGTATGGATGATGTATGGATGATATGCATTCAGCAGATTGCCTATGACCAGACCCCCAACATGTGAATGCTGGGACAAGCCCTCAGAGAGTACTAAGCCAGTAGCTTGAACAAAGCATCCTTCTCTGCCATTTAATAACTGAAGCCCAGAAGGCTTGCCTTGGCTGGTGTATTCAATGGGTTCATTATGTTCTGGCTGAGGTGTCCCATTGGGACATCTAGCAGCCAGCCACTGCCTCCAGGGCGACCACTGTTCCTAGGCTGTAGGTATTGTGGAAGGTTCTGGCTCCATATTCCCTATCCCTCTGTAGGACTTGAGCCTAGATCTCTGGGGCCTGGTGGCTATCACTCATTCATCATTCCTCATTGCCGAGTCCCACTCTGGTCCCAAATCCTGGCAAAGATTTGAAATGCCCATCGCTTTCTGTGCTGAAAAGAGTATGCCAATAAATCCCACCCTCATAGTTCCTGTTAGAAGTAAGCATTGGGCTGTGAATGTGGCTAAGTGGTAGAGTGCTTACCAAGCAAGCATGAAGCCCTGGGTTGGATTCCTCAGTATCACATAAACAGAAACAGCCAAAAGTGTCACTGTGGCTTCAGTGATAGAATGTAGCCTTGAGCAAAAGCAGCTCAGGAACATGCCTAGACTCTGAGATCAAGCCACAACACTGGCAAAAAAAATGTGAGCTTGGTGAGACATACACTTCTGGAACTCAGAGGAGAGCCGAGGTAGGTAAGAGGTAGAAGGCAGGTGGCAGTGGCTCACCCCTGTAATAATAGCACTCAGGAAGTTGAGATCTGAAGATTATAACTGCAAGCCTGTGCAGGCAGGAAAGTCTATATGAGACTCTTTTCTCCAATTAAGCACCAAAAAAAACAGAGCCGTGGTACAAGTAGTAGAATGCTATCCTTGAGCATAAAAACTCAGGGATAACATCAAGGCCATGAATTCTAACCCCAGGACTGGCACACACACACACACACACACACACACACACACACACACACACACACACACACACACACACACACACCCAAGATAGAGCATTTGACAGTCAGCCTGCACTAGTTCGATCTCTAGCAACTCAGTATTAAAAAAAAGTGAGAGAAAGGAAGGAAAGACTTGCTCCAGGAGGTGATATGACCAGTGCCAAAATTCCACAGGAGTTCTAAGATGTGGAACAGGACAGAGGGCCTAGGGAAGAAGGTGCAGACCACGTGCAAAGGTCCTGAGGGGTGGTGTAGAGCAGGTGGTATGGGTGGAATGAAGGTTATATGGCCTCAGACAAGTCTGGCAGAACACTGAAGGCAGGGTCAAGGTTTGTACTTGAGTCACAGGTAGGGCAGAGGGTGGCGTCCCAGAATGGGGCTCAGGGGAAGATTAGCTTGACTTTTTACCAAAGACCCCAGCCAATTTCTGTGGCTGGAAGCTTATTTTACACAGCTCCTGACCTTCAGGCCCCCTTTGCATGGAGGAGTCAAGGAAAATGAAGGGAAGAACTCTTGCTCAAGAGAAGCTTCTACCCAATGCCTCCAGTGGCTAAACCCCTGTAAATCCTAGCTATTCAGAAGTCTGAGATCAGAGATAGTTGGTCAAAGCCAGTTCAGTGGAGGAAAATTAGTGACACTCTTCTATCCAATGAACTACCAAAATCCAGAAATCAAGCTGTGGCTCAAGTGGTAGAGTACCAGCCTTGAGGGAAAAATTTAAGAGACCAGAGCCCAGACCCTGAGTTCAAGCCCCAGTACTGGCACAGATAAAACTAAAGAAAGTTTTCAGGAGATCCCAGTCCACTGTGGTGAAAGGCCATTATCAGCTGGGCGCCTGTGGCTCATGCCTGTCATCCTAGGTATTCAAGCCTGAGACCTGAGGATCAATCAAAATTAAAAGCTGGCTTGGGCAGTCTCTTATGTCCAATGAATCACCAAAAAGCTGGGAAGCAGAGCTACTGTAGTTCAAGTGGTACAGCACCAACCTTGTGAAAACAAGTTAAAGGATAGCACCTATTGTATGAGTTCAAGTCCCGGTAAACACACACACACACACAAACACACACACACACACACACACACACACACACACACACACACACACACTAACATCCTTAACAGGTGCCAGTGGCTTATCCCAGCAATCCTAGCTACTCAATAGGCTGAGATCTTAGGATGGCAACATGAAGCCAGAACAGGTAGGAAAGTCTATGAGATTCTTATCTCCACTAAACTACTAAAAAAAGATGAAAGTTGAGCTCTGGTTCAAGTGGTAGAATGTTAGCTTTGAGCAAAAGAAGCTCAGGGACATTGCCTAGGCCCTGAGTCCCAGCTCTAAGATTTTTTTTAAAAGTCATCCTTTGCCACCCCCAAAGGTCATAAATCCTGATTTTGGTCATCCTAGACCTCACATCCACTCCTGCCACTTCCACAGTACTGCCACAAGTGGCCGGTGTGTGGCCAACACTGGGTTAAGAAGTGCAAGTACATAAGGGGGTGTATAGCCAGGTCAACACTAATACCCCAAAACAATGAGGTATTGGCCATACCAGTCTCTCATCCCCCAGTTCCCTGGTCCTGGAATCTAAAGTTTGTGCCTCTGTATTCTGAGCATCTGCAATTTTTTAGAAGGACCTGAGAGGCCCAGTTGGGGCTGGAAGATAGACTGTCCTGTGATAAAGTACATTTACATTTCCTAGACACTGACCTATACTTCCAAGCCACCTTGGCCTCACCTCCCATGTAGCCCTAGATCCTCCTTGCTTGGGCAGCCTTCAGTCAGATGTCAATCTCGAGTTGGCCAGAGCCACCAGCAATCCCTGATTTCCCACTCCACTGCCAGCCTGATGAGAGGGATGTGCAGTCAGAGGCCCAGCTGAGGAAAAGGATAGGACATCGCATGACTGAGTCACTCCCTCTCAGGCAGAGGAAACCCTAAGCCAGCTGGCATCACTGACCCAGAATCCCCTGGAGGCGGCCAAATATTGGGACAGCGAGACTTGTGCCCCAGAGAAAAGTTGGAACACAGGCCTGTGTGTAGACCCTGATAGGGGGCTAACAGCAAGGTCAGTGTGAAGGAGGGGCACCTTCTGAGGTCAGAAAGAGGCAGACCAGCAACCAGGAAGGGGACAGAAAGAGACGAAGGAAAATCACACACACACACACACACACACACACACACACACACACACACACACACGGATATTCCAAGCCCTTAGCAGTTCCTGAGAACAATACCATGAACTCCCTCTATTAGGATCACATCCAACCCCTGAGAAGATGGCACTATCATACTCAGACTAACTGTAGACACAGAATTGAGCCTCTCATATCTGGAATGCTCATAACCCAGCATGGAATTTCCTACCGTACACACTGCAATGTGGAAAACTCAGCCAACCTCTTTGTTTATTGTTGGTCATGGGGTTTGAACTCTGGGTCAGGGAGCTGTCCTTCAGCTCTTCAGCTGAATATGAGCACTCTACAATTTGAGCCATAGTGTCGTTTCCTGTTTTCTGGTGGCTCATTGTATATCAAGACCCACAGACTTTCCTGCCCAAGCTGGCTTTGAACCATGGTCTTTACATCTTAGCTTTATGAGTAGCTAGTATGACAGTTGTGAGCCACAGCAGGCGCCAGATTCATCCATCTTCATATACCCAGAGGAAACCAAATTCAACAGGCCACAAACTTCTTGCAACTCTTTACTTCAGACTTTGACACCCAGCATCCAAATCCATCCTTCATTAGGGAGAATACAGACACAACAATCCCACCCATGCACCCATTTGCCCACTCCCTGCCTGCCATAGGCTTTGACCACTTGAGTTCTTGGTAAGGCCCCATCCATTCTACTGTGGCTTCAAACTAGTGCAAACTTGCTGAGTTCTTAGAAATGTCTGTAAAGTGAGGCCAGCACCTGGTCCTTCAATCACTACACCCTCCCACACACACCTCTACATCTTTGCAGGAAGATGTTTTACTTTATTTTTTTCAATTGTGGGCTTGAAAGCTGGGCCTGGGTGCTGCCCCTGAGCTCTTCAGCTCAAGGCTAGCACTCTACTATGTGAGCCACAGCACCCCTTTCAGGTTTCTGGTTGTTTGTTGGAGATAAGGGTCTCAGGGCCCTTCCTGCCCAGTCTGGCTTTGAGCTGTGATCCTCAGATCTCAACTCCTGAGTACTTAGGATGACAGCCATGAGCAACTGGCACCCAGCAAAACATATTTTTCAATGCCTGTCATCCTGTCCTCTCAGGAGACTGAGATCTGAGGACTGCAGTTGGATGCCACCCTTGGAAGCATAGTGAATGAGAACTCTTTATCTCCAATTAAACACCCAAAAAACCTGGAAGTGGAGCTGTGGCTCAAGCAGTAGAGGGCTCGCCTTGAGCTGAAGAGCTGAGGGATAGTGCCCAACCCCAGAGTTCAAGCCCCATGCCTGACCAAAAAAGTATAAAGTTTTCACTAACAAGTAGGAACAAATATGAGAGATTGAATAGTAACTAGAGCATTATCATTATATTTATTTCTCAGTGATCATTCTTGTAATGATTAATGAGATTTTTCCAGCCAGGTTAAACTTGAGAGTTAGTCAGATAATGGATTAGATGGTAAGTAAATCTGAAATTGTTTTAGAGTACAGGGGTTCAGAAAAACGTAGGATCATTGGAAACTACAGTATTTTTCCTGATAAGAGAATTTGAGGACAAATAGTACTTCATGTTAGGGAACAAGATAACTTCAGAGGTAGAGTCAGAAAATTTGTGGGAATTAGGGCAAATTGAAACGCATTTCCAGAGTGCAAACTTGAGTATCCATTAGAATGATTAAAAACTAGAGTTTTTTTCTTATACATTAGAATTGGACTGTCATTAGAGTGAAAGTTTGGTTTCAGTTCCAGCTGGAGTTAGATTTAGCCTTAGGGAAATGGAAAGTTTAGGGTCAGACTGAAAGTAAATCTTCGAATAACAAATCTAGTTAGAATTAGGATGAATGTGAAATAAGAAACTGATAATAATATTAAGATTAGGGCATGATTAATGCGAGGGTTAGCCTCAATATTCCAGTTAGGGTTCGGGTTAAAAAATGGCAAGATACTGAGTAAAACTACAAACTATTTTTAGAAAGATGAGTTGTATCAAAGTTAAGATGAATAAAAACTAATGTATTTGTATGGCTTTTAGAATCCAAAGGCTATTAGTTCTAGGGTTAGGGTTACTGTTCTAGTTCAGGTTAGACTTAGGCTTAGGGAAGGGTAAGCTTTACGGTAAAACTGAGTTTTCTGCTAATATTTTCAAGTAAAATAAGTTTGAGATTTAACAAAAACTACAGAGTTTTACTAAGTTTCCTCTTTAAGGTTGAATTGGGTTAAATTTAGAGTTAGGTTTCTAGTAAGATTTATATATAGTTAGTGTTAGGTATTGAAGTATATTTTAAATAATCCTTCAACTTCTTTTTGGAGATATAGGAGTTCAGTAAACGTTAAGATCAGTGGAAACTGTGATAGTTTTCATGATATGAAGATTTGAGGTTAATGATTCATAATAGGGAACGATTTCAGAGTCCAATTCAGGGAATCTGTAGGATTTGGAACAAAGTGCAAATCATTTCAAAGGCAATGAGTATCTGTTAGAATGTGTCTAAACTCGAGTGTTTTCCATTAATTTTAGGATTGGGTTACTATTATCATCAAGATTACTCTTAGGGTTCTGTCCAAGATTAGAGTTAGGATTAGGGAAATGGAAGGTTAAGAAATTGAATGACTTACTTTCTTTGTGTATATATATGCACTATTCTAAGGCTTGAACTCAAGGCTTGGCTTCTGCCGTGAGCTTTTTGCTGTAAGCTAGCATTCTACCACTTAACTCATGATTCCACTTCCAGCTATCTTTGACAGTGAATTGGAGATGAGAGTCTCACAGACGTTCCAATCTAAGCTGACATTGAACTGAGATCCCCAGATCTCTGCCTTCTGATATAAGGTAGGATTAATGCATGATCTACTAATGCCCTGGAAAGTGACCAAATTATACTTATTGTTTTTACTTGTGTTCGAGATTGAGACTTGAATTCATTATCTGACAGCTTTGCTCACTAAGTAGCACTCTGCCACTTGAGCCATATCTTCAAAAGTGATTATTTTAAATAGCTGGAAATCATTAAATTTTCTTCAGATGATATGTATCATTAGTGTTGTTCTAAAACTTATCCTAATCAAAAACATTTATTGACCCTAGAGATTATCTGAGCAGATTCTCATGCTTTGCTTCTAATTGCATAACATTTTAGGGACATGATTTTTTAATTATTATTTTAAGTAGCAAAGCAGTTATCATTAAACAAAGCAGTTTATGCGTACAATATACCTTGATCAATGTCAACCCTTTCAACATTCTCATCCATCCCTCCCCTATGCACCTCTTCCTTCACTCTTCTTAATTTTGTAGGATATTTACTGGATTCCTCTCTGCATTTTACCCCTTTTCTCCTATTCAATCTTCTACCATTTCCCACTTCACTCTTCTATTGACTACCCACTTCCATATGATACAGCAATTCTACTCCTGGGCATTTACCCGAAAGATTACAAACCAGGATATAGTAACGTTTTCAGCACAACCATGCTTACAGAATCAGCCCAAATACTCCTCAAGAGAGAAATGAACCAAGTAAATGTAATACACCCCCACACACACACACTCATACACACACACACACACACACACACACACACACACACACACACACACACACACACACACACTGGAAATTCTACTTACCCATCAGAAGAATATTGTACCATTTGTATCTCTCATTTCTCATTTCATCTGCCTGGTATCTCATTGTCATCGTATTGTCCCTGTACTGCAGTAACTGACACATGCAAACTGCTGTAAAAGATTTTCAGGTTATGGGCTAACCATAGATTCCTGAGTATGAGTTCTCTGCTCATTCTCTTTATGCATGCCTTTGAGTAGTGATTGTACAGATTCATTTGAACCATTTGCTACACAGAAAAGAGATGAACCATACATATATATGTCTGTATATATATATATATATATATATATATATGATTATATATATACACACACACACACACATATATATATATATATACATACATGAATATATGCACACATATGGATATATATTAAATACTTGAGTACATTTTATGTTTTCTAGAATTACGGAGCTAACAAACATCGCATGGGTTTTCCTACCTTTTCAACTTTTTCAAAACCTAAAGAACTTTGTCTCTTTTGAATACCCAATTTTTAAGATAGTATCACCATCTCTGATCTGTCAGTGGCCTTGAAATTAGATGTTCAAATAGGACATAGTTATTTAGGCTTTTTGGTGGAAGAGAGGAGTATTACTAGGGTTCTATTCAGGTATTCTCTGCTTGCTAGATAGGACTTTAGTTGTATAGCAACAAGCAGTTCAATTACTTTTGCCATAGTTCTGGTCCATTTTATTTACTTGAGGTCTTGAACTTTTTGCCCCGGTCTGATCTTAGATTGACTGAATGATCTTAGATTGCTTCTTATGTCTCCCACACAATTAGCTAGGATTACAGATGTGAACTACTATGGCCAGCTCATTTGTTGAGATGGCTGTCTTGGCAGTTATTTCTTTGGCCTGGCCTGAGACAAAGATCCTTGTCATTTCTGCTTCCCAATCAGGTGGGATTACAGATGGGACTACTATACTTGGTGTACATGACACCTTCTGTTTTGTGTGTGTGTGTATGTGTGTGTGTGTGTTTGTGTCGGTCGCAGGGCTTGAACTCTGGGCTCGAGCATTGTCCCTGCACTCTTCAGCTCAAGGGGAGTGCTCTACCGCTTGAGTCACAGCACCAGCATCGGTTTTATACTGGTTTTATTGGAGATAAGAGTCTCACGGACTTTTTTTCTCGGACTGTCTTTGAACCGTGATCCTCAGATCTCAGCATCCTGAGTAGCTAGGATTACAGGCGTGAGCCACTGATGCCCGGCACACCTTCTATTTTTTAAAAGAGGTTTTCATTGTAAAAATGCTGTTTAGAGGGGTTATAGTTACATGAGCAAGTTAATGAGTACATTTTCTATCAAGCATTGTTACCTCCTCCTTTGTTTTTCCTCTACCCTCCCCTCCCACCTCCACAAATACACTCCCCTCTACTCCCTTCCCCTCTTCCCCACCCATATTGTAAAGATACTTTTTCAACATAGTGTCTTGTGCATCTCATTGTTACAATGCGTCAGCCAGTATCACTATTTATCTATTTTGTTTTGTCCCTTCCCCTCCCCAAGCTAGAGAAGGGTGTATACAAGATGCAGGACACCGACACTAAATACAGTGAAAACAAAGATTAAACCATGGGGGAGGAACATAAAAAGAAAAAAAAAACGTGGTAGATTATAAATCCTATCTTGGGGTTCATTTCGCTTAACAGCATCTTATCTGGTCATATGGACATAGCTTTTGAACTTTTATGCTTGTCCCAGACATATAATAGTTATTGCAAATAAGGGAAACCATAGGACCAATGTTTCTTTGGTTTTGGCTTACTTCACTTGATATAAAGTTTTCTAAGACCTCACTTAGAGCCACCCTATGATCCAGCAGTCCCCACTTTTGGGCATTTACCCAAATGATCACAAACAAGACCATACTAAGCTACCAGTACAACTATGTTTATTGCAGCATTATTTACCATAGCTAAGATATGGAACCAACCCAGATGCTCCTCAGTAGATGAATGGATCAAGAAAATGTGATACACACACACACACACACACACACACACACACACACACACACACACACACACACACACACACACACAATGGAATTCTATGCCTCCAATCAGAGAAAATGGCATCTCCCCATTTGCTAGGAAAGGGAAAGACGCAGAAACAATTATATTAAGTGATTAAGCCAGGCTCAAATAACCACAGGTCCCATGGTTAATCTTACTTGGAGTAACTTGTACATGGTACCATATAAGAGGATGTTATGTGAAATGAACCCCAAGATAGGGACACAAATGTTTTTTATTACGTGAGATTCTTACCTCTATATAATCCCCCAAATAAAGTTGGAAGGGGAGCTGTCATTCAAATACAGAGCACCACCTTTGAGGGAAAAAGCCTAAGTGACAAGGTAAGGTCCTAAGTTTAAACCATAATATCAGCACTCAAAAAAGTTGATTTTTTTTCCTTGAGGTTTTTATTAAATTGCTCCGGAAAATAATCAACGTTTTATTTATGTTTAGCATTACTATTAAAATCATGTTATATTTATTTATGTTATTCTTTATTTTCTTAAATTTTACTTACACTTTAATATCCAGTAATGATAAGAGATGATTACTGTTTCACAAGTTTTTATGTCAGTTGAATATATGGATGAGGGGTGCATACAAGGAGTTTGGACTGAAAATAGATATTTGCAAGGTCTTCACATAAGAAATGATAGTTGAAGGAGCTGTGGGCATGTATGAAATCAACTAAAGAAACCAGCAAGGAAAGATAAGGTATGATTCGGGAAAGCAAACACATTTGGAAGAAAAACAAAGCAAGGAAAATATGTATCTTTTGGTAAGAACTTTGTAACCCATCTAAACATTTAATTCCTTATTTCTAGTGGAAGGCATTTCAGTTAACTTTATTTTACAAAGTTAAACATGAATGACATTTAATACTAACTGGTCTCTGTCTCAGGTAAGCAATTATTCTAGCCAGGTGCAAGGGCTCATGCCTATAATCCTAGCTATGCAGAGAGCTGAAACATCTAGATCATAGTTCAATGCCAGTATGGAGAGGAAAATTGGTGAGACTTTACTGTGGCACTGTGGTTCAAAGTGGCAGCACTAGTCTTTAGTAATAAATGTCAGAGACAGAACCCAGGCCCTGACTTCAAGCTCTCTGAAATTATTCTTAAAACACTTGTTCTCAGTATTTCTTCAATTTGTCTAGAAGAATGTTTTAAACTTAGGGATTTTTTTATTGCATGTTGTCAGAATTGATTTTTAAGATGTTCAGAGAAAAATTATTTATTGCAAGAACTGGTTTGTATTGCTTTGTATTACGTTTTGCTTCTATACCTATAGATCAGCTGGAAAGTAGATGGCCAAACCCCTCCTCCCTCCACCAAAGTTGTAAAATTCATTTTTCGACATAATGACTTGTATATCTCATTGTTGCAATGTGTCCACCTGTACCCCTAGTTAAACTATTTGTTTATGCCCTTCCCCTACACAAATTGTACCAACATCAAATACAGTGAAAGCAGGGGGAGAGACATAAAAAGCAATATAGAAATCATCTTTAAAATATGTTAGAAATAACTGCATGAAATAAAAAAAATTGAATACTTATCTTGGGGTTCATTTCCCTAGCATCCATTTATCTGAAATATTTTGCTTGACTCAGACATACACTAGTTATTGCAAATAAGGGAAGCCATGGGACCTATGTTTCTTTGGGTCTGGCTTACTTCATTTAATATAATTTTTCCAAGTCTTTCCATTTCCTAACAAATGGGGCAATGTCATTCTTTCTCATGGAGGCATAGAATTCCATTGTGTATATATACCACATTTTCTTGATCCATTCATCTACTGAGGGGCATCTGGGTTGGTTCCTTATTATAGCAATGGTAAATAATTCTACAATAAGCATAGGTGTGCTGATAGCTTTACTATGATCTTGTTTGTGATCATGTGGATAAATGCCAAAAAGTGGGATTGCTGTGTCATAGGGGTGCTCTATGTGGAGTCTTTTGATGAACCTCCATACTGCTTTCCAAAGTGGTTGAACAAGTTTACACTCCCACCAATGCAGTAAGGTTTCCTTCTGTCCACATCCCCTCCGGCATCTGTTGTTATTAGAGTATTTGATTAAAGCCACTCTAATTTTGTAAGATGGTACCTCAGTGTTGTTTTTATTTGCAATTCTTTTATGGCTAGAGAGGTTGAGTATTACTTCATGTGTTTATTTGCCATCCTTCTTTCCCCTTCAGTGAAGTTTCTCTTTAAGTCTTTAGCCCACTTATTTAATGGGCAGTTGTTTCTCTGAAGATTTGTTGTTGAGGGATTTAATTTTTTGAGTTCCAGGTATATTTTAGATATGAGACCCTTATCCGTTGTATGGCTAGTGCAGATCTCCTCCCAATCCATAGGCTTTCTAGTGATCTTGCTAGCTATGTCCTTTGTCATGCAGAAGCTCTGCAATTTCATGAAATCCCATTTGTCCCATTTGTCTTTGATTTTTTGTATTTCTGGGTCTCTTTTAAGAAAATTTCGGCCTGTGCCAAGGAGACCTAGGGTTTCTCCTATTCCTTCCTGTAATGTTTTCAGAGTAAGACTTCAAAATTTAAAATTTCAAGTATTACAAGAAGATCTTTGATTCATGTTGAATGGATGTGAGTAGCTTGAGTTGTTGCATAATTCGTGTGTGTGTGTGTGTGTGTGTGTGTGTGTGTGTGTGTGTGTGTGTGTGTTTGTAAGGGGGGTTATGTGTATCATTGACATCAAGGATAAGTAACTTGGTTCCTTTTTCTTAGACATACATTATGATGTTTCTTTGTTGGTGGTAGACTCTGATTGCTTGCCTTTTCCTGATGTGAACATTCTAGCTCAATTTTTCAATTAAGTTTCTTAATTATTATTGAACATATAATGCTCTAGTATTGCTTTGTCTTCAATCTGCCATCTAGGATCTTCTTTTCTGCTTAAATATTAACATTCAATATGAATTTTACCTCCTGACTAATTTTCCCCTTTAATTTGCATTTTGAAATAAGAATTATAATATCTTTGATCTCTGTTTTCATGAAGAAAAACAATTTTGAATTCTCTATTTAATGTAATAACACCTGGACAGATTTGTTAGCACCAAGACCTTAAATTTTCTTTTGTAGTTTTAGTTTAAAATAATCCTCCTCCATGTTTTTAGAATGGGTAGACAAAGAATTCCCACAATGCCTCACAACTTTTATCTTTCATTTTGTCTGTGATTCCTTGTCACTGCTAAATTGTTCTGGATACATGTATTAGCTACCCCAACCCCTGCAAAGCTGTTGCTGATACCCAATTTACTGCCAATACAACTCAGCAATTACAGTCACAATTATCCTTTCCCTGGTATCCTATTCTCTGCTACTCATTTTGCTACCCATAATTCTTAACACCATGGTTCCAGCCACCTGATCTCTGACAGCCCTGTCTCTGCTACCACATTCACAAACAAAGCAAAGCAAGAGTAGGCACAGACAGTCGACTTGGGTAATTTTCTTGCAGGCACAATGGGACGTTATTCCTCAGGTATTTAAAATGAGGGACTAACTAGTGGTGGAAAGAAAATACGTTACTCAAAGGGGACTAAAATCCAAGGATATCAACTTATAACTTGTTGCTAGGAAAAGCAGGCCCTAAGGTGAATGTTAATGAGAAAAGAAAATTTGAAAAAATATTGGGGATGATATAAATAAAAATTTTAGCTCAATCTCTTCTACCAGTGATATGAATTATTTTATGACATATATATGTAACTACTTTGCATTTTTAAAAGTATATGAAGATGCACATTTATGTGGTACTTATATTAATTTATGGAATATTTGCATATGACCATGTTAACGATTCTCAATAGTTTATGCTTTATGAACTGCTCATGAGTCTGCCTTTGGCAATATGAATTGAGCTGTCTAACAATAAATTGAATTTCATTGTCAAATACTACAAGGATATTACTGAAGCAAATACCAAAATGAATGCTGGAACAAGAAAACTGAACAAAGCTACAAGTTAGAAGGGAAGGGATCAGTGGTAAGGGCTACGATAAAAGAGAAATTCTTCAACATGTAATCTTTGTTGAATTACTAGCTTTTTAAACATTCTTAGAAAGCAGAACATGATTTTTGAATCTTGCCTTTTGGAACCTCTTTAATGAGTGGTTAAACAAAAAATTATCGAAATGACTGAAAATCCACTATTAGATTAACATTATACTCAAAGTTCCCTTGAGATGCAGGTAGGCTGGATTCCTTTTCTATTAAATTAATGGAATAATCTTCCTTTTGATTGGTTGGACAGTCCAGACACTTGTTCCAAAACAAGAAAAGATACTCGACAGAAAAAAAGAGGAAAGAGAGCCAAGGCTGCTGAAATTAGCATATTTCCCATTTGGACTTTAATGGGTTGTTACTACAAAGAATTAGAATTTCATCTTAAAATAATAATTTCAAAATGGATGTGCTAAAGGATAGCTTCGCAATGTAATATTTAATGCTTTTGGATTACTTGAAGACAAACGTTTACAGAAAACATTAAATTCCAGAAAAACTGTAATGTTCCAATAAACACCTAGGAGAAATATAATTTAAAAATTCATCTGTTCAAAGCAAATCCTGGCATGAAAGTCTGTGAGTCAGTTATCTCCAAACAGGAAGTGACACTGTAACTCAATTGGGAGTGGGCTCCCCTTGAGCTAAAGAACTCTGGGATATGTTAATAGCCAAGCCCTGAATTCAAGGCCCATGACTGACAAAAAGAAATTTTAAAGAATTAAATCATTAGGGCTGGAAGAAGCCTTGTGGTAGAGTGCTTGTCTTGCATGCATGAGGTCCTACGTTCAGTTCTTCAGCACCACATAAGCAGAAAAAACTGGAAGTGGCACTATGGTTAAGTGGTAGTGCGCTAGCCTTGTGCTGAACAGCTCAGGGACAGCACCAAGACCTAGAGTTCAGGCACCCCTACCAACAACATCAACAACAACAAAAACAAATTAAAGCATCAAACAACCTGAAGATGTTGTCCAGAATAATGAATGCAGCATTATCCGTTGACATGACTTAGTGACTTGAAACCAAGTTTACCAGGGGAGATGGTGGGCATTTTGTGTGTGTGTCAAAACCTGCAAAATTATTTTCTACTTTCCCAGGGAGGGAGAAAGGAGGAAATGGGGGGGAAGGAGTGAGGTGTTTGGTGGACTTGCCTTTTGGTTCACTGATAGTTTTCTGGAGTCAAATTCAGAGAAATTCTGCTTGCAATCCTAGTTGCCTGGGCAATGACGAAGCCATGTCCTAGAAGTGGTTTTGTCCTGTCCTTGGCCTGGTTCCAACCACCACTGGATAATCCAAGTCCCACTGGAAGACCAAGATGCCTTGAAGACTACTGATCCATTGGGCAGGTGGACCTAACCACAGCCAGAATAGGAAGAAAATGCAATTCCGAGGGCAGCACTGGAAATCTACAGCAGGCAGAGATTTTTTAAAATATATTTTTATTGTAAAAATACTGTACAGAGGGTTCAGAGTTACAGGACTAGGTAATGAGTACATTTCGTATACAGCATTGTTACCTCCTCCTTTGTTTTTCTCCTACCATCCTTTCCTTCCCCACATCTCCAACTCCTCCCTCCTCGACCCCTGCCTGAGATTGTAAATTCATTTTCTGCACAGTGTACTATACATATCATTGTCACAATGGTCAACCTGAATCCCCATTTAAGCATTCTGCTATATCCCTTCCACTCTCCAAATTACAAATATATATATATATTTTTTTTTCTTCATGTGTCTAATGGACATTTTTTATTTCGTCTTCAAAGAAGTCTCTCTTTAAGTCTTCAGCCAACTTAGATATTGGACAGTTGTTCCTTTGAAGATGTGTTGTTGGGGTATTTATGATTTTGAGTCCTAAGTATATTTTATATATAAGACTTTGTCTGTTTTATGACTCATGAAGAACTTCTCCCAGTAAGTGGGCTTTTTATTGATCTTGCTGTCTATGAACTTTACCTTGCAGAAGCTCTGCTGTTTCATGCAATCCCATTTGTCCAACCTCTCTTTGATTTGTTTTGTTTCTGGTTCTCTATTAAGATATATATATATATATATATATATATATATATATATATATCACCCTTCATGATATATATGATATATAAATATATATATGGATCTAGCTTTAGTTTTCTACAGGTGTACAACCAATTTTACCAGCACCATTTACTGAAAACGCTGTCTTTCTTCCATTCTATTTTTTTAGCTCCCTTGTCAAAGATTAGGTGGCAATATGTCAGTGTGTTTATTTTTGAGTCTTCAGTCCTATTCCATTGGTCCTCAAAACTGTTCTTGTGCCAGTACCAAGCTCTTCTTATTATTGTGGCTTTTTAGTATAGTTTGAAATTTGGAACTGATATTACTACAGTGCTCTTCTTTCTGCTAAGAATTGATTAACCTACAGCCAGCATTATGCTTAATGTTGAAAAGTTAAAGCCATTTCTTATTAATTCAGGAAAGAGATAAGGATGTCTGGTCTCTCCACTCCTCTTCAACTACTTAGTATTAGAATGCTAGTTGGAACAATGAGACAAGATGCAAATTTAAAGGGAATCCAAATAGGGAAAGATGAAGTAAAACATAAAAGATGACAAACGGAATAGAATTGAAAACCCAGAAATGAACCTACAGTCCCATAGACATCTAATTTTCGATAAGGGAGCTAAAAAATAGAATGGAAGAAAGACAGACTCTTCAGTAAATGGTGCTGGCAAAATTCATTAACTACTTGTAGAAAACTAAAGCTAGATCCTTATTTATCACCCTGCAACAGAATCAACTCCAAATGGATTAAAGACCTCAGAGTCAAAGCAGACACTCTGAAAATATTACAGGATGGAATAGGAGAAACCCTAGGTGTCCTTGGCACAGGCTGAAATTTTCTTAATAGAGACACAGAAACACACAAAAAAAAATCAAAAAAAGGTTGGACAAATGGGATTGCATGCAATTGCAGAGCTTGTGCCTAGCCAAGGACATAGCTAGCCAGATCACTAGAAAGCCCACGGATTGGGAGAAGATATTCACTAGCCATACAATTTATAATGGTCTCATATCTAAAATATACTTGGAATTCAAAAAATTAAATCCCCCAACAACAAATCCTCAAAGAAACAACTGCCCAATAAATAAGTGGGCTGAAGACTTAAAGAGAAACTTCTCTGAAGAAGAAAGAAGGATGGCTAATAGACACATGAAGAAATGCTCAACATCCCTAGCCATAAAAGAAATGCAAACCAAAGCAACATTGAGATACCACCTCACTCCAGTTAGAATGGCAAAAATCAAGAACTCTAACAACAACAGATGCTGGAGGGGATGTGGACAGAAGGGAACCTTACTTCACTGTTGGTGGGAATGTAAACTTGTTCAACCAGTTTGGAAAGTAGTATGGAGGTTCCTCAAAAGACTTCACATAGAGCTCCCCTATGACCCAGCAATTCCACTTTTGCGCATTTACCCAAATGTTTACAAACAAGACCACACTAAAGCTACCAGCACAACTATGTTTATTGCAGCATTATTTACCATAGCTAAGATATGGAACCAACCCAGATGCCCCTCAGTAGATGAATGGATCAAGAAAATGTGGTATATATACACAATGGAATTCTATGCCTCCATCAGAAAGAATGACATTGCCCCATTTGTTAGGAAATGGAAAAACTTGGAAAAAATTATATTAAGTGAAGTAAGCCAGGCACAAAGAAACACAGGTCCCATGGTTTCCCTTATTTGCAATATCTAGTATATGTATGAGTCAAGCGGAAACAGTCAGATAATGTGATGTTAGGAAAATGAATCCTTAGATAGGTATTTTAATGTTTTTTTTTTTCATGCATGTGTTTCTAATGCATTTATAAGATTATTTCTTTGTTGCTTTATATGTCCCTCCCCCACAGTATAACCCCTGCTTTCACTATATTTGATGTCAGTATAACTTGTGGAGGAGATGGGGAAAAACAAGTAGTTTAAGGATTCAGGTGGACCTGTTGCAACAATGAGAAGTACAAATTGTCATGTTAAAAACGAGCTTTACAATGTCGGGGGGGGGGGAGGGTGGGAAGGATTGGGTGGGGAGGAGGGGGGGAAGGATTGGGTGGAGGGAGGGGGGAGGCTGGGAAGGGAGGTGAAGGGTAAACAAAGGAGGAGGCTGCAATGCTTGGTAAGAAATGTATGCATTATCTTGCCCATATAATTGTAACCCCTCTGTACAGTATGTTCACAAATAAAATAAAATTTAGAAAAAAATGGGTACTCCACCACTTTTTGGTTCAATCACTTCTAACCTCAAAGATATACTTTGCTAACAAGATGCTTAGAGGAAACCTAAGAATACTTCACTTTTGTCTTCTCTCTTAAGATTCTCTTTAGATACCATATCAGGATCAGTGAAGTTATTCTTTCAAATATTATTTCAATGGATTATCTTTCTCTTGGTCTTGCATTTGCTCAGAAGGATGTATGGAAAAGAATAGAGTTAAATCATCCATACCTTGGATGACAGTGTCTGTTACAAAAGGACAATGCTCCTATGTCCTATGTCTCTGTCCTTCTCTTAGCTCTTGCGTGATTTCCAACTAATCACAGATTCTTGGCTTCAAGTCTAGTGAAGGTGAAGGACTATAAGTACTTCCCCACTGCTACATCTTCACGGTTTCTCTTTTAAAACTCTTTTATTTGGATGTGGAATTTATTTTCATGTCTTCATTCAATCCATTCTAAATTGTAGTGAGCTAAATAGGCTCTGTAAAATCACTTTAGGTAGAAAAAATATTAAGACAATATATCAAAAATTTTGGCCTCCTTCCACTGCTGAAGCCAATATGCTTAGCTAGGGCTTCTAAGAACGCGTTTTCTTGCCTTTTCACTTTGCTCAATTCTTTTCTGATCCCAAAACTTTTTGGCTTATGTAATATGAGAAGTCTTCACTATCTCATGTTAATAAGGATATTATATTTTTGAGCTACTAAGAAATGTGAAATCATCGGTTTCAAGTATCCAATCAGGTATTTTTCTGTAGTTCAGTGCTTCACATGCAAAGACATTGTAGAACGTATTACAAACATTTTTGAGTGCACTTTTTCCCTAAATATTTTGACCCAAATTATCTTTTTCAGAGAATTACTGTTTGGTAATTAAAGTCAATACACAAATTTTGATTTTTTTTTAAGAACGTTGAATTTAAATTCCACTACGACCTTGTTTCACACAGTGAGTAGATTTCCTGGGTAAGGACAATTCTCAAGGGAACCTACAGGACTTATAACAAGGCTGCTGAGGTTTGTTTGTTTAGTATGAAAATTAGCCATCTTCACCCACTTTGCTCCCTCTCAGCTAAGTCTCCCTTCATTACTTTGCATGAAAGCCTATTTTCCCAAGAAATTTTAAATTTTCATCATAGGCTAAGTTGTTAAAAAGTTTGAACAAATTAAAATTTACCTGTCATAATTTTTTGGGGGTGTCCAGTCGTGGGGCCTGAACTCTGGGCCTGGGCGCTGTCCCTCAGCTCTTCAGCTCAAGGCTAGCGCTCTACCACCTGAGCCACACCACCACTTCCGGCTTTTTTTTCTTTTTGCTTATGTGGTGCTGAGGAATCGAACCCAGGGCCTCAGGCATGCAAGGCAAGCGCTCTTACCACTGAGCCACCTTCCCAGAAAAACCTGTCATAATTTTAAAACTCTTTTGAAATTCCTTTATTAGAACCACAAGTTCGTCAATCCTAACTCCACCTTTAATATCAAAAACAGTTAACATGTTGTTTTCATGATATAGTGTCCATGAAACTACTATTTTCCAGTGGCTTTGTTATGCATATATATAACCTTATAATCTGATGCTAGGCAAAATGAACTCCAAGATATGGAAACAGAGAGTATTATTTGTGATTGTTGTTTTTAATGTACTATGTGATTTCCATTTTCTTTTGGGGTTTTCCTTTATGCTTATTTCCCTGCTGTATTTGATTTTGGTAGCCTGTGTATTGTGTATATATTTACCTTAATTAGGGAGGGGAAGAGGAACAACAAAATGGTGAGACAGAGGACAAAGGCAAACCAATGCAATAGCAATACTCACAAGACAATATGTTGGAAATGTACATTAAAACTTGAAAGGGGTACTGGGGTGAAGGAAAACTGTGAAGAAAATGAGGGAGGGGGTAACAAGTTTGAAAAGTTATGTATTCACTACCTTAAAATTACTGTAACCCCACTGTACATCACTTTGAAAATAAAATAAAATTAAAAAAATAAGCTACATGAAATAAAATTTCACTGTATTGGTAAAGTACATATTATTCTTTATGTAGTAACTTTTTAAAAATCCATACTGTTTGGTGTCTAATTTGAATTAATTACCCCTTTTTAATCAGAGGACCATCAACTTGAATGCTATGCGACTAGACAATATTTTCACAATATACTTACCAATATTTTGAAAAAAGAATAAATATAGTACTTTCTCATACTAAAAGCGAAAACAGTTTAATTCTATGGAAACAAATAACTTGTAAAAGTAAATAAGTTGTTAAGAAGACAGAATATATGTGTTCGTCAACATTCCAATGACTAGTAATTACTCATTTTCAAATTCTGAAGATTCCATACCTAAGAGATTCAAAACAATACCAGCTTGCATGTTATGTAATTCTGCAATAGATGCACTTTCCAATGGGGTGTAACAGACTGAGAGACAACAGAAAAATAACCATGTTCTGGTAGAGGATAAAACTATGTAGCATCGGTAATAATTAATTCTTCAAGAGTAAGCAATGGTTTATCACAATAAGCTACTATTTTTATGACCACCAATACCAATATTTATGATATAGAGTCATCCTAGCCCAAAATTCTCCAACTTTTAGGGTGCATCTCAAACTTCCCTTAATTCATATGATGAATAGCTTATCTCTATTGTGAAAAAATACAATGCTGCTAATGTGATGCCATTCATGTTCTGGTAAGAACACCAAAATAAGCTGGGTTGCATCATTTTCCCCCCACTGGTATTTTTGAGTTCAGAACACTTGCAAATATTATTTATATTTATAATTGTTAGCTATCATATAAATTCTGGATGCTAAGATCGGAAGATTACAGTTGAAATCCCACCCAGGCAAGAATATTCCCTAGATTCTTATCTCCAATAAACTTCTCAGCAAAAGCCAGACGCAAGTGGCACTGAGGTTGAAGTGGTAGGGCACGAGCCTTGAGCATAAACAGGCTCAGAGACAGTGTCCAGGCCCAGAGTAAAAGCGCTAGGACAAACCAATAAAACAAAAACAAAAATAAAATCAAACCCCAAATGTAACATTTTTCTCAGTGTATACAGTAGCAAATAATTAAGGAAATTGCTTCCTGTGTTACATACAGGTAGAAGAAAGAAGATGTCACACAATTATTCTCTTCATACCATGTTATACCAAAGACTCCAAAAATTGCTCTTATTCTAAATTTATAAATTAATATCATCAATTTGTTGGCAACTCTGTCTACAACATTCACATTATCATTTCATACACGAACTGTTGGAATTATCTATTAACCAAGGTCTTGAAAGAATATTATAGGCACATAGAATGCAAAATCATTTGTGAATGTCAATTAAACCCTCTACTTAAAAACAATTTTGTAGAATCCTATAGAATATAAAATTACAAACAAAACCAAAATATTTTAAATCTAAATTCTAATTTAGCAAGATCTTCAAAATCCTTCATTAGACGAACTTTGCTATTTTTCCAAGCTTAAGCTTGTGTAATTCTTCATCATTTCTTTGGGTTACAACAGAATGAAGATAACTTATTTTTTCAAATTTTGGATGGGAATCATGAGTCATTTTGCATCTAAGAATGTTCTGTAATGAAGAGAGAATTTAAAACACAAGTGAGGATTAAGTATGAATTGCATTTCAACAGGAAATTTGACTTCTCAAAACATAATGACAAAATTAGCCCAAATGTCCAACTATGTATTCCTTTCTTGTTTGTTTTGTTTTATTAAGACAAAATTACCTGGTCCAGGGAATATATCACTATGTAATTCCATTCTCTAATCTTTATATGTTTATATGTATACATGCAAAAGCCTCAAGCTCTTATTCAGCAATCTTGCTCATGACTGGTATTCCATCAATTGAGCCATTTTTCCAATCCAGATTTTGACTGCTTAATTTTATATACTGTTTCAAAGAGTGTTCTGCCCAGGCTGGATGCCAATTGAACTTCCCAGACTCCTTTACATTCTTAGGTTTTATTTCTCCAGGAGTATCAACTTTTAAATGACAAACATTTTTGTGAGGGTAATGTCTAAGCTGTAGCCCAGATTTTTAACTCAAGAATTCTTTTTTTTTTTTGTTTTGGTGGGGTGTCTGGTCATGGTGCCTGAACTCTGGGCCTGGGCTCTGTCCCTCAGCTCTTCAGCTCAAGGCTAGCACTCTACCACTTGAGTCACAGCGCCAATTTCGGCTTTTTTCTTTATTGCTTAAGTGGTGCTGAGGAATCGAACCAAGGGCCTCATGCATGCAAGGCAAGCGCTGTACCTCTGAAACACCTCCTCAGCCTTAACTAAAGAATTCTTTTAAAGATAGATGAACAGACACATTACATATCTTGAGTGTACACTGTTAGGAATGTGATCGTAAGCTGGGTCATGGTGAGATATGAGGATTGAGGTTTAAAGCCAGCCCCGGTAGGAAAGTCCCAGAGACTCTTTTCTCAAATTAACTAAAAGAAAATTGGAATTGGCACTGTGGATCAAGTTGTAGAGCATTAGCTTGAGCTGAATAGCAGAGAGACAGCTCGCAGGCCCAGAGTTCAAGTGCCAAGACCACCGCCAACAAATATATGTGTGTGTGTGTGTGTGTGTGTGTGTGTGTGTGTGTGTGTGTGTGTGTGTCTGTGTCTGTGTGTCTGTGTGTCTGTGTGTGTGTGTGTAAAGAAAAAAAAAAGAAATGAGATCTTAGCCAACAGTTTATTGCTAGCATAATTCCTGCTCTCACAAGATAGACATTTTTCCAGTTAAATCCATGCTTTTATATTTGACTTGCATTGAAAACAGAATTATTCTTCCATTCTACTTTCTACAAAGTTGCATGATTAGCAAGCATGATTTAGAATGGGAGTGGCCTCATACTTCATATTCCACATAGGAGTCTTGCTTTCTGTATATCACTCTCATAAATCTACATACTGGACTTGGCTTTATTGTTTCAATGTTGCTTATTTGTAGTCTTCTATATTGTATGGAACCCTTATACTTAAAATCAGAACTTCCCTTTCTCCTATTATTGCTATTGTTTCCTTACTGTTAGCCCATGTACACTTGGGAAATAATGAACAGCACATACACTCACAAAAAGAATGTTCTGAAAACCCTCTTCCCATTTAAAATTCGCCTTAACTTACAGAGAACTTACAAAGTTTGAACTCAATGTACTCATGTATAATATATTTAAAGTAATATAAATTTCATATTTTCTCTTTACTAAATTGTCTCTGAAACACGTTTTACCTCAGGTCCATAGGTGTTCTCGTCTTATTGCAGTGAAGCCAGAAAACATTCATTATACCTCAAGCAGCACCATCGATTGTTAC
The DNA here is from genome assembly GCF_019054845.1 of Dipodomys spectabilis. Classification (NCBI taxonomy): domain Eukaryota; kingdom Metazoa; phylum Chordata; class Mammalia; order Rodentia; family Heteromyidae; genus Dipodomys; species Dipodomys spectabilis. Next base: position 6,451,895 of record NW_024870984.1, on the reverse strand, counting down.
TGGAAGTAACTGTTACTGGATATGGAAACTGACCACAGGAGAGGAATGGAACATAGAGGAAAAATAACGTTCAAGTTACCTTGTGCTTTCCTTTTTACTGTACAAGAAAAGTATCCCAAGGCTTGAAGGAAACTCTGTCCCTGGCTTTTTGAGTGTGTTCTTTACTCATATAAATTTTTTATGTAAACTTCTAGTTCATAGTGTTACAAAAAGAAATAATGTACCATTTGAAGGCCAGTATAGAACAAAAGGAAATAATGTTGTTTTAAAAGTGTTCTCCTGCAAAGGAACAAAGACATAGGGGTTTTAAAGTGTCTTATAGATGGATATTTCACCCCTGAGATGATTCTCGATGCAGGAGTCAGTTATCACTTCCTTTGGTCTGGTCCTGAGTTCTCCAGAGTAATAAGGATTCCAAAAAAGCAATATCCAGTCAATATGATCAGCAAAAGAAGCCTCTTTTCTGACCAGTACACCTTTAAGGAGGGCCCTAAAGAAAAATCTGGGCTTTTTGTTTGCTTGTTTGTTTACTTTGTGCTGGTTCTTGGGCTTGAACCCAGAGGCTGGATCCTGTCCCTGAACAGTTGTCTTTCCAGCGCACCTGCCCCCAAAACTAGTAATCTACTGTTTGAGCCAAAACTCCACTTCTGGTATTTTGGTGTTCAATTTGCGGTAAGAGTTTGACAGACTCTCCTGCCTGGTTTGGCTTTGAATTAAGATAGTAAGAAAGCTAAGTGACATCAACTGTATAGACTTCTCTTTTGAAACAAAAAATATTAGATGAAGTTTATTGTAAAGTTAGTATTTGACAATTTATAAAGGAAGAGAATATGTCTAGCAAAGAAGCCATAACTTAAATAACTCGGCAAAAGTAGGTGCACTGAATCATTTTGAAATTATTTTTTCTGTTTGGGAATATTATTGATCTTGTCCTTCCTTTTGTGGAAACTTAAGGTAATATTTGCACTTTTTGTTGGTTGTGGGGCTTGAACTCTGATCCTGGGTGCACTCCCTCAGCTCTTCAGCTAAAATTGAGTGCTCTACCACTTAAGCTACAGCACCACTTCTGGGTTTCGGGTGGTTAATTGAAGGTAAGTGTCTCATGGACATTCCTGACCATTCTGTATTTGAACCACAATCCTCTGGTTTCCTGAATAGCTAGGATTCCAGGCGTGATCCACCAGCACCCAGCTCATATTTGCATTTATGTGCAATGAATGACACTATGTAGACAAATAATGGAAATTTGAATCAAATGATGGCATTGCAGCTTTTCAGAAAATTTGAGGTAACAATAAATATGTCCTCCTTTTCTATGTTGTTTCAGTAATGACTCATGAGCTATGGGACGCTTAATTAGCATTCTCTGCTGTCTGAGTAGGTGTATTTAGTATCAGGAAATGTTCATAGAGAAATATAGAAAGACAGATTTTTAGAAAGCAAAGAAGTTAAGGTAAGAAAAAACAGCACAGAAGGAGATACATGTATTACACAGAGATTAAGAAGTAGCCTAAGAGTTTTAGAGTGCTAAAGGTAAAGAGGAATAAGACTAGTTGATAACTATTTGTTCAATAACCAAAAATCGTTCTCTATAAACGTTTCTGGCATACATTAGTAACTATCATTTATTCATTAACTCTGGAGTTATTCCTTCTCTTCTGTCACAACTGTTAATTTGCCTCTGCCGTTGTGGTGCCATGAATAACCAAAAAGATTTCCAAATCTCACTTAGACTACCCTTCTCATTGTGATTAGCAGAGACCATTCAAAAACCTGGAATCTTTGAATTTGCAGAATTAATCTTCACCTGACATCTATGCACATTCAAGGCATTAAGTGCTGGGACCTAATGAACAAAACTTTTTTTCAACACAATATCCTAATATTAGAAAAAGTACATGAATTATGGACTATTGTCAGGTGTCAGTATGGCAGGAGCAATTATATATTCCAAGTATCGGTTCTTTGTTTTGCATTTACTAATTAAATGTTTTTTGGTTTGGGTTTTTTTTTTTTTGCTTTTTTGCTCAAGGCAATCACTGTACCACTTGAGGCACAACACCATTTCCAGTGTTTTTCTGTTTATGTGGTACTGAGGAATAGAATTCAGGGTTTCATGCATGCTAGGCATTTATCATATCATGAAGCCACATTCCCAGATCCCTAAATGACTTTCTTAAGTTGACATTACATTTTCATTCAGTAACTATGTACCATAATAATGGCCAGGTGCTAGAAAATAATGTAGAAAAGAATACAATATAATAAATACAGTAAGACTAGATGGTAAATGAATAACCCTGACAGTCTTGCCAGGGCTCAGAGGGCTTATCTCATGGAGATGTATCAACACGCTGAAAGAGACAGCTCCCGACCAACAGCCCACCTCCAGAATGAGTGGGCCATCTTGGGTTTCAGCTACCTGGGGACGTTGGCCCACCTCCTACAGTACCAATTCTACCCATTCCTGAGAGCGACAGTGAGAGAGAGAGAGAGAGAGAGAGGGAGAGAGATAGAAAATCAGAATTACACTTAAATCGGGTGCCAGTGGCATAAAACTCTAATCTTAACTACACTGGAGGCTGAGATACAAGGATCATGGTTCATAGACAGCCCTGGGAGGAACGTGTTTGAGAATCTTATCTCCAAAGAACCACCAGAAAACTGGAAGTGGCACTGTGGGATCAAGTGATAAAGCGCTAGCCTTGAGCTGAGGAGCTCGGGAACAGTGCCCAATCCTAGAGTTCAAGAACCACGACTGAAAGAAGTGGACTTCCCACCACAAGAAGTGGACTGAATAGCACCCATTGTCCTAGGGAGCATGGTAGAGAAGTCAGGCCGAGCTTCCTGTGAACTTGAGGTCATAAGTAGGTCACCTGGCTTCTGTGTGCCTCGGTTTCCCCAGCTGCAAAACTGAACAAAGTGAAGGATCCCCTTCCTCATTGTGATAGGGTAATAATGAAAGAGAGCCATGTTTCGGTTCATAATCCCACACCTGTTGCATGATTAATAGCAGGCCCTACCTGAGCCCTTTCTGGTATCTTCCTGTCATATGCTCACAGAATTGCCAAAACCTTATCTGAAGGCCATTCCCTCTCTTTTCCAGAGATCGCTCTGTATAAATCCCTTGTTTCCTCACAACTGTCCTGTGAGGAGACTGTGGTCCAATGGTTGAGGCCCTACCAAGAGCTTCATGTGTGGTCAAGAATCCGCTGCTATGGACTGAGTTTAGGATAATCCATCTACACCGATGACTGAGCATGACACCACATGTCTACCACCCCAATTACAGAGGACCAGGCCTGTTGGAGCATACCTTTCACAGGAGGACCATGATCCAGCCCAGCCTGAGCATATTTTTATTTTCTATCTCAGAAATCCTCAAGACAGAAAGGTGGCTCATCAGCGCCGTGGAGAGGAAACAAGCAGGGGGTCATGGTGCCCCCAGAGGGGTGTTTGACCCAGGGTAGGTTGTTGTTGGGACAGAAACTCACCTGTGCTGCTGGGAGAAGCTGTTGGCAGCTGCTTCAATTGGGGCAGCAGCGATGGCACCAGCATTGTGGACACATGGGCCCAGAGCAGAAGACTAGCGGCAGGGACCAGGTCGGGGATTTAGGCCGGCTGGCAGCTAGACATTGACTGAGGTTTGAAACCTGGCACTGTGTGAAGGGAGGGGAGGAGTCAGGTGGGGGTGGGAGCATCAATTTTCTACTATACTCCAAAGTCACCTCGAGTCTTTCTCACCACTCAGCCCCTTCTACCTTCCTGAACTGCTGGTAGTGGTGTAAACTAACAGAGGGAATCCCAGTGCTACCTGGCAGCATGGAATGTGGGCATGGCCACCATTCTTGTGTCCCATTGGTCAGAAAGAAGCATGAAAGAATGGGGGTGTGGCCAGAATCCTGTGAAGCAAGCAGCATGGGCCGAGTCAAGATGACAGTGGTTCTCCCAGCCTTTTTCCCAGGAAATTCTGTCCAATTCAGTTGGAGAGAAGAGGGTGACCTGCTTTAACTGGATGGTTACACAGATTGTTGTGTAGTTCTGTTTGTTGCCAGTCCCAGACTTTGAACTTAGGATCTGGGCACAGTTCATGAGCTGCTTTTGCTCAAGGCTGGTCCTCTACACTAGAGCCACAAGGTTTCTGGCTTGGTTGGCAATGAAGTTGGACAGGGGTCTCAAGGATTTTACTCCTTAGGGTGACTGTGACCATGATCCTCCTATCACAGCCTTGTAAGTATCAAGGAGGACTGCTGAGAGCCACTGGTGCCTGCCTAATCATTGGTCTTGTTGATGTTCATGGACAGACTGGTGAGTTCCCGATCCTCGGGTTGAAGTGGTGGGAGCTGGAGCCCACAATTCAAATCCTGGTCGTGCCACCTCCAAATGATACGATATCCTAAGAAACTTGTTCCTATCCATATGATTACCAATGGAATGTGATGTAAGTCATGATTGAATGAACAGTTCTTGAATGATTCTAGGATAAAATTATACACAATTATATTACACGACACTGATTGATTTTAGTTAATATTTTATTAAGCATTTAAGCAATCACATTCATCAAATGGAGGCATAATGAAATACCTAAGAATTGGGCCTCAAATACTATAAAGGTGACATTTTTCTACCAGGACTGGGATTGGAACTCATAGTCTGCGTAACTCTGTTGCACTGTGTGGGAAGAGGAAGCTTGCTTCCTTAAAGTCAAGAAATTCAAGTCTGTTCCTTAGGCTTGAAATCGATCACCAGCACTAGAAAACACCCTATTCATGTACAATTTACATATATGTTTTATATTTTTATACATATGTTGACTCCGTATTGCATTCAGTGTAGTTATTTTATTTTTTGTTTTATTCATGTATTGACCATTTATTGTATTGACTATTATATCACATAAAACATTGACTACATAGGATATAGGTCTACATATGTATAACACCTCATACCTGACACACAGAAGATTCACAGTAAAGGAAACCATGTGTCACCATCATCTTCTTACTCCACAATTCATTGTTTGGGAGCACTGACATCTGAACTCATGGTCTACAAGGCCAAATTCATGAATGGGTGAGTGCAAACATGCCATCCTTGGGGAAATTAAGGTGCTGGTTGTTCCCAGGACCTTAGAACCCCAGGGGTTAACCAAAGAAGAACAGATTGACATGTGGATGGCAGTATGCTAATATATATGTGTGTGTGTGTGTGTGTGTGTGTTTATAGAGTGCCAGAGATGTTTATACATTATTCAGTTATATAGACTATATTCCTACCAATTCCTGGGTATTTATTATGCGTCCATGTAATTAATGATATTGTTTTCATCCTTAAAATATTAATGAATGGACTCAGTGTCCTGAAATTATTGTGTTCCTGTAAGTAATAATATTCTTTTAATGCTTCATAAATATTAAATAAAATCAATCAGCCTTCTGAAATGATGCTGTTTAATTTGATAGGATCATCATTCACGATCAACTCATTCAACTGTGACATTGACAAAATTCCAGTGTTATTCCTTTGGATGGGAACCAGTTTCTTAGTACCTCCTGCCATTGGTTGGTGTCAGTATGGGGATTCAAAATGAGGGCCTATGTTGCCACGTGGGCCTATGTCTTTCTCGATTGTCTGCCAGCCTTCAGAAATGCAAGGTGAAGTACCCTTTGCAACAGTGTCATTCAGACCCAGAAGGGTCACTGTGCAAAGGAAGAAAACATAAAAGGGCACATTTTTTCTGTGCATTGTTTTCCCTGCAACACGTCGGGGTGTAGAATCCCAGAAGCACCTGTGTGTCCAGTGGCTGCACCCCCTCCTAGTGTGATCAAAGCTGAGGCAGAGTTGCCACGACCTGAGTTCAAGCCCCATGCTGAGAAAAAAATTAATTCCCTAGCTTGCAATTCACAGAGTTTATTCTTACAGGCTTTGGATTTTAACTCAGGCTCTGGGTAAATCTGCAGAAATGTGCATAAAGGGGAATATCACCTTTCATGAAGATAAAAAAGTCAGGTCTGTTCACTAGTCCTGAATTCAAGACCCAGACTTGGAAAACATAGTATTTCTATATATTGTAAAGATAAAATTTATACTTACCTATAGATGTTCAGTCCATACATCTTTGGTGGGGTTTTCCTTGTATCTTCTGTTTTATTCATTTATGTACTCAATGTGTTTATTACATTGATGACAACCTATCACAGAACATCTAGATTTGTAGAAATGTTCTCTCTCATGCTTTACACCCAGGATTCTCAGAGAAAAGGAAAAAAAGTTTCACACTCTCCTTCTTACTCCACGATCCACTTGTTGATAGTGCTGGTATCTGAACTCAGGGCAGAGCAAAACAAATTGGCCAATCAGTCAAGGTGATCATATGAACCTGTGATCAACTAAGGAGTGTGGCCAATCCCAGAATCTGACATTGATCCCCAGGGTGGTCCACTATAGTCAGAAATTCATAATTTAAACAAAGGATCTATATTGACATATATGTTTGGTTAGCATCTTGGGTTCAGTGCATTTATTCTCATTATTTTGTCTCTAATTCATGGAGGTATTGTGTATTTTAATAAGTATGGTGACTGCTATGACAGTGCTGACATGGATGAGAACCTGTTACCAAGGTTACAGTGTTGTCCATGCATTCTCCATCATATTTGTGACCCAGGACTTTCACAGGAGAGGATAAAAGGCACAACGACTGGCTTCTGACATCAGTATGAATCTTTTGTGAGTGCTGGGATTTTTAGTTTCTGACATCAGTATGAATCTTTTGTCAGTGGTGGGATTTTTAGCTCAGGTCTGGGTAACTCTGTTGCACTGTGGGAGAAGGGGAAGCTCACCATCTTTGAAGAGTAGAATGTCAGGCCTGGTGCAGGGCCTGATTTGAAGCCCAGCACTGGACAAAATAACAAGCCCACCTTTTTAAAACATAGGATTTTTCATTTATAGGTGTGGTATGCATCTTGCATTCAGTGTAGTTATTCTTTCTATTTTGTGTCTTATTCATTGATGTATTGTGTATTTCCTTGAGTATAGGATGACAAACATAACTGTGGTTAACTGGATGACAACCTAGTCCCATGACTATAGAGTTGCATATACATTCTCCTTCCTAGCTGAGCCCCAGAACTTGCACAGTACAGGAAACCAGGTGCAACGACTGGCTTCTTACATCAGGGTGAATTTTTGGCAGTGCTGGGATTCAAATTTTGGGCCTAGGAGGCCCAACTGCCCAATGGGTCCACGTGATCACACCAGACTGTGAGCCACTAAGGAGCTGGGCAGTTCCCAGGAACTGAGATCGAGCCCCAGGGAGGCCAAAATAGTCTTCAATGATCATTGAAACATGGGATGTATATTCACATCTGTGTGTGGACTGCATCGTGCATTGAGTGTAGTTATTCTCTTTATTTTGTATGCTATTCATGGGTGTATTGTGTATTTTCTTGAGTGTATGATGACAGGAATAACTGGGCTGAAATGGATAATAACTTATTCCCATGGCCACAGGGTGGCTAAAGCATTGTCCATCCTAGCTGAGATCCAGGACTTGCACAGAAAGAAAACAGGGGCAATGATTGACTTCTGACATCAAGATAAATATTTTCGCAGGTCGGGTAATCTGAACGCGGTGCCTAGCAGGACCAAGTGGTGAATTTGTCCACATGAGCAAACCAGCCTTTGGAACCTGCAATTGAGCCCCCCTCCCAGGGGAAAGCGGGAAGCACAACAGTCATCCATTCATAAGCTGAAGGTAGTATGCATATAAGTACACATTTGTATAGAGTAGGAGAGATGGTAACCTGTGGTGGAATCCAGTCTGCGTGAATACAGATTCTTGGATCTTTACTGATGCCTCCATTTCATGACTGTGATGATTATTGTCATGCTTCATCAACTTCTTTACAAATAATCGATACTCCATGAGTCTTGCCTATCATTTCCTACTTGCATCATGCACAAACTACTCATTCAAGGATGAGATCAATCACATTCCATGACTGTTCCCAGGCCAGAAACTAGTACCTCAAGATCTCCGGCCATTCCCTCCGCATAGGGGGACTGAATTCAAGCTTCAGGCGTAGAAAAGATTCTCCTTATATAATTTTTTTGGGGGCCACTTGTGGGCCTAAACTCTGGGCCTGGGCGCTGTCCCTCAGCTCATCATCTCAAGGTTAGTGCTCTACCACTTGAGCCACAGCGCCACTGCCGGCTTTTTTTTCTGCTTATGTGGTGCTGAGGAATTGTTCCCAGGGCCTCATGCATGCAAGGCAGGAGCTCTACCACTGAGCCACCTTCCCAGCCCTCCTTATATATATTTTAAAGATAGTATTTATACTTCCTTACAGATGTTCATTCTATATTGTGTTTGGTGTGGTTATTTATTTTATTTCTTGTGTCATTCATTTATTTAGAATTTATTTTATTGACTCTGATGACACCTATACCATTTTTTACATTGTTTACATCCTGTCACATAACATCTAGATGTTAGATGTGTTCTCCATTATGCCTGGCAGTGCTAGGATCTGAACATAGTGCCTAGCAGGCCCAATTCAAGATTGGGTGAGTTTGAGCATGGCAGCCTCTAGCCAATGAAGATATCAAGTGATTCCCAGGATCTGAGATTGACCCCTATGTTTGACCAAAACATGAATACATGGATAGGCAGACAGAGGTATACAAATATATATATATATTTGTAAAGAGTTCCATAGCCGTCTATGTATGATAGAATGACACCCACTATGTTCCTACCAACTCTTAGGTATTTATTAAACCGCCATTGAAGGAATATTGCTCTTTTCATGCTTAATAAACCATTAATTAAGCTCAATCAGCATTCTAGGATTACTGCATCCAACTTTAGAGTAAACCGATGAATAAACTACTCTTTCAATCAGTATTCCTATGCATAAGAATGAGTCTCTTGTGATCTCCTGTGATTGATGTCAGAACTACGATTTCACCCAGGGACTATGTTGACAGGTTGGCCTATGGCTTCACTGATAGCCCACCAGCTAATAGCAATAGCAGCTCAAGTCCATATTGCAGCATTGTCATTCAGACACAGGATGGTCACTGTCCAAAGAAAAAAATCGTAAAACCCCAGCTCTCTGCAGGTCACCACTTTTTGTGCTTTCCAATGATTTTTTCTTCCTGAAAGCCCTCTGGGCCCAGGAACCCAGGATCGGCTATGGGTCCAGAGACTGTACCCCAGCTAAGGCATATCCAAGCTGAAGTAGAATTTCCACGACCTGTGTTCAAGCCCCATGCTTGGCCAAAATCAATATATATATATATATATATATATATATATATATATATACACATATGTATGTATAATTATTTAACTAAATTAAAAAAATAAAGCTCCCTAGTTTGGAATTTCTGCAAGTTTTCATTTCTAGCCTGGGATTTGAACTCAGGGTCTTGGTAAATCTGTAGCAATGTGAGCGAAGAGTTGCCATTACTTGAGTTCAAACCTTGTGCCAACCAAAAATGAAAAACTAAGTCACTGACCTCAGCAGGGGGATGTAGTTGTGGAGATGGGAGGGAAGGGATGATAGGGGAAAAACACAGGAGGAGTAAACAATGCTCAATAGGAAATATACTCATTACCTTGCTCCTGGAACTGTAACCCCTCTGTAGAACATTTTTACAATAAAAAACATACAAAAAAAGAGAAACAATGTAGTTCTCAGAGAAGCACTTTGGAAGTAAGGGCAGGATGTTTGAATAGCTGTACAAAACTCTACACTATTTTTTTAATGCTCAGTATGGAACTGAATAATCATAACTGCTTCCATTAAAAAAATTAAGTCAGTCTTGGAACTGGGGCCAGTATTTCTGCCATTGCTAGTTTTTGAGCTCACCATCCAGGTAACTCTTTTGTACCATTGGTGAATGTGAAGCTCATTGTCCATGAGGAAAAGAAATTCAGGATAGAGTTCCCAGGGCCTGAATGATGGCCCTGCAATGGAAGAAATATTTCTATACATGTGTAATACATGATATATACTTATATATGTATGTTAATTTCATATTATAATTTTATTATTGATTTTGTATTGTATTTTTCTTTGATTCATTTATTGATTATTGTATTTAGTATTATTATACACATAATATTATATTTTGCACATCTATTATAAAATTATACACAAAAATTTAGGACATTGACTCATTTTTCATTAACATTATATTAAGTGTTGAAACATGATACATAATTAAATGGAAACATTTGTCACAGTCTTCACATGTTTAGAGTCTCTCCCAAGTATGAGCGTGGAGTTCACGCACCAAGACTGGGCAAAAAAAAATTGAGCCTGCTGAGACATATTCTTCTCGGACTCAGAGGAGGGCCGAGGTTATAGGTAAGAGGTAGGGTAGAGGGCAGTGCTGGTGGCTCACCCCTGTAAGTACTCAGGAGGAAGGATCCTAATTGCAAGGAGAGAAGTCAATTTAAGAAACTTTTCTCCAATTAAACACCCAAAAAGCCAGAAGAAGACCTGTTGCTCAAGTAGTACAGTGCTAGCCTGGAGCACAAAACCTCAGGGATAGGTTAGCATCCAGGCCCTGAATTCAAACCCCAGGATTGGCACACACACACACACACACACGCACGCACACACACACGCACGCACGCACACACACACACACACACACACACACACACACACACACATACACCAATATAGAGCATTTGCCAGTCAGCCTGCACAAATTCCATCTCTAGCAACTCAATATTAAAAAAAAAAAAAGGTGGAGAAGGGAAGGAAAGACTTTCTCCAGGATGTGATACACCCAGTGCCAAAATTTCACAGTAGTTCTAATATGTGGGTACAGGACAGAGAGCCTCAGGCAGAAAGTATAGCGTGGGCAAAGGTTCTGAGGTGTGTTGTAGCGCAGGTGGTGTGAATGGTATGAAGGTTTTATGGCTTCAGAAAAGTCTGGCAGGATATTCAAGTCTGGGTCAACGTTGACTTGAGTCACAGGGCAGAGGGTGGGGTCCCTGAATAGCACCCAGGGGGACGATTAGCTTTTCTTTTCTCCAAGGACCCAAAGCCATTTCCTGTGGCTGGAAACCTGTTTTCACAACTCCTGACCCTCAGGCCTCCTTCGAATGGAGGAGTCAGGGCAAACGCAGGGAAAAACTCCTGCTTTAGAAAAGCTTCTAGCCCAATGCCACCAGTTCTCAACCCCTGTAAATCCTAGCTACTCAGGAGACTGAGATATTGATCGAGGGTCAAGCGAGCTCAGGAGAGGAAGTTAATGAGACTTCTTGCCAATTAACTACCAAAATCCAGAAATGGAGCTGTGGCACAAATAGTAAAGTGGTAACCTTGAAGGAAAAAGTTTAGAGACCAGAGCCAAGACCCTGAGTTCAAGCCCCAAAACTAGCACAGGAAAATTAAAGAAAAGATTTCAGGGCCTCCTAGTCCACTGTGGTGTAAGGCCAGATCATCCAGGCACAGGTGGCTCACACCTGTCCTCCTAGCTCCTCAGGAGGCTGAGATGTGAGGATCACGTTTCAAAGCCAGCCCAGGCAGGAAAGTCTGGGAGATTCCACTATGCTCAGATAGAATACAGAGTATTATGTCAATCCTTTTGTATTTGCTTAAATTCCATGTATGAACTAAGAAATTATCTGTTTTAGAAAAAGTTAGGGGGGTTGCAAGAGGAAGACCCTACTGGTGTGAATACCTTTAATTCTAGCTACTCAGGAGGCTCAGATCTGTGTATTCAGGTTCAAAGCCAGCCCAAGGAGTCTTTTCTAGGGTTGCTCAGCACCACACCCTGCTTCAGGTCTAGGGTTGTTCACCACGTTTGCCACCATGGGCTGCTTATGCAAACCAGTATGGAGAGGTGCCACACCCACTATGGGTCCAGAGTTGTTTGTTGCCACTGTTGATGCCACTGCTGCTGCCACAGCTGTTGCCACTACCCCAGCTGCTGCCACTGCCCCAGGATCAGTTGGGCCACTTATGCAAGCCAGGCACCCCACCACAAGTCAGGTGTTAACCACTGCTGCTGTCTCAGGTTAGGCTGGGCCACTTATGCAGGCCAGTATGGAGAGGCACAAACCACCACGGGTCTGGACTTGTTCACTGTAGCTGTCCCCACCTCAGCCACCGCTGCCACCCCAGGCTGGTCTGGGCAAGTGCCAAGAGGCATTGTGCCCCAATTCTGGGTGGTTTGCCAGCACTGACAGCTGCTGCTGCTGTTCCAGGTTAGGCTAGGCTATTTACACCAGCAGGACAGAGGTGCCACCCTGAGAGACTAGGGTCGTTTGCCACTGTTGACAGCTGCTACTGCTCCTGACTGGGCTGGGCTACTTGTACCAGGCAGGCAGAGGCGCTGTACCAGAGAGGGTGAGGGGAGTCTTTGTTCCAGCTCTGCCTTCTGAGATTTCTGTTTGTATATTCTGGGTTGGCCCAGCTCTTGGGAGTCTCCTGGGAGACTTGGGATGCTTGTGGGTGTGTGGTCCTCAGAGGGTCTAGACCCAGGGCACTTAAGCAGCTTGGCACAAAACCCGGTCACTTAAGCTGCGCAACATGGAGCACCATCACCAACAAAGGGTGGGGGAAGGGTCTTCCCACTTTACTGTCTCTGTAGGTTTTTCCCTTTTCTTTTTGCACTTCCTTTATCTCTCTTAGTAATTGCCTTTTTTTGTGGGTCACTTGGAGAAACAGAGCATTGAAATCCAAACTCAGTATTTGGTTGGAGAGAGTTGTGGTGTTTCCCTGCTGTTCCATCACTTTCTTGGTCCCTCCCCTTCAGTTGGACTTTTTCTTATCCGGCCATTGGGCCTTGGTTACCAAAGGATAGGTACATAAAAGAATACGTTGTAAAACCTGCAGATTGTAGTTAGACATTTCTGTTAATATAGCCTTCCTAATTTTAGGAACCCAAGGGGGTGTTCTACACTAAAGTATTTCAAGGGATTGAATCCATTAACATAAGGGCTACATCTTGCTCAAAGTAGAGTGAAGTGGAGGAGGCTTACCTAGCCATTGCCAGTTTCTGTATTTAATTTAGTTAAAGTTTCCTTTAAGGTCATATTCATTCTTTCTAGTGCTTGAACTCTGAGGCTTATAAATGGATTGTAACTTCCAATTTATTCCTAGGGCATTAGTTAATAATTGAGAACTTGGGCCTGATATTTTCCTTTTCACTTTTCTTGGCCTCATCTTCTATGACACAGCACTTCCCCATCTTCTCTGCTAACTACCCTTTCCTTCTTTCTCTTTTGCTTTGAATTTCTGGTGACACACTTCAAAGCTTATAATTGACATGTACTTCAGCCTAATACATTCTTATATGAGGTCCAGCTCCTTTTTCATGGCAATGATTTCTTAATGCAACATCAGGATCTCTTCTTGGCCTCACTTGTGGTTAGCAAGGATGGCAAAATTGCTGTCCTGTGCTTCTGTTTGCCTCTGACCTGTGGTCCCCTAATTTGCCTCATGCTCACCCAGGCTAATGTACTTGAATTTCATTTGATTTTGAGTGTTTTCTAGGTTCCTTTTGAGGATTTTCTTTTCATTTTTGACTTTCACAAGTTCCTAATTTATATCTTCAAATCTTTTCTTCACGTCAAATAATTCTCTCTGTTTTTTCCAATGTGCTTTTCTATGTGCTTTTAATCTCTTGGTGGGTTTTGACTGGCACATATTGGAGACACAGTCTTTTATAAGACTATGTTTTGAGATAGAAGGGTGGAATTTTTTCTTTGCCACATTTCTGAAGTTCAGAGGGCTGCTTTTTAAATTGAACATAGTTGGAATTCAGAGGCCCAAGCTCCTTTGCATGTTTCTCCAGAAATATGAACACATTTTCCAGGTGGTTAATGTGATTAATTAACCTGTAATTTTCTATCTTTCTCCTCCTTGGACATTTCTTTTCCCAATGTCCATTTTGTTTGCAATAAGCACAGTGATGTATTCTTAGAGGTTCCCTATTGCCATTTGGAAATGAATTGTACTGCCTTTGCCAAGAGTTTCTTGATCCCTATTCTGGTGCTCCTACCAAAACTCAAACCCTCTTCTTAGACTCTTTTTCCCGCGTATCTCTGTTAACAAACACACTCTGGGCAACTACTTCCAAATTAGAATAAACTTTTTCCCTCAAAACCTTCTGACTTTTGAAGCTTTCTTCTAATATTTGGGGCTGCCTGGGTAACAAAGGCCATATTTAGGGCTCTTTCATTCTCCAGGACTTAAAGATCTATAGGCCTATATGTCCTATAGGCTTCTGGGAGAAGTTTCAGAAAAGCATTAGGGTACTCACTGGGGAACTGTACCATCTCACCCACCTTAGATTGATGATTTGGATTTTTAGACACTGCGGTATCCCTGCTAACAGAACCTGGTAATAATAGGTAAGCACCTCCATACCTCAATTGCTGTTAGTCTCAGCTTGGGTAAGTCTATGGAAAGACTTTCTGGATCAATAGTGGGGCTACTCTCTGGTCGAAGGACCACCTTCAAGTCACCAAGCAGGATTCACTCCCTTTTCTACCAGGTGAAAAGTGCCTGTAAAATTTGCTTACACTCATCCCAGATGTGCTTGTGTGTGAAAATTACTGTCTCTAATGAAGTAATGAGCCCCTTTTTTTTCTGAAAAGGATGGATTTTGCTGTTTCCAGTTATACAGGTCACTAGTTGTAAAGGGAACATATACTAGAAATAGGGCTTGCCCACCATCTCCTCCATGTTCCTGTCTCAAAGGTAATAAGGGTAACATACCACATTATACCACCTCAGACTAGTACAAGTAACCACTTTTGGTAGGGGAAGACTTAACATTAGAGGTGCTGATGGCAAAGAATAGGAGAGAGAGTACATCAGTGCATCTTCCTCTGAGGAATTCTGTAAACCTGGGGGAGAATATTTTTTGGATATGACAACCTAAGGCCTTGTTCTCCCATCCTGAGAAAAGGAGTAAACAGGTGTATGCAGGACACAGATAGAACTATCAGCATACATACAAAGACCAAGAGCCACAGACACTTAACCCACATGTGTCATACCTCTCAATGTTGACCTCTACAAGAGGTCCCAGATGACAGAGAGAATGTCCCAGATTGTGTCTTGAGGAGGCCACAGATGACCTCTGTATGATATCACATATGTCCTCCCTAGGAGGCCCTAGATGACCTCTCATGGAGGTTCCAAATTGATTCCCAAGGAAGTGTGAGATAATCTCCAAAGGAGTTTCCAGATGTCTTTTCAATGAGGCTGACATTACCTCTCAAGTAGCTCCCAGATGGCCACTCAAGGAGGCCACATATGAACTGCAGAGGAAGTTCCAAATAACCCTCTTGAGAAAGCAACAGATGACCTCCAGAGAAGGTCCTATATAGCTTCTCAAGGAAGTCCCAGATGATGTCCAAAGATGGTCATAGATTTCTCATCATGGTAGCCTGAGATGACCTCCCAAAGAAACTCCAGATGACCTCAGGAGGTGGTCCTAGATTGCCTCTTAAGAAAGACCCAATGACTACTTTTGAAGAGGTCTCAGGTGGCCTCCTGAGGAAGCCCCAGATGACTTCTGGGGAAAGTCCATGATGGCCCCTGGAGAAGGCCCCAGATGACCTCCAGCGTAGGTCTCAGATGGCTTCTCAAGGAAGTTGCAGATGTACTCTTGATGAGGTTCCAGATGGCTTCCCATGGAAGCCCTACATTATCTCTCAAGTAGGTTTCAAATGGCGTCCCAAGGAAGCCACAAATTGCTTCCAGAGGGGTCCTAAACAAGCTGGCAAGCTTGCCAAGATGCACCTCTAGAGGTACATAAATGACTTTTGTCCATGTTGGACCTCTGGAGACAAACACTCGAGGTAGAATCTCAACCCTGAAGGCTGACACTCACACCTATGGGGATTTTTCCCTGGGGCCAAGGCCTGATGCAATCCAAATGGATTATCTCGATGGAGTCTTCAAAAATTAAGACCTCTATAGTTCAAGAAAATCCATCGAGATACGTTTTATATAATAAATGTTCTCCAAACCAGCAACCCCCAAAATTATGATATCCAAAGTACCAAACATCAAAGGGACAGCTCTTTTCCTCTTCTCTTTATCTCTCCTTCGCTACAGACCTATACTTCTTTGGAGGTCTTTTCTTTTTTCCCTTCTACCAGTTCCTTCTTCTCTTTAGGGCTCTCCACTCTCCACAGACCTGAACTGTTTTGCAGGGCTCTTCAGTTGCCATCCTTCACCTTCTGCCCTCTTTCAACTTCCTCTCCACCCAGGTCTTTCCCCTTATGCTATCACACCAGTTCTTTCCTTCCAGGACTTTTTCCTTTTTCTCTCACCTATTGCTCTGAACAAGCAGCATATATAATGTCTGTACCCCTTCTCCACTCCAACTGCCTGTTTTCGACTATCACATCCCAAACTGCCCACAACCCAATCACTTCTTAACAGCTCAACACATGGTGATTAATGCACCAGTCCCTCCCACAGGATGCCTCACCTTCTTTGGTGGCATTCTTTGTCCTCCCCAGCTGGCCAGGAGATGGGTCCATGCTGATTATCAGACCCTATAGATTATCGGGCACTGCTAATTATTACAGTATCCTCCTTGTGAACTAGTAGCAATTGAAATTGGAAATTTGATTGTGGTATTACAAACTCGTTGTGACATCACAAACACATTTTGACATCATCACCGCCACGACATCACAAAGCCATTGTGACAACATTGTCATTGTTACATGATGATTCCATTGTTACATCTCAAATCTATTACGACCTCTTAGCTCCTTTGAAAATCACATGCCCTTTTCAACATCACTGTCCCTTTGTGTATCCATATCCTTGTTGTTAAGTAATGACAATTGAGATCAGAAATGCCATTATAACATCAAAAATTGTTTGTGACATCCTCAACAGTGTGACATCACATTTTCATTATGAGAGCATCAGCTCATTGTGACATCACCAAACTCAATGACAGAATCTCATTATGACAACAATTCTCATTGTGACATCATAGACACATTGTGAATGCCTATTCTGTGATTTCATTGTATTTCAAATGTGGCATGAGAGCATGAGACTTGATATCAGAAACGCAATTTTGTGCCTACAAACCATTTTGACATCATAATCACTTTGTGACATCACAGTACCATTGTGATATCACTAACACAATGTGACATCACAAAGCTCTCCTGTCCTCATAACTTTTGTGACATGCTGACATTGTGATATCTTAGGCCTTTTTGCCCTCATAATTTGTTATCAACCTCATATTTCATGTATGACTTGAGATAACAGAAATCAACTGTGACATCATGACCATTGTGACATCACACTGACAGATGTCATGATCATCGTGTCACATTGTGACATTACAAAAGGTTTTGATGTCACAATTAATTGGTGATGCCATACGGTAAGGGGTCTATGTTGTCACAATTGATTAGTGATATCCAAATGGCATAATGGATCTCATTTGTCATGAAATCACAGAGAATATGAGTTCAAAACAGACTGTGGTATCTCCAAAGTCATGTGTTTTCACAAACGTTATGAAGTCAGAGGAGGATTGTGATGTCACAGTGTGACACAATGTTTATGATGTCTGTCAGTGTGATGTCATAATGGTCATGATGTCACAGTGGTTTTCTGATATCATATGTCATAACTGCAATATTATGTTGAAAACAGATTACGAGCTCATAAAGGGCCTAAGACATCACAATTGCTGCACATCACAAGACTTATGAGGACAGGGCAGGTTTGTGATATCAGAGTGTGCTAGTGATATCACCATGGCACTGTGATGTCACAAAGTGATTGTGATGCCATATATTTATAAGATCAAAATACATTTCTGACATCAACCCACATGCCACATTTGAAATAGAATGAAATAAGAGAATAGGTATTTACAATGTGACTATGACATCACAATGACAATAAATGTCATAATGCTATGAGGTTATTGTAAATTGGTGATGTTGCAAGGAGGTAATTGTGTAATAATGAATATGTGTTGTCCCACTGGTGATGGGGTCACAAAGGGTTTGTGATGTTACAATGGCATATATGAATTCAATTGTCATGAATTCAAAATGAGGATATGGGTACACAAAGGGACTATGATGTCACATATGCCATGTGTGTTTTCAAAGGTACATAGGGGTCATGATAGCTTTATGATACACAGTAGTGATGAGGTCACAATGGGCTTTTGACGTCATAATGATTTGTAATATCTAAACACAAATCCATTTTCAATTGTTACTATTTCACAATGTGCATACAAGTTCACAGAATGAGTTGGAAGTACTAATGGACATGAATTTTTAAAAATGTTAGGAGGTCATTTTAGGTTTGTGAATGAACAATGGGAGAGTGTTATCACCATGACAATGTCAACTCATTACATCATGTCAAAATATTGTTTTGGTGTCACTATTAGTTGATGATTCCACATTGGTTGTGAGGTCACAAAATATTGGTGATGTGTTGGGCATGTCACAATGACATTATGATTCTCAATTGTCCTAACTTACAATGAGTATATGAGTTCCCAAAGGGACTGTGGTTTCTCTAAAAGTATGTGTTGTCACACATATATTGAAATTCTAAAAGTTTTGTGATGTCAGAATTTGACACAATGGATATGACATCTGGCAGTATGATGCCAACATGGCCATGATATCGCTGGGAATTTGTGATATCAAATGTCATATATGAAATCTAATGAGATCAACAACAGATTATGAGGACAATAAGGCCTAAGGTATCAGAATTGCAGCATGTCACAAAAGTTATCATGAGGGGATAGGTTTGTGATATCACGGTGGTTTAGTAATATCACAATGGCAACATGATATACAAAGGGATTGTGATCTCACAATGATTATGAGTTCCTGATTTTTTATGATGTCTACCTACATGCCACATTTGAAATAGAATGAAATCACAGAAAAGGCATTCATAATGTGTCTATGATATCACCATGACAATGTGAAGTTATAATTCTATCATTATAGTTTTGTTATTTCACAATGAGTAGATGGTATAAAAATGATAATGTGATGTCACAATTATGATGATCTCACAAACTGTTTTGGATGTCAAAATGTCATGTCTGATTCTCAATTGTCAATATTTCACAGTGGGGCTTTGGGTACACAAAGGGACTCTGATATCACAAAGCTATGTAACTTTCAAATGTTACAAGAGGTTATAATAGATTTGAAATGTCACAATGTGATCTTGGTATCAAAAACAACAATGTGAAGTCACAATGGGTTTGTGATGTCACAGTGGTGATGAGGTCACAATGGGTTAGTTATGTCACGAGTTTGTAATATCACAATTATTTGTCCAATTTCAATTGCTACTAGTTGACCATGAGGACACTGTAATAACCAGCAGTGCCCCTATAATCCACGGGAACAGATAATCATCATGGCCTCCTAATCTGGACCAATTGAAAGAGGGGGTGCATGACACTGGAGGGGGCAGGACATGCTGCTGAAGGAGATAGGATGTCAAGCCCCACATGGTGAGCTGCCAAGAAGTGATTGGGCATGCACATTTGGTAAGTGATATTTGAAAACTGGAAGGCAAGAAATTATTGCTGTTGGGGAAGGGTACAGCCTATATATGAGCTGCATTTTCAGAGCAAGAGAAGGGGAGAGAAAAAGGTTAAAGGCCTGGATGGAAAGAAGTGATGAGACTGCTGGAGGGCAAAGACCTGGGAGGAGAGGAAAATGAGAGAGAGCAGGAGGTGAAGGATGGCAACTGGCCACCTGGACAAGGCAGGGCAGGCCTGTCAAGAGCAGAGCAGCCTGAAGCGAAGAATGGAATGCTGGAAGGAAAAAATGAAAAGAGCTGAAAGGTAGGACAGATCTGTTAGAGAAGGAGAATGAAGAGATAGGAAAACAGCCTTGTCCTTTGAAGTGTGGAGCTTTGGAGATCAGTATTTTGGCGGTTGCTTGTTTGCAGACCAGTTAACAAGTGGCTGAACTGCTCTTTGGAGGCCTGAGGGTTCGTGGTTGAGACTGAATTTAGCTCTCCGCATCCAGCCCGGCCAAGGTAGTCGCTTGTTACAAAATTTATGAGGACAAGACAGGTTTGTGATGTTACATTGCATTAATGATATCACAATGTCAATATGAGGTCAAAAAGGGATTGTAATGTCACAATGATGGTGAGGTCACAATGGGTTTCTGAAATAAACCTATATGCCACATTTGTGATAGAATGAAATCACAGAACAGGCAATCGCATTGTCTCTAGGACCTCACAATGAAAACGTGATGTCATTGTCATTTTGGGATGTAGCAATGGGCTGATGGTATTATAACAACAATGTGGTCTCACTCTGGAGGTGATGTCGCAATGCGTTTGTAATGGTAATTTGGCATGTCTGATGTCAGTTGTCTTTGTTCATAATGACAACATGGTTACCCAAAGGGACCATGATATCACAAACACCATGTGCTTTTTCAAAGGTGCTAAGCGGTCACAACAGTTTTGGGATGTCACACGGTGATCATGATATCACTGTGGCAATATGATGTCACAATGGGTTTGTGATGTCAAGTGATGATAAAGTCACACTTGGATAGTGATGTCACAATGAATGTGTAATATCACCATTACATGTCCAATTTCATTCTACTAGATCACAATGAAGATACGAGTTCACATAAGGAGCTAGAAGTCAGAAAGGCCATGAATTTTGTAAAATATTATGAGGACATAATAGGCTGGTGAAAATGCAATGAGACAGAGATATCCCATTGGCAATGTGATGCTACCATTACATGAGATAGTATGGTTTTGAAGTTACAAATGGTGATGCCATACAGGTGATGAGGTCACATAGGTTTGTGATTTGACAATGGGTTGGTGATGTCACAATCTCATGCCAGATCTCTAATTGACAAGGACTATATAAGTTCACAATGGATAATCATGTATCCAAAGGCATATGTTGGCACAAGTGTAATGAGTCTTAACACGTTTGTGTTGTCCTCATGTGACTCAGTGTCAAGAAATCTGGCAGTGTGATGTCACAGTGGTCATGATACCACAGTGGATTTTTGATATCACATGTCATGCCTGAAGTATTATGAGTTAAACAATTTATGAACTCAGGGAGGCCAAAGAGATCACACTGGCAGCATGTCAAAAAATTTATGAGGATAAGACTGTTTTGTGATGTCACAGTGCATTAGTGATATAATAATGGCAATGTGGTGTCATCAAGGTATTGTGATATTATAATGCTTATGTGGTAACAATGTATTTCTGATATCAACCCACCAGCAATATTTGAAATAGAATGAGATCACAGAATAGGCATTCCAATGTATCTGTGACATCACAATTACATGTGATTTGATGTCATTGTTGTTTTATGATGTCATGATGACAATGTGATGTTACACTGGTGATTATGTCACAAAGGTTTTGCGATGTTAAATGGAATGCCTGATCTCAATTGTCATTAGCTCAACATGAGGATAGGAGTATACAAAAGGCCTGTCATGTCACAAAGGCCATGCTTTCTTTCAAAGCTTCTGAAGTCATAATAGGTTTGGGATTTCACAATGTGATCATGTTGGTACAATGGCAATGTGATATCACAAAGAGTTTGTGATGTCTCCGAGGTGATGAGGTCACAAAGAGTTAAAGATGTCTCATCAAGTTTGTAATATAACAGTGACATAGACAATTTCAATTTCTTCTAATTCACTATGAGGATACTATAATAACCAGTGGGGCCAGAATTATCTGTGGGAGCCGATATTCATTGTAAATTCTTGGCTTGGCCCACCGGAGAGTGTGGGGAATGCTGCCAAAGGTGGAGGTGTCAAGCCTCACACGGTGAGCTGTCAAGAAGTGATTGAGCATTGGGCAGTTTTGGAAGTGATGGCTGAAAGCTGTTAGTCTTGAGATCCATTGGAGGGAGGAGGGGTACAACCTATATATAAGTTGCATTTTCAGGGCATTGTAAGGGGAGATAAAAATGGGAGTTACCTGGATGGAAGAAAGTTGTGAGACAGCAGGAAAGGATAAACCTGAGAAGGGGGGAAGCTGAGGGAAAGCAGAAGGTTGGCAATTGGTCACTGGGGCAGAGTAGGGCAGGCCTGTGGAGAGTGGAGAGGCCTGAAGAGAAGAAGGAAGTGGTGGAAGGGAAAAAGGGAAAGACGAGGAAGGAATGACAGGTCTGTGGAGAAGGAGGGAAGAATGGAAAAGAAAAAAGCCTTGCCCATTGAGCTTTGGAGCTTTGGAGATCATAATTTTGTGGTTGGTGGTTTGCAGAACAATTAAGAAAGGGTGGAGCTGCCCATTGGAGGTCTGAGGTTTGGTGGTCAACACTGCTCTTGAACCTGGATATCACAGTCCCCTTTCTAGTGAAAAATGTTTTATTATATTAAATGTGACTCCATGGATTTTCTCCTTGCCTTAGAGGTCATATGTACATGAGTACACAGAAAGAGCTTGAAGTCTCAAAGTCCATGAATTTTCTTAGATCTGATGAGGCCATAACAGGTTTGTAAAAACACAATGGGAGAGTGATATCACAACAGCAATACCACAATATCATGTCAAAATAATGATTTGATACAACAATTAGTTGTTGATGCTATTCTTCTGATGAGGTCACAATAAGTTTGTGATGTCACAATGGGTTCACAATGTCAGAGTGGCATGGGAGATCTCAACTGTCATTAATTGGCAATGAATATATGAGTTCAAAAAGGGACTGTAATGTCTCCAAAGGCATGTTGTGTTAGAAATGTGAGGTCACAATATGACAAAATGGTCATGGCATCTAGCAGTTTGATGTCACCGGGGATTTCCGATATCACCTGTCATACCAGAAATATCAGATTGAAAACAGATTATGAGCTCAGAAAGGGCCTAATATATGGCAATGGCAGTATGTCACAAAACTTATAAGGACAGGACTGGTTTGTGATGGCACAGCAGATTAATGATATCACAATGGCAATGTGATGTTACAAAGGATTGTGATATCACAATGGTTATATGGTCAACATGGGTTTCTCATATAGAATGAATTCACAGAATAGGCCTTCACACTGTTAAGTCTATGATGTAACAATGTCACAGTAATTTATATTGCTGTGATGCCATTGTCGTTCGGTTATGTCACAATGAGCTGATGGTGTCATAATGACAATTTGATGTCATTGCTGATTTATGATGTTACAATGGTTATGAGTTCACATTATGTTTCTGATATTAACACGCATGTCAAATTTGAAATAAAATGAAAAATCTGGGTGCCGGTGCCTTGCGCCTGTAATCCTTGCTACTCCAGAGGCTGAGATCTGAGGTTCGAGGATCAAAGCCAGCTTAGGCTGGAAAGTCTATGAGAATCTTATTCCCAATAAAAACCATTAGAAAACCGGAAGTGGCTCTGAGACTCAGGTGATAAAGCACTTGCCTTGAGCTGAAGAGTAGGGACAGCACCCAAGCCCAGAGTTCAAGCCCCACAACCGACAAAAAAATATTAAAAACAGGCATTCACAATCTTTTTATAACATCACAATGACAATGTGATCTCATAATGCTATCTTGTCATTGTAGTTTTGTCATGTCAAAAGTAGTTGATGCTGTCATAATGAAAATGTTATGTCACTCTGGTGATGTCACAAAGGGTTCATGATGTTAAATTGGCATGTCCGATATCAATTGTCAGTTCATAATGAGGGTATAGTTCCACAAAGGGACTGTGTTGTCACAAAGGGCATGTGTTTTTTCAAAGGTGATAAGAGGTCCTAATAGGTTTGCAGTGTCACAATGTGATAGTGATGTCAAATGGCAATGAAAGCCCACAATGGTTTTGTGATGACACATTGGTGATGATATCAAATAGTTTTGTGAAGTCACATCGCATAATGACATGTCCAGTTTCAAATGGCCAATGAGGATATGAGTTCACAGAAGAAGACACGTATAAATGGCCATGAATTTTCTAAAATGCTATGAAGACATACTAGGTTTTTGAAAACACAATGGAATAGTGATATCACGATGGCAATGTGATGTTGCAATATGATGACTTAATAATGTTTTGATATCATAATTTGTGATGCTACACTGATGAGTTCACAAGAAGTGTGTGATGTCACAATGGGTTGGTGATATCAAAATGACACATGTGATTTCAATTTTCATTAACTCAATAAGTACATGCGCTCACAAAGGGACTCTGATGTCTCCTAAGGCATGTATTTTCACAAAAGTGATGAAGTCCTAACAGGTGTGTGTTGTCAGAATGTGACAAAATGCTCATAACATCTATCAGTGTGATGTCACCATGATCTAGATGTCACACTGGATTCGAGTATCACATTTCATACCTGGATTGGGCTTGAGAGGATTGGAATTTCACAGTGGGTTAGTATTATCACTATGGAAATGTGGGGTCACAAAGGGATTGTGCTGTCACAATGGCTATTAGATCACAATGTGTTTCTAGTATAATAGGTTTGTGCTGTCACAATTGGTTGGAAATGTCACAATGGCATGCCAGACCTCAAATGTCATTAATTCACAATGAAGATATGAGTTCACAAAGAGACTGTGTTGTCTCTAAAGTCATGTGTTTCACAAATATGATGAAGTCCTAACAGATTTGTGAGTTCATAATGTGCCACTATGATCTTGAAGTCTATCAATGTGATGTCACAATGTTCATGATGTCACAATGTTCATGATGTCAGAGTCAATTTCTGATATCATATGTCATACCTGAATTATTATGTTTCAAAACAGATTATAAGCTTACTAAAAGCCAAAATATCCTAATGGCAGCATTTCACACAAGTTATGACTAAGTTATGACCTCCTCATCAGTATGGCATCACGAATTGTGACATCAGAACATTATTATAACATGATGTTGAGACATCACATTGTCATTGTGAAATCACTGTCCCGTTGGGTTTTCACATAGTATGACCTCACACTATGAAGCTTCTTCTATCAAATGGTATCCTCATATTGAATTATGAGTAATTGAAATTGGATCATTCTGATATTACAAACAAACTGTGACATCACAAAGCCATTCTGACCTCATCACCACGGTGACATCAATACCCAAAGGGACATCTCATTCCATTGTGACATTATGGATCACATTGTGCCATTCCAAAACTATTATGACTTATAACCACCTTTGAAAACACACATGGCCTCTGTGACATCACAGAACCTTTTTTGTATCCATAACTTCATGGGGAACTAATGACAACTGACATCAGACATACCAAGGAAACATAACAAATCCTTTCTGACATCATAATTGTGACATCATGTTGCCATTATGACACCGTCAGCTCATTTTGACATGTAAAACTACAATGACATCATAGCATTGCCACATCACATTGTTATTCTGATGTCATAGACACGTTGTGTTCGCCTATTATGTTATTGATTCTATTTTTAATGTGGCATGTCGGTTATCAGAAACCCATTGTGTGTTCATGACCATTTTGATATCATGATGTCTTAGTTCCATCACATTGCTATTGTGATGTCACGTTGCCAAATTAATGTCACAAAGGGATTTTGATCTGACAATGGTTGTGAAATCAGAATGAGTTTCTGATATCAACTCACATGCCACATTTCAAATAAAATGAAATCACAGATTAGGCATTCATAATGTGACTATGATATCACAATGACATAATGGCAAATGTTATAATGTCATTGCCATTTTGTGATGTCACCATAAGCTAAAGATGT
Organism: Dipodomys spectabilis; assembly: GCF_019054845.1. Taxonomy (NCBI): domain Eukaryota; kingdom Metazoa; phylum Chordata; class Mammalia; order Rodentia; family Heteromyidae; genus Dipodomys; species Dipodomys spectabilis. The sequence goes on along the minus strand of NW_024870984.1, from coordinate 6,426,120 downwards.
CATAACAACAATGTGATGTTACACCATTATGACATCACACAGGGTTTAAAATGTTACAATGGTTATGAGATCACAATGTGTTACTGATATCAACTGACATGCCACATTTTAAATAGAATGAAATCACAGGATATACATTCACAATGTGTCTAAGAAAGCAAAATGGCAATGCGATGTCATAATGCTATGAGGTCACTGTAGCTTGTTGATGTCACAATGTGCTGATGGTGTCATAATGATTGATATCACACTGGTGATGATGGCACAAATGGTTTGTGATGTCACAGTGGTATGTCAGATCTTAATTGCTATTAGTTTACAGTGAGGACATGAGAATGAAGTCACCATGACATATACAAATGAACTGTGATGACACAAACGCCATGTTTTTTGTCAAAAGTGCTAAAGTTCCTAACAGGCTTTGGTTGTGAAAATGTTAATGATATAAAAATGGGTTAATGATGTCAAAATTAGTTTGTAATATCACATATTATTTCAAATTTCAATTGCTACAAGTTCCCAATGATACAAGTTCACAGAAGGAGCTTGATGTCCCAAAGGCCATTCAGTGTGATGTCACTATGCTCATGATGTCAAAGTATATTTCTAATATTTCATGTCATTCCTGAAATAATTTGAGGTCGAAAATAGATTGAGCTATCAATGGGCCTAACATAACACAGTGGCAACATGTCACAAAACTTTTGAGGACAGGACATGTTTAAGTTGTCACAGTTGTTTAGAGATATCACAATTTCAATGTTACATCACAAAGGGATTGTGATGTCACAATGGTTATGAAGTCAAAATGTGTTTTTGATATGAATCCACATGCCACATTTGAAATGTAATGAAATCACCTAATAGGCATTCATAATGTATATATGATGTCACAATGACAATGTGATGTCATAGTGGTATGATGTCATTACAGATTTGTGATGTCACAATGAGCTGATTTTGTCACAATGACAATGTGATGTCACACCTATGATTATATTGTAAATGCTTTGTGATATTTCTTTGGCATATCTGATCTCAATTGACATTTCACAATGAGGATATGGGTACACAAAGGGACTGTCATGTCACAAAGGCCATGTGTTTTTTCAAAGGTGCTAAAGATGTCATAATGGGTTTGGGAGGTCTCAAGGTGATTGTAATGTCACAACAGCAATGTGATATCATAACGGCTTTGTGATGTCACCTTGGTGATGAGGTCACAATGGACAGGACCAGTTTGTGATGTCACAACAGGTTACTATCACAATGGCTTTGAGGTCACAATGGATTTCTGAAATCCACCAATATTGCTCACTTGAAATAGAATGAAATCACAGAATAGGCATTCACAATATGTCTATAATGTCACTATGACATATGATGTCATAATACTATGATATGTAAGTTTAGTGATGTTAAAATGGCATGTCTCATCTTACTAGTCATTAGATTACCATGAGGATGCCAAAGGTTGCTATTGTGCTGAGTCCATTACACAGGATTCTTTGTGCTATTTTTTAAAATCGTTCTGAGTCCTTGCAAGGTTGGTATCCCCAAAAATCACACACACACACACACACACACACACACACACACACACACACACACACACACAACATACAGAGACACCGTGCACCAGCTTGGTGTGTGGGGTGGATGGAGAAGAGTCCTCCGTTGGGCTGAGTGGAGATTCGATCCCCCCCCCCCGGGCAGCTGCTGGGGTTGGGGGGAAGCCCTGACCTGAGGTGAGGCTGCTTCTGCCATGGCCTGGTAGACTTAGGGCAGAGTCAGGACAGCACAAAGCCAGGGATGGGGGCGTGGCTGAGGGAGGGAGGAGGCGTGACCCAGGGGAGGACAGGGCGTGGCTGAGGGGGCACATATCTGCTGCAGCCAGGGGCACACATGGACTGCAGCACTTGTGCAACAGGGGCCGGGCAGCCCTGGAGAAAAGTGGGGGCAGAGAGAGAGCAGAGAGAAGAGCAGGCACATGCATCAGGGATGGCGGCCTCAAAACCTCTGCTGCTGTGGGAGCATTGGTCTGGGCCAGGAGTACAGAGCACAGAAAGCCAGCACATCAGGCACATCCCTCACACCATTGCTGCACGCTGCACACAGAACCACAGCCTTACAGATTCTCCCAGCAGCACAAGTGAGTGGCCGATCGCAGGTCAGCACCTTGCGACCTCCCCCTATCACTCTCACTCCCCCCCCTGCAAATCCCGCCTTCCCTCTTGTGTCCCAACGAGGCCTCCCCAGCACCAGGCAGGCCAGCCCTGACTCTGCCACAAATGCGCCCGAGGAGTGGGGAGTTGGGGAGTGGGTGTTGACTCTGGGAACTCACCCCCATCCCCAGTGGCCAGTATCCCTGGAAATGGGGAGATGCAGGAATGGGTGAGAAGGGGTCACCACTGAGCCCCTGGCTGGAGCAGTGGGAGCCACACAGTCCCACATCTGCACCCTTCCTCTCCCTGGTGGGAACCTGGTGGCTTTAGTCAGAGGTGGGGAACATCACCTCTGCACCTGCCTTATTGGGTCTTTTCCTTTTTTTCTGGGAGTGGGGGATGTTGGACGCAGAAGATAGGCCTCCCTTGCTATGTGAGCCCTTGTCCTCTGTGCTCAGTCACCCTTTCATCTGAGGAGGGTCCCAGAAAAGCCCACTAGGGAGGTGAGGGCACTGGGGGTCAGATAGTAGGTGAATATATGGGAGGAACACACGCCCTCAGACACACATATACCCGGCCTATCCCCCACCCCAGCTGTCAACATTACTCACAGGGTGATCACATTTCCCAGCTCTGCCAGCATCTGCCGGTGTTCCCTGTCCATCTGGTCTCCTTGTCCTCCCCAAGAATCTGCCCAGTTGCCCAGAAGTATCTAGGCTGGAAGTAGGAGTCTGTGCATGTATGTAGCCTTTAGGACCCCATCCATTTCCTCAACACCGCCCCCACCCTGGGTCAGACACCCCCCTTGGAACCCCATGACCCACTACTTGTTTCAGTCCTGCTCTGAGGACCCACCTGTCTGGGGATTACTTCACCCAGCATCCTGGCATAGGGTTTTGGTGAATGGGGAGTTAAGGCTGGTTGTTCCCAAGGGGAAGGGTCTAGCCCTGGAGAAGGGGAGAGGCGGGGTCGTGCTGTGTCATTAGAGTGGTGCTCCCCTTGTGTGGGAGTCCTTGGTTCTGACAAGGGAACGGAGAATGGGAACCCGCGTGCTCCGATGAGGAATCAACAAACTTAGGAGAGGTACTACTCTGAGTCTGTGTGTGTGTGTGTGTGTGTGTGTGTGTGTGTGAGAGAGAGAGAGAGAGAGAGAGAGAGAGAGAGAGAGAGAGAGAGAGAGAGAGAGAATCTTTCTCCTTGTACAGCCTGACTGTCCTCAGGTGAGTGATCAGTTGGCAAATTGCAGGTGCTGCATGGAAGTGTCATCTGTCACCATTCTGGAGGTGTGTGTGTGTGTGTGTGTGTGTGTGTGTGTGTGTGTGTGTGTGTTGGGAGAGCAGGGAGATGAGAACAATGAAAATATATTTAAGTCACCATGTCTAAAAACAGCAAAAACATTTTATTTCTCTGTGTGTGTGTGTATTTGTTGTTGTTGTTCTTCATCAATACCAAGTACAAGCCCAACCACACTTTTTGTTTTCTCCTTCACAGTTTCATTGCTCCTTTATGGAAGATTTCAGTAGACATTACTTTCCTCCCCTTTCCACCTCTCTCTTCCCCCTTTCCTGTAGCCCACAGTAGCTGCTGGGCCAGAGTGGGCCTCCTCTAGAAGAACTGTGTGAACTCTGGACTGGAGTGGACACCTGTCCTTCTATCCCCAGCCAGAAGTTTCATGAGGCGAATGAGATCACAGCCACATTCTTCAAGCCAGACACTCTGCTCTTGTGTGTTTAGTTGGAGGTAATTCAAGGGTTTGGAATGTGTTTGCCCAACATAATTAGGGAACGAGATGAGGGAAATGATAAGGCAGGGGTTGTGAAGCTATGAGGTTTTGGGGACTGGCGTATGATGTGGCATGACAGATGGTTCACCATGACAGTGGATGAGAGGGGAACCATATCTAGGGCATTAACGTCTCTGTGGGCATTCTGGCACAGGGTTGTGGGCCCCCACTGGTGGTGAGGACACCCTGCTGGGGCAGTGCTCAGTGTCAATCCTCCCTGGAGTCTTGCAGAATCCAGTCTGTGTCCCGCCTGGGCTGTTTCCAGCTGGGCAGTGGTAGGCAAGTCCATTTCCCCTGCTGGAGCCTGCTCAGTATCAGGAGGTGGCAGTTAGCTAGGGCTGGCTGAATGCCAGTTTCTGTAACCTGTTATAGGCAGTCTGGAAGGAAAAGGGGACCACTGATTTTGGAACCCTTTAAGTTTGATTGGGACAAATTAAATACCACATTTTCCAGGGTTTTTTTTAATTTAAGCTGGCAATTTCCACTAATACCTGGGATTATGGATCAAATTAGATGGATGATTTCAGCCATCAAACAATGATGTTCAAAGCGGCACAGGCAGAGTTCCCAAGCCAGATTGTCATCTGCTTTGAACGTTGTGCCTTGACTGCCTTTCTCTGGCAGCTGTTGCATCTCTCTAGGGTGATGACCCCAATCGAGGACATTATGGGGAACAGACATTGTGACCTCACCATCCCCAGCCTGCCAGCAATGAGCAGAGATGATTCCCAGCACCTGTACTGGACTCTGGGCGATTCAGAGAACCCAGGCTACCTCAAGAATCCTTCATCTGCAACATGAAATTTAGGGGCCACATGTGGTGGACAATCCTGGCTGGCCCCAGGGGGAGGACAGGAGTCCCCTTGAGCCAGCCATTCAGCTCACAACAAACTCATTCACACCTCCATGGTGAATTGAGTGTCACAGAGCTGGTCAGCTGCTGGACAGAGATCGTTGAGAAGACAGGCATCCCAGAGGCCCTGGAATGTAGCGAGTACATAGTGGCTCACACCCTCAGAGCCAAAACAGTTAAGTGTTGTGGCACCAGGAGTGAGTAAGAGGGAGGAGGGAGAACTGTGGGAGAGCTACATCAGGCTTTCTCCCCACTCCCCCACAGAGGATTCTTACCTGAATCAGATGGGATTTTCTGTAGTATTGTCATAGACAGATGCTCATTTATTTAACCAACAAACCATTACAGTGTGCACGAGGCTCTGGGGGGTCATAGACAACAAAAAGTTCCAGGACTGGTTCCACAGCCCATGAAGAAACCTTGGATTGATCTGGATGCCAGTGCTTCAAGCCTGTCATCCTAGTTACTTAGGAGGCTGAGATCAGAGGATTGAGGCTTTTGGCCGGGCAGGAAAGCCTGTAAGACTCTTGTCTTCAATTAACTACCAAAAACAAAACACCAGAAATGGATGTGTGGCTCAAGCCATAGACTGCTAGCCTTGAGTAAAAAGGCTTAGGGACAGCACCTAGGCTCCGAGTACAAGGCCCAGAACTGACACAAAGAAAGTAAAGAGAGAAAGGAGGGAAGGACAGAGGGAGATAAAAAGGAAAGGAAGGAAGAAGGGAGAACATGCAAGCCATGGTTTGGAGTCTCTGGATCAAGGGAGCCAATTATTCACAATCTATGTGGGGACAGTTTCAGAGCCTAAAGCCAGTATGGAGGACCAAGCCACTGACCCCTCAGAAACTTCATGCTATCCAGGAGCTGTGTGGTCACTGACAATATAGGGAACCAGCCTCGGGTAGAACCTAGGGCTCAGAGTGGGTCACCAGGTTTCAATTATGCCCAGCCTCATTGAGTTTATTTTCTGGTCAGATAAAACGAAAGTTTCCAAGGGCTAGGGAGGTATTGGAGTGAGAGAGTTTCAAGGGGGGAATCAAAGTATAAGTAGGAATTTGAAGAGGGAGAATGATCCTGGGTCATGTGTGTCAGGCCTTTGGAGCCATGACCTCACCTGACAACATAGACTACCAGCCTTTGATCCAGCCACACTGCTTTTAAAAGCCCTGGCACCTTGGGTTCATCATTGACAACCTGGCTGCCGTTCACTGCAGGATGCCTGTGCAGTACACCCTTAGGGACTAGGACTTTCCAGGGCTCAATCTGACGATATCACTCCCGGTGTTCATTCCTTCACCAAAGACTGAGGTAAGCATGCCACTGACACAGGACAGCCTGGGAATGAGGGCAGGAAGTGCGTCTCTTGGCTGGCTCACTCTTTAGTATAGATGGCAGATCTTGGATTCCGAGAAGGCAGGCTGAAGGTGGGGCAGAGCTGGGTAGAGGCTGGTGGAAAAATCAGAGGCACTGTGGTCTGAGCAGGGTTGTTTCTTTGATAATACTCACAACATAGGAAAATTTCTGGGATATAGCAGCCCTTTTCACCTCCCAAAGAGGGAACTAGATCCCCCCAGTCTCTATCCCTTGACCAGGAATCCCTTTGGTTCCCATATCATGTGGTGGATAACTAGATCTTACCTCACTGCCTAGTTTTCAGGCAGGACAGCGAGAGATCCTGAGTGATAAGGTCAGGGGATCTTCAGTATGAGATTGTACTTGAATGTCCCAACTTGGTGCATGGTCAGTCCCATCTAAGACTGCCATGGTGTAGGACATAGAATCTAGAGAATCAGAGCTGGATGGGGTCTGTTCTGGGAGTCCTGAGTATTATGGGTTAGCTTTGAGCTCCCGTGTGCACACTTGCTTCCCTATCTTGGGTGGGTCTATGCTAGAAAAAGCTTGAAACTAGTGCATGGATCTTATCTTCTTTGCTCCAAGATAGCACTCTACCATTTGAATCACAGCTCCACTTCCAGCTTTTTGGGATGTTTAATTGGAGATAAAGAGTTCTCATGGGCCTTGCTGCTAAGTGGCATCCAACTGCAGTTCTCAGATTTCAGTCTCCTGGGGGGAGAGGATGACAGGAATGGAAGTTTGTTTGGCTGGGTGCCAGTAGCTCATGGCTGTTATCCTAGGTACTCAGGACGTGAGATCTGAGGATCACAGGTCAAAGCTAGCCTGATCAGGAAAGACCCTCAGACTCTTACCTAAAAGGAATTGCCAGAAAACCAGAAGTTGTGCTGTGGCTCAAGCAATTGAGTGCTTGCCTTAAGCTGAAATGCTCAGGGACAGCACCCAGGCCCAGAGTTCAAGCCCCACAACATAAAAAAGAAAGTAAGTAAGACATCTTTGCCTGCAAATGATGGTGGAGGTGTGGGGGTGTGGGGAGGGTGCTGTGTTTGGGAGACCAAGTGCTGGCCTCACTGTAAAGATATTTGTAAGAACTCCCCAAGTTTGCCCCAGTTTGAAGCCACAGCTTCAAGAGGACGTGTCCTGTGACAGGCAGGGAGTGGGAGAAGGGGTGCAGGTGTGATTGTTTTGTCTTTATTTTCTCCATTGAAGGATAGATTTGGATGCTGGGTATCAAAATCTGAAGTGAAGGGTTGCAAAAAGTTTGCGGACTGACGAGATGGGTTTCCTCTGTGCATATGAAGGTGGCTGAAACCAGAAGCCACCCGTGGCTCACAACTCTCATCCTAGCTACTCAGAAGGCTGAGATGTGAGGACCGTGGTTACAAGTCAACTTGGGCAGAATAGTCTGTGTGACTTGATGATAGACCACTAGAGAACAGGAAGTGTTGCTTTGGCTCAAGTGGGAGAGTGCTCACCTTCAGCTGAATTGCTGAGGGACAGCACCTTGGCCTAGAGTTCAAACACCTTGACCAACAACAAAAAAAGAGGTGACTAAGTTATCCACATAGCAATGTGCATGATAAGAAGTGCCATACTGGTCTATGAGACATTCCAGATATATGGGCGGCTCAATGTTTTGTCTACAGTGGGTCTGATGTTGGTACTGCCACCTTCTAGTGGGTGGGATCTGATCCTAATTGAGGGAGTTCATGTTTCTGTTCTCAGGGACTGCGGAATCCTTGGGCTATCATGTGTGTGTGTGTGTGTGTGTGTGTGTGTGTGTGTGTCTGTCTGTCTGTCTGTCTGTCTGTCTGTCTGACTGTCTGTGTCTGTGATTGTGTGTGTTTGGAGGTAGAAGAACTGGGCCTTGAACTCAAGGCCTAGGTGCTGTCCCTGAGATATCTTGCTCAAAGCTAGAGCTCTGACACTTGAGCCACAGCTCCACCTGTGGCTATTTGGTGGTTCAGTGTAGATAGGAGCTTCACAAACTATCCTGAGTGGCTGGCTTTGAACAGTGATCCTCAGATCTCAGCCTCCTGAATAACTAGGATGACAGACAGGAGCCACCCGTGATGGCTCTGTGTGTGTGTGTGTGTGTGTAGAAGTTGGTTGTTACAAGGAGTGCTGGACCCTTTGGTAACTTCTAACCGCTGTCATTGGGGGGGTGCATGGACTTTGTGGCTGAGGTCTGGAGGCTTGGAAGGGTGAGACGTTTGAAGGGGACTCAGCACCTTTAAATTATAAGAACAAGGGATCTTTGTGATCTGGAACTGTCTACTCTCTTGGGCCTGGTTGGTGGCAGAGGGAGCACGGGAGGACCTGGGGGTGAGGCCCTTAGGGGTTGGCTCCCCAGGGGGACAGAGAGCGTGGTTAGCACTTATTAAGGCTGTGAGCCCTGTTAGTATGGACCTTACTGGCATGGGTCAGACTCTGGGTCATCTCATCATGACGTCTGATGGGCAAGGCCAACCCTACTTTAAATCTTGACCTGTGATCTTCAGATCTCAGCATCCTGAGTAGGTAGCAGTATAGGCATGAGCCTCTGGCACCAGGCCTCAGATTCTTTTTGGTATATTAAGGTTTGAACTCAAGAGCTTAGGCTTTCCAATCAGGTCTTGTTCCATGGGAGCCAAGCCTTTCTGTCTTGGGCATTTCTGAGATAGAGACTCCATATATGTTCAGGCTTGGCTGGATCATGGTACTCCTGTGACAGGCAGGTGTCACCATGCCTGGTCCTCTGTAGTTGGGATGGTAGATATGTAGCACCATGCTCAGTCATCGGTTTAGATTACTGTCCCAAACTCTTAGTCCACAGCAGTGGATTTTTGACCACAGTTGAAGCTCTGGGTTCAGCCTGGAACCATTGGTCCTCAGTCTCCTCACAGGACAGTTGTGAGGAAACAAGGGATCAATACAAGGGGAAATCTGGGCCAGGGCCAGGCATAGAGGCAACGGTCATCAGATAAGTTTCTTGGCAATTCTGTGAGCATATAACAAGAAGATACCTGGAAAGGACTCAGAAGGGCCCTGTTATTTATCATGCTACAGGTATGGGATTATGAAACAAAACATGGCTCTCTTTCATCCTTACCCTATCCTCATGAGGAAGGGGGTCCTTCACTGTTCAGCTTTGCAGCTGGGGCAAATGAGGCACGGAAAAGCTGGGTGACCTACTCATGACCCCCAGGAGACAGGAAGCTTGGCCTGACTTCTCGGCCATGCTCCCTAGGACAATGGGTGCTATTCAGTCCATTTCTTGTGGTGGGAAGTCCACTTATTGTCAGTCGTGGGGCTTGAACTCTGGGCCTGGGTACTGTCCACAAGCTGCTCAGATCAAGTTTAGGGCTCTACCACTTGAGCAATAACACCACTTCTGGTTTTCTGGTGGTTCTTTGAAGATAAGCGTCTTACAGACATTCCTGCCTCAGCTGGCTATGAACCATGATCCTCATATCTCAATGTGTAGTTACCATTGTAGGCCTGTGCCACCGGCAGCCTGCTTAAGTATAATTCTCTCCCTCTCTCTCTCTCTCTCTCTCTCTCTCTCTCTCTCTCTCTCTCTCTCTCTCTCTCTCTCTTTCTCTCTCTGTCTCTGTCTCTCTCTCAGTAACTTGTTGAATTTGTCTTTTAGGAGTTGGCTCAGCATTCCTATGTGGCTGGGACACAAGGTGACGCTCTCATTCTGGAGGTAGGCTGGGTGTCAGGATCATTCCCACTTGGACTGTGGAACTAGCTCCCTTAGGTAAGCCCCTCTGTGCCCGGGGTAGACCGTGATGGTTACTCATTGTCAGTCTGTCTGGTGAGTCTTTCCCCACTACCCTCTGCTAACACAGTTAAAGGAAAGTGGATGAGGAGGCATCGCATTGTCCAAATGCACAGCACTATCCTGAGCCTCTGATCCTCACTGCCACCTATCTGGCTAGACCCTGATTATAAGAAACTGAATTCACTCTATGTCTACTTCACATTGCTGCAGTGTGTCATTTCAGGGAGTAGAGTCAGTGTGCAGAGGAAAGACCCCAGGTTCGACACCTCCTGGGGGACATTTGTTCTGTGACAGCGCGAAGTCATTGCTGTGGATAAGGAGGAAGCCGGCATCAGATTGAGCCAGAACAATGCTCGAAGGTAGGTAGGCGGTTGAAGAATCAAACCCACACAAGTCTGCTTCCAACTCACAAAAAGGAGGATGCAGTGCAGGTAGTCCAGCCCTGGATCTAGGGGACCATGAATGGATGGTGGCAGTCAGGTACTGTGGAGCACATGGGCAGCAAAGATGGCGCTGGGAGAGAGTAGCGTGGGCAGAGCCCAATTGACCTGCCAATCAGTGCCTAACCAGCCTGTGAAGGCTCAGGTGAATGATAGGGTGTGACCTTGACAGTAATTGGTTCCTCTTCCTCCCTTACCATGCCACCCGCCCTTTTTGTCTTTAAAAGGGGCTGCTCTTTGTTAATAAACGAGTTTTTACCTGCTGGATTTGGCTCCCCGCTGTGTCTGATTGTCTCCCGAGCTGAGGGAGGCTGGGGAACAGGCGAGCGCCTCACTTACCTTTCCTTTCCTCGGACCCCGTCCATCTTTTGTGCTGAGGAAGACCCAACAAGGTGCCAGTGGCTGTCGCCTGTCATCTGGCCTATTCGGGAGGCTGAGTTCTGATGGTCGTGACTCAGAGCCAGCCCAGGCAGGAAGGTCTGTGAGATTCTTATCTCCCATAAACGACCTCCTTCACCCCACCCTGAAAAAAAAGCCAGTTTTGGTGCTGTGGATCAAGTTATAGAGCCTCAGCCTTGAGTAAAAGAAGCACAGGGATGAAACTGAGTCCCTGAATCCAAGACCTGGGACTCACAAAAAAAAAAAAATGAATAGTGGACACTTGTTATCTTACTACCAAAAAGGATGGATACATTCTTTTCTCTGGTACTTGTAGCCAAAGGTAAGGGGTTTCCCTTGATGTTCTTCTAAATCTCTCCTTCTCTCTATTATCTCTCCTGGCTTCAGTTGCAGGATAGAATTCAGATCATCCCACTTGATGTGACCTTAAGTACCCTCCACTACCCGCCTATCTTGGGGTGGGGATCCTGGATGTACTCACCTCTGGGTGAAAGAAGCACCGAGAGATGGGGGTAGGTATCCCTGAAACTCATACACACACACACACACACACACACACACACACACTCACCTAGGCCAACTCTGACTAGCCTTTTCCAAAGATACTTTATCTCCTTGGGTTAACTGACCTAGGAGAGGAACATGATCCTCTATAAATGACTATTTTAACAAGGGCTTGCTAGTTGACACGAGATAAACAGAAGCTCAAAGGAAAGGTTCTGGAGCCTGTCTGGCTCAGGCTCACACTTGGCATCCTGGCTCCTCAGTAGGCAGAGATCTGAAGATCAAAATCAAAGCCAGCCATAAGGGAGGCCAAAATAGTCCTCAATGATCATTGAAACATGGGATGTATATTCACATCCGTGTGTGGACTGCAAGAAAGAAAGACACCCCTTGCTTGCCAGAGATGGTGAAGGAGTGGGTTTGCTGTTGTTGGGACACCAAGTTCTGGCCTCAGTTTACAGCCATTTCTAAGAATTCCCCACGTTTGCCCAAGTGTAAAGTTACAGCAGGCTGGGCGTTGTCTTACCAAGAACTCCAGAGGTTGTGGCCTATCTTAGGCAGGGAGTGGGAGAATGGGAGTAGGGTTGGAGGGTAGTGTCGATTATATTCTCTCCAACCAAGGAAGAATGGCTTTGGATACTAGTTTCAAAGTCTGAAAGTGAAGGGTTGCATGTGCTTTATGGCCTGACAATTTGGATTTCCCCTGGTTGTAAGAAGGTGGCTGAAACCGGGCACTGCCAGTGTCTCACAACTGTCATCCTAGCTACTCAGGAGGCTGAGATCTGAGGATCACAGTTCAAAGCCAGCTTGGGTAGGAAAGTCTGTGAGACGTTAACTCAAGGGAAGCACCAGAAAACTGGAATTGGTGCTGTGGCTCTAGTGGTAGAGCGCATACCTTCAACTGAAGAGCTGAGGGATAGCACGCAGGCACACAGTTCAAACCCCATGACTGACAACCAAAATGCTGTGGCTGAGTTTTCTTCATAGTGGGGTGTACAGTAGGAAATGCCATGCTGTTTTATGAGCCATTCCAGATGTGTGAGAGGCTCTGAGTTTTGTCAACATTTGGTCTGAGGATGGTAGTGCCATCTTCTTGGAGTTTGGGATGTTCAGTTGCTCAGGGACTGCTGAGTCCTTGGGCTACCCGTGTGTGTGTGTGTGTGTGTGTGTGTGTGTGTGTGTGTGTGTGTGTGTGTGTGTGTGTGTGAGTGTGTGTGTGTGTGTGTGTGTGTGTGTTTCTATGTGTGTGTATTTTTCCCTGATCATTCTCTACCCACTTCCTGGGTGCTTGTCTGCCTCTGCCTGACCTTGGATGGCCTTGTCTTTAGTCCCCTATCATGGTCTACAATGAGTCCCAAATTGCCAGAGACCTGCATATTCCAACTTTTCCTTGGGACACTAGTCTGGCTGTCCATATCTTTGTCCTTATCCAGGGGATTCTAGGTCCTCAGGGCCGGCTGGCATATGTTCTCTCCTGCCTCTGGGAGCCAGGGTGACTCATGCTGTGTCCTGTCTTTTTCTCAGCTGGGACCCTGGCTGCATTTCCCACTCCCAGCAGGCTGGCAGTGGTGTGGGGGAAGGGTGGTTGCCAGTGGCTCTGGCCAACTCGACCTTGATAGCTGACTGAAGGCTCCCCAAACAAGGATAATCTGGGGCTACATGAGAGGTGAGGCCAAGGTGGCTTGGATGTATTGTTCGATGTCTAGGAAATGTCAACATACCTTATTGTAGGCGAATCTATCTTCTGGCAACAGCTGGCCCTCTCAGATCCTTCTAGACAATTCTAGATTCCCAGAATACAGAGGCATATACTTTAGATTCCAGGCCCAGGGGACTTGGGGATGAGAGACTGGGATAGCCAGTACCTCAAAGTTCTGGGGCATTAGTTTTGCCCTGGATGAGCTGAGCTACAATTGGGGGGCAGTCATGAGTCATAGTCACAGTAAACTCTCAAGCCAGATCAAGTGGTTTCTCCCTAAGTACTTCTTGGGCTGAGGGGTTTGGGACATGGCAGTAAGTTCTATGGAACCTGCCCCTCGATCTCAACATGGGGCTACAGGATCAAGTGAAGGACACTAGGGTTGCTCTTTGGTAGTCGGCCCATGATTCCAGACCTTCATCTGCCCCCCTTCCCCAAGCACTGATGAGGAAAGCAGGGCACTGAGCCCTCGGACTCCTGGGATAGTGACTGCTACAAGCAGCAGCCAGTTGGCTGTGGACTCCTGAGCCTACAAAACTTTCATGAGCCCAACTCAACACCTGCCCAAGGTCTGAATGACAAATTTGCACTCTTGTGATACTCATGTGATGGGCTCAGCTCATCCAGGGCAAAACTAATGCCCCAGAACATTGAGGTACTGGCTATCCCAGTCTCTCATTATCTGGTGTGACATCTTACAGCTCTTGCCCCTCCTGGCCCAGAACTGTGGTCTGAGATAGTGATTTACTGCTCTGATCCACATTACACTCATGACAGATGCCATTCTGATGATCTTCATGCCCCACGGCTGGATACTTCTCCGCTACTGTGTCCTGCTCTGTAGGCAATGGCCTCCAAACAGGCTGCTATCAAGACTTGTAGGACACCTAGACATTAGGAGACCCTCAGGGACCCACTGGAAAGAACTCTGCCTAGAGCTAGAGAGTAAGGTCTAAGCAAGCCAGGTGTTGGTCATGGGGCTTGAACTTTGGGCCTGGGCACTGTCCCCCAGCTCTTCACCTTACCACTTGAGTCACAGAGCAACTTCTGGTTTTCTGTAGGTTCCTTGGAGATCTGAGTCTCCCAGACTTTACTGCCTGGGCTGGCTTTGAAACGTGATCCTCACATCTCAGCCTCCTGAGGAGCTAGGAGGACAGGCTGAACCACCTGTGCCTGGTGATCTGGCACTAGGAGCTCCTGAAAGCTTTTCTTTAATTTTCCTGTGCTAGTATTGGGGTTTGAACTCAGGGTCTTGGCTCTGGTCTCTTTTTTCCTTCAAGGTGACCACTTTACCATTTGTGCCACAGCTCCATTTCTGGATTTTGGTAGTTAATCGGCAAGAAGACTCTCATTAACTTTCCTCTCCAGAGCTGGCATGACCCTCGATCTCTATCTCAGTCTCCTGAATAGCTAGGATTTACAGGGGTTGAGCCACTGGTGGCATTGGGCTAGAAGCTTTTCTAAAGCAAGAGTTCTTCCCTGCGTTTGCCCTGACTCCTCCATGCAAAGGAGGCCTGAGGGTCAGGAGCTGGGAAAACAGGTTTCCAACCACAGGAAATGGCTTTGGGTCCCTGGCGAAAAGCCAAACTAAGCTTCCCCCTGGCCACCATTCTAGGACCCCACCTTCTTCCCTATGACTCAAGTCATCATTGACCCAGCCTTAAATTTCCTGCCAGAATTTTCTGAAGCCAAAAAACCTTCATACCACTCACACCACCTGATCTACAGCACATCTCAGGACCTTTGCCCATGCTATACCTTCTGCCTGAGGCTCTCTGTCTTGTACCCACATATTAGAACTACTGTGGAATTTTGGCACTGGCTATATCACTTCCTGGAGCAAATCTTTCCTTCCCTTCTCCATCTTTTTTTTCATATTGAGTTGCTAGAGATGGAACTTGTGCAGGCTGACTGGCAAATGCTCTATATTGGTGTGTGTGTGTTTGTGTGTGTGTGTGTTTGTGTGCGTGTGTGTGTGTTTCTGTGTTTGTGTGTGTGTGTGTGTGTGTGTGTGTGTGTGTGTGTGTGTGTGTGCCAGTCCTGGGGTTTGAATTCAGGGCCTGGATGCTATCCTATCCCTGAGGTTTTGTGCTCCATGCTAGCACTCTTCTACTTGAACCACAGCTCTACTTCTGGCTTATGGGGTGTTTAACTGGAGAAAAGTGTCTCATATTGACTTTCCTGCTTGCAGTTGGAATCTTTAGATCTCATCATCCTGAGTAGATTACAGGGGTGAGCCTCCAGCACCTCCTCTCTATCCTACCTCTTACTATAACTTCGGCCCTCCTCTGAGTTCCAGAATAATATATCTCACCAGGCTCAATTTTTTTTGCCAGACTTGGGCTTGAACTCAAAGCTCATACTTAGGAGGGACTCTAAATATGTGAAGACTGGGACAAATGCTTCCATTCAATTATGTATCATGTTTCAACAGTTAATAAAATGTTAATTAAAATGGGTCAATGCTCTAAATTATTCTGTATAATTTTATAATAGATGTGCAAAATATAATATTATGTGTATAATAATACTAAATACCATAATGAATAAATGAATCAAAGAAAAATACAATACAAAATCAATAATAAAATTCATAATATGAAATTAACATGCATATATATGTATATATCATATATTACACATGTATAGAAATATTTCTTCCATTGCAGGGCCTTCTTTCAGGCCCTGGGAACACTATCCTGAATTTCTTTTCCTCAAGGACAATGAGCTTCGCATTCACCCATGTTGCAAAAGAGTTACCTGGACGGTAAGTTCAAAAACTAGCAATGGCAGAAATACTAGCCCCAGTTCCAAGAGAGTAACTTAATTTTTTTGATGGAAGCAGTTATGTTTATTCAGTCCCATACTGGACATTAAAAAAAGCAGTTTAGAGTTTTGTACATCTATTCAAACGTCCTTCCCTTACCTCCAAAGTGCTTCTCTGAGAACTACATTGTTTCTCTTTTTTTGTATATTTTTTATTGTAAAAATGTTCTACAGAGGGGTTACAGTTCCAGGAGCAAGGTAATGAGTACATTTCTTATTGAGCATTGTTTAGTACTCCTGTGTTTTTCCCCTACCATCCCTTCCCTCCCATCTCCACAACTACCTCCCCCTGCCGAGGTCAGTGACTCAGTTTTTCATTTTTGGTTGGCACGGGGTTTGAACTCAAGTAATGGCAACTCTTCGCTCACATTGCTACAGATTTACCAAGACCCTGAGTTCAAATCCCAGGCTAGAAAAGAAAACTGTCAGAAATTCCAAACCAGAGAGCTTTATTTTTCTAATTTAGTTAAATAATTATTTTCTATATATATTGGTTTTTTTTTTTGACCAAGCATGGGGTTTGAACACAGGTCATGGAAATTCTACTTCAGCTTGGATCTCCCTTTGCTGGTGTGCAGTCTCTGGTCCCATAGCCCATCCTCGGATCCTGGGCCCAGAGGGCTTTCAGGAAGAAAAAATCATTGGAAAGCACAAAAAGTGGTGACCTGCAGAGAGCTGGGTTTTACGACTTTTTTCTTTGGACAGTGACCATCCTGTGTCTGAATGACAAAGCTGCAATATGGACTTGAGCTGCCATTGCTGGTGGCTGGTGGGCTATCAGTGAAGCCATAGTCCAACCTGTCAACATAGGCCCTGGGTTCAAATCGCATTCCTGACATCAATCGCAGGAGAATACAAGAGACTCATTCCTAAGCATAGGAATACTGATTGAAAGAGTATTTTATACATCGGTCTACGCTAAAATTGGATGCAATAATCCTAGAATGCTGATTGAGCTTAATTAATAGTTTATTAAGCATGAAAAGAATAATATTTCTTCAATTGGGTTATAATAAATGCCTAAGAGTTGGTAGGAACATAGTAGGTGTCATTCTATCATAGACGACTATGGAACTCTTTACCTATATATATATATACATATATATATATATATACATATATATATATATATATTTGTATACCTCTGTCTGCCTATCCATGTATCACTGTTTTGGCCAAACCTGGGGGTCGATCTCAGAGTCTGGGGACCACCTGACATCTTCATTGGCTAGAGGCTGCCATGCTCAAACTCACCCAATCATGAATTGGGCCTGCTAGGCACTAACTTCAGATCCTGGCACTGCCAGGCATGATGGAGAACACATCTTACATCTGGGATGTTATGTGACAGGATGTAAACAATGTAATAAATGGTATAGATGTCATCAGAGTCAATAAAATAAATTCTAAATAAATGAATGAAACCAGAAATAAAATAAATACCACACCAAACACAATATAGACTGAACATGTGTATGGAAGTATAAATCCTATCTTTAAAATATATATAAGGAGGGCTCGGAAGGTGGCTCAATGGTAAAGCGCCTGCCTTGCATGCATGAGACCCTGGGCTCGATTCCTCAGCACCACATAAGCAGAAAAAAATCCGGCAGTGGAGCCGTGGCTCAAGTGGTACAGCGCTAGCCTTGAGGTGAAGAGCTGAGGGACAGCGCCCAGGCCCAGAGTTCAGGCCCAAGAGTGGACCAATATATATATATATATATATATATATATATGGAGTATCTTTTTCAGGCCTGAGGCTTGAATTCAGCTCCTCTATGCAGAAGAAATGGAAGCAGATCCAGAGATACTCATTTCTGGACCTGGGATGAGTCATGGAATGTGGTTGATCTCATCCTTGAATGAGTAGTTTGTGCATGATGCAAGTAGGAAATGATAGGCACGACTCATGGGGTATCGATTGTTTGTAAAGAACAGTTGATGAAGCATGACAATAATCATCACAGTATGAAATGGAGGCATCAGGAAAGATCCAAGAATCGGTAGTCACACAGATTGGATTCCACCACAGGTTACCATCTCTCCTACTCTATATTAATGTGTACTTATTTCCATATTACTTTCACCTTATGAATGGATGACTGTTGTGCTCCCCACTGTCCCCTCGGGGGCGGAGGCTCAATCGCAGGTCCTTGGAACGGCCTAGCTCCTTCGTGGCTCAAAGGTTGGTGTGCTCATATGACCCCATTCACCACTTGGTCCTGCTAGATCCAGAGTTCAGATTCCCCACCCTGCCAAAAAATTCATTTTGATGTCAGAAGTCAATCGTTGCACCTGTTTTCTGTCCTGTGCAAGTCCTGGATCTCAGCTAGGTCGGAGAATGCATGGGCCACCCTGTGGCCATAGGAATAAGTTGTTATCCATGTCAGCCCAGTTATTCCTGTCATCATATACTCAGGAAAATACACAATACACCCATGAATAACATACAAAATAAAGAGAATAACTACACTCAATGCAGTCCACACACGGATGTGAATATACATCCCATGTTTCAATGATCATTGGGGACTGTTTTGGCCTCCCTGCGGCTCGATCTCAGTTCCTGGGAATGGTCCAGCTCCTTAGTGCCTCACAGTCTGGTGTGATCACATGGACCCATTAGGCAGTTGGGCGTCCTAGGCCCAAAGTTCGAATCCCAGCACTGCCAAAAATTCACCTGATGTGAGAAGCCAGTTGTTGCACCTGTTTTCCTGTACTGTGCAAGTTCTGGGGCTCAGCTAGGAAGGAGAATGTATATGCAACTCTATAGTCATGGGAATAGGTTGTCATCCGGTTCACCATAGTTATATTTGTCATCCTATACTCAAGGAAATACACAATACATCAATGAATAAGACACAAAACAAAGAGAATGTCTACACCAAATGCAAGATGCCGCCCACCTATGTTTGGAAATATATATCCTCTATTTAATTATGAATTTATGACTATATTGGCCTCCACCAGGGCTCCATCTCAGGTCCCAGGAATGGCCTAGTTCCTTAGTGGCTCAAAGCCTGGTGTGCTCACCATGACACACTCACCAATTGGGCCTGCTAGGCTTTGAGTTCAAATTCCTGCACTACCAAAAGATTCATTCTGATGTGAGAAGCCTATGGTGGCACAGGTTTTCCTGTCCTGTGAATGTCCTGGGTCTCACTGAGGATGGAGAATGCTATATAGGCAACTCTTAGCCATGGGAATAGGTTGTCATCCATGTCAGCGCAATTATATCTGTCACCCCATACGCAATAAAATACACAATACAACCTTGAAAAAGACACAAAATAAAAAGAATAACTACACTGAATGCAAGATGCATACCACACCTGCAGTTAAAGAGAAATCCTATGTTTTAAAAAGGTGAGCTTGCTATTTTGTCCAGTGCTGGGGCTTCAAATCAGGCCTTGCACCAGACCTGACATTCTACTCTTCAAAGATGGTGAGCTTCCCCTTCTCCCACAGTGCAACAGAGTTACCCAGACCTGAGCTAAAATCCCAGCACTGACAAAAGATTCATCCTGATGTCAGAAGCCAGTCGTTGTGCCTTTTATCCTCTCCTTTGAAAGTCCTGTGTCTCAAATACGATGGAGAATACGATAGACAACCCTGTAACTATCAGAACAGGTTATCATCCATGTCAGCACAGTTATACCTGTCACCATATTTATTATAATACACAATACCTCCATGAATTAGAGACAAAATAAGGAGAATAATTGCACTGAACACAAGATGCTGTCCAAACATGTATGTCAATATAGATCCTATGTTTAAATTATGAACTTATGACTATAGTGGCCCACCCTGGGGATCAATGTCAGATTCTGGGAATGGCCATACTCCTTAGTTGCTCACAGGTTCGTATGATCACCTTGACTGATTGGCCAATTTGTTTTGCTCTGCCCTGAATTCAGATCCCAGCACTACCAACAAGTGGATTATGGAGTAAGAAGGAGAGTGTGAAACTTGTTTTCCTTTTCTCTGAGAATTCTGGGGGTCAGGCATAATGGAGAACATTTCTCCAAATCTAGATGTTCTTTGATAGTTTTTCATCAATGTATTAAACAGAATGTGTTTCATCATAGTAAAATCAATGGTAAATAAATGAATAAAACAAAAGATACAAGGAACAACCACAGAAAACATGTATGGACTGAACATCTATAGGTAAGTATAAATCCTATCTTTACAATACATATAAATAGTATGTTTTCCAGGGCTGGGTCTTGAATTCAGGACTAGTGAATAGGCCTGACTTGTTTATCTTCATGTAAGGTGATCTTCCCCTTTATCCACATTGCTGCAGATTTACCCAAATCCTGAGTTCAAATTCAAAGCCTGTAAGTATAAACTGTATGAATTGCAAGCCAGGGAGCTAATTTTTTTCTCAGCATGGGGCCTGAACTCAGGTCGTAGCAAGTCCGCCTTAGCTTCAATAACCCTAGGATGGGGTGCAGCTACTGGACACACAGGTGCTGCTGGGGTCCTAGAGCCCCAGGTGTTGTAGGGAAAACAATGCACAGAAAAATGTGGCCTTTTATGTTTTTTTCCTTTGCACAGTGACCCTTCTGGGTCTGAATGACACTGTTGCAAAGGTTACTTCATGTTGCATTGCTGAAGGCTGGCAGACTATCAGGGAAGCCATAAGCCCACGTGGCAACATAGGCCCTCATTTCGAATCCCCGTCCTGACACCAACCAATGGCAGGAGGTAATGAGAAACTGGTTCCCATCCAAAGGAATAACACTAGAATTTTGTCAATGTCACAGTTGAATGAGTTGATCGTGAATCATGATCCTATAAAATTAAACAGCATCATTTCAGAAGGCTGGTTGATTTTATTTAATATTTATGAAGCATTAAAAGAATATTATTACTTACAGGAACACAATAATTTCAGGACACTGAGTGCTTTCATTAATATTTTAAAGATGAAAACAATAACATTAATAACATGGACGCATAATAAATACCCAGGAATTGGTAGGAATATATTCTATGTAACCGAATAATATATAGACATCTCTGGCACTCTATAAAGATATAAATTTATTAGCATACTGCCATTTGCATGTCAATCTGTTCTTACTGGGTTAACCCCTGGGGCCCGTTCTCAGGTCCTGGGAACAACCTGTCAGCTCAATTTGCCCCAGGATGGCGTGTTTACACTCACCCATTCATGAATTTGGCCTTGTAGGCCATGAGTTCAGATGCCAGCACTTCCAAACAATGAATCGTGGATTAAGAAGCTGATGGCGACACATGTTTTCCTTTACTGTGAATCTTCTGTGTGTCAAGTATGAGGTGGAATACATATGTAGACCTATATCCTATGTAGTCAATGTTCTATTTGCTATAATAGTCAATATAATAAATGGTCAATACATAAATAAAACAAAAAATAAAATAACTACACTGAACACATTATGGAGTCAACATATGTATATAACTATAAAACATATATGTAAATTGTACATGAATAGGGTGTTTTCTATTGCTGGGGATCGATTTCAGGCCTAAGGAACAGACTTGAATTTCTTGACTTCAAGGAAGCAAGTTTCCCCTTCCCACACAGTGCAACAGGGTTACCCAGACTATGAGTTCCAATCCCAGTCCTGGTAGAAAAAATGTCACCTTTATAGTATGTGAGGCCCAATTCTTAGGTATTTCATTATGCCTCCATTTAATGAATGTGATTGTTTAAATACTTAATAAAATATTAACTAAAATCAATCAATGTCGTGTAATATAATTATGTATAATTTTATCCTAGAATTATTCAAGAACTGTTCAATCATGACTTACATCACATTCCATTGGTAACCATATGGATAGGAACAAGTTTCTTAGGATCTCCTACCATTTAGAGGTGGCAGGTCCAGGATTCGAATAGTGGGCTCCAGCTCCCACCACTTCAACCTGAGGATAGGGAACTCACCAGTCTGTCCAAGAACATAAACAAGACCAGTGATTAGGCAGGCACCAGTGGCTCTCAGCAGACCTCCTTGATACTTATAAGGCTGTGATAGTAGAATCATGGTCAAAGTCACCCTAAGCAGGAAAATTCTTGAGACCCCTGTCCAACTTCAATGCCAACAAAGCCAGAAGCTTTGTTTCTCTAGTGTAGAGGACCAGCCTTGAGCAAAAGCAGCTCATGGACTGTGCCCAGACCCTGAGTTCAAGGTCTGGGACTGGCAACAAACAGAACTACACAACAATCTGTGTAGCCATCCAGCTAAAGCAGGTCACCCTCTTGTCCCCAACTGAATTGGACAGAATTCCCTGGGAAAAGGGCTGGGAGAACCGCTGTGTTCTTGACTCCACCCATGCTGCATGCTTCACAGGATTCTGGCCACACCCCCATTCTTTCATGCTTTTTTCTGACCAATGGGACACAAGAATGGTGGCCACGCCCACATTCCATGTTGCCAGGTAGCACTGGGATTCCCTCTGTTAGTTTACACCACTACCAGCAGTTTAGGAAGGTAGAAGGGGCTGAGTGGTGAGGAAGAGACTCGACGTGTCTTTGGAGTATAGTAGAAAATTGATGCTCCCACCCCCACCTGACTCCTCCCCTCCCTTCACGCAGTGCCAGGTTTCAAACCTCAATCAATGTCTAGCTGCCAGCCGGCCTAAATCCCCGACCTGGTCCCTGCCCCTAGTCTTCTGCTCTGGGCCCATGTGTCCATGATGCTGCCACCATTACTGCTGCAGCAATTGGAGCAGCTGCCAAGAGCTTCTCCCAGCAGCACAGGTGAGTGGCCGCCTCAACACCAACCTACCCTGGGTCAAACACCCCTCTGGAGGCACCATGACCGCTTGCGTGTTTCCTCTCCCTGGCTCTGATGAGCCACCTTTCTGTCTTGAGCATTTCTGAGATAGAAACTAAATATATGATCAGGCTGGGCTGGATCACAGTCCTCCTGTGAAAGATATGCTCCACCAGGCCTGGTCCCCTGTAATTGGGATGGTAGACATGTGGTGTCATGCTCAGTCATAGGTGTAGATGGATTATCCCAAACTCAGTCCACAGCAACAGATTCTTGACCACACGTGAAGCTCTTTGTAGGGCCTCAACCATTGGACCTCAGTCTCCTCACAGGACAGTTGTGAGGAAACAAGGGATTTATACAGAGAGATCTCTGGAGAATGGCTAGGCAGAGAGGGAGCGACCTTCAGATAAGGTTTTGGCAATTCTGTGAGCATATGACAGGAAGATACCAGAAAGGGCTTAGGTGGGGCTTGTTATTAATAGTGCAACAGGTGTGGGATTATGAACGAAACATGCCTCTTTCATTATTACCCTATCCCCATGAGGAAGGGGATCCTTCACTTTGTTCAATTTTGCAGCTGGAGAAACCGAGGCACAGAGAAGCCAGGTGACCTACTTATGACCTCAAGTTCACAGGAAACTCGGCCTGACTTCTCTACCATGCTCCCTAGGACAATGGGTGCTATTCAGTCCACTTCTTGTGGTGGGAAGTACACTTGTTTTCAGTTGTTTGTAATCTAGGATTGAGCACTGTTCCTGAGCTCCTCAGCTCAACACTAGCGCTCTATCACTTGAGATCACAGTACCACTTCCAGTTTTCTGGTGGTTCTTTGGAGATAAGATTCTCACAGACGTTCCTGCCTGGGCTGTCTATGAACCATGATCCTCATATCTCAGCCTCCTGTGTAGTTAGGATTAGAGTTTTATGCCACTGGCACCCGATTTAAGTGTAATTCTGATTTTTTTCTCTCTCTTTCTCTCAGGAACTGGTTGAATGTGTGCTGTAGGAGGTGGCACAACGTCGCCAGGTGGCTGGAACCCAAGATGGCCCACTCATTCTGGAGGTGGGCTGTGGGTCAGAAGCTGTCTCATTCAGCGTGTTGATAGATCTCCATGAGGTAAACCCTCTGTGCCATTGAGAGACTGTGAGTGTTATTCATTGTCCATCTAGCCTTACTGGATTTATTTTATTGTATTCTTTTCTACATTATTTTCTAGCACCTGGACAATACTATGGTACATAGTTACTGAATGAAAATGTAATGTCAACTTAAGAAAGTCATTTAGGGCTCTGGGAATGTGGCTTCATGATACGGTGATCGCCTAGCATGCATGAAACCCTGAGTTCAATTCCTCAGTACCACATAAACAGAAAAACATTGGAAGTGTTGCTGTGCCTCAAGTGGTACAGTGATAGCCTTGAGCAAAAAAAAAAACAAAAAAAATCCCAAACCAAAACCAAACCAAAAAACATTTAATTAGTAAATGCAAAATAAAGAACCCATACTTGGAATATATAATTGCTCCTGCCTACTGACACCTGACAATAGTCCCTAATTCATGAACTTTACTTATATTAGGATATTGTGTTGAAAAAAAAGTTTTGTTCATTGGGTCACAGCAATTAATGTCTTGAATGTGCTTAGATGTCAGGTGAAGATTAATTCTGGAAATTCAAAGATTCCAGGTTTTTGAATGGTCACTGCTAATCACAATGAGAAGGGTAGTCTAAGTGAGATTTGGAAATATTTTTGGTCATTCATGCCACCAAAGCAGCAGAGGCAAAGTAACAGTTGTGACAGAAGAGAAGGAATAATTCCAGAGTTAAGTAATAAATGGTAATAACTAAGGTATACCAGAAACTGTTTTAGTGAACCATTTTTGGTTATTGAACAAATAGTTATCAACTAGTCTTATTCCTCATTACCTTTAACATTCTAAATCTCTTACGCTACCTCTTAATAAATGTATCTCCTTCTGTGCTATTTTTTCTTACTTTTTCTTCTTTGCTTTCTAAAAATCTCAGTCTTTGTATATTTCTCTATAAACATTTCCTGATACTAAATACCTACACAGATGGCGGAGAATGATCATTTAAGGGTCCCACAACTGATGAGTTATTAATGAAACCACATGGACAAGGAGGACATATTTATTGTTACCTCAAATTTTCTGAAAAGCTGCAATGCCATCATTTGATTCAAATTTCCATTATTTGTTTACATAGTGTCATTCAGTGCACATAAACACAAATATGAGCTGGTCGTTGGTGGTTCAGGACAGTAATCCTAGCTATTCAGGAAACCAGAGGATTGTGTTTCAAAGACAGCCTGGTCAGGAATGTCCATGAGACACTTATCTTCAATTAACCACCGGAAACCCGGAAGTGGTGCTGTAGCTTAAGCGGTAGAGTGCTCAACTTGAGCTAAAGAGGTGAGGGAGTGTGCACAGGATCAGAGTTCAAGCCCCACAACCAACAAAAAGTGCAAAAATTACCTTAAGTTTCCCCAAAAGGAAGAACAAGATCAATAATCTTCTCAAGCAGAAAAAAGTAATTTCAAAATGATTCAGTGCACCTACTTTTGCTGAATTATTTAAGTTATGGCTTCTTTGCTAGACATATTCTCTTCCTTTAAAAATTGTCAAATATTAGCTTTACAATAAACTTCATCTAATATTTCTTGTTTCAAAAGAGAAGTTTATTTGCAATATCTAGTATAAGTATGAGTCAAGCGGAAAAAGTCAGATAATGTGATGTTAGGAAAACGAAACCTCAAATATGTATTTTAATGTTTTTGTTTCTTTCATGCATGTGTTTCTAACGCATTTATAAGATTATTTCTTTGTTGCTTTGTATGTCCCTCCCCCACAGTGTAACCCCCGCTTTCACTATATTTGATGTCAGTATAACATGTGGAGGAGATGGGGACAAACAAGTCGTTTAAGGATTCAGGTGGACCTGTTGCAACAATGAGAAGTACAAAATGTCATGTCAAAACCAGCTTTACAATGTCGGTGGGGGGGGTGGGGGGGTATGATTGGGTGGGAGGGAGGGGGGAGGCTGGGAAGGGAGGTGAAGGGTAAACAAAGGAGGAGGCTGCAATGCTTGGTAAGAAATGTATGCATTATCCTGCCCATGTAATTGTAACCCCTCTGTACAGTATGTTCTCAAATAAAATAAAATAAAATTTTTTAAAAAAAAAAGAGAAGTCTGTACAGTTAATGTCACTTAGCTTTCTTACTATCTTAATTCAAAGCCAAACCAGGCAGGAGAGTCTGTCAAACTCTTATCGCAAATTGAACACCAAAAAACCAGAAGTGGGGTTATGGCTCAAGCAGTAGTGTACTAGCTTTGGGGGCAGGTGGGCAGGAAAGACAACTGTTCAGGAACAGGATCCAGCCTCTGGGTTCAAGACCCAGAACCAGCACAAACTAACAAACAAGCAAACAAAAATCCCAGATATTTCTTTGGGACCCTCCTTAAAGGAGTACTGGTCAGAGAAGATGCTCCTTTTGTTGATCAAACTCACTGGATCCTGCTCTTTTGGAATCCTTATTGCTCTGGAGAACTCAGGACCAGACCAAAGGAACTGATAACTGACTCCTGCATCAAGAGAATCATCTCAGGATTGAAATATCCATCCATAAGACACTTTAAAACCTCCATGTCTTTGTTCCTTTGCTGGAGAACACTTTTAAAACAACGTTTTTTTTTCCTTTTGTTCTATGCTGGCCTTCAAATGGTACATTATTTCTTTTTGTAACACTCTGAACTAGAAGTTTACACAAAAATTTTATATGAGTAAAGAACACACTCGAAAAAGCCAGGGGCAGAGTTTCCTTCAAGCCTTGGGATACTTTTCTTGTACAGTAAAAAGGAAAGTACAAGGTAACTTGAACTTTGTTATTCCTCTATGTTCCATTCCTCTCCTCTCCTGGGGTCAGTTTCCACATTCAGTAACAGTTACTTCCAGTAACAATCGATGGTGCTGCTTGAGGTATAATGAATGTTTTTTGGCTTCACTGAAATAACACTAGAACACCTATGGACCTGAGAGGTAACACGTGTTTCAGAGACAACTTAGTAAAAGGAAAATATGAAATTTATATTGCTTATAAATACATTATACATGAGTACATTGAGTTCAAACTTTGTAAGTTCTCTGTAAATTAAGGTGAATTTTAAATGGGAAGACGGTTTTCAGAACATTCTTTTTGTGAGTGTATGTGCTGTTCATTATTTCCCAAGTGTACATGAGCTAACAGTAAGGAAACAATAGCAATAATAGGAGAAAGAGAAGTGCTGTGTTTAAGTATAAGCGTTCAATACAATATAGAAGACTACAAATAAGGCAACATTGAAACAATAAAGCCAAGTCCAGTATGTAGATTTATGGGAGTGATATACAGAAAGCAAGACTCCTACATGGAACATGAAGTATGAGGCCAATCCCATTGTAAATCATGCTTGGTAATCATGCAACTTTGTAGAAAGTAGAATGGAAGAATAATTATGTTTTCAATGCAAGTCAAATATAACAACATGGAATTAACTGGAAAAAATGTCCATCTTGTGAGAGCAGGGATTATGCTAGCAATGAACTGGTGGCTAAGATCACATTTCTTTTTTTCTTTACACACACACACACACACACACACACATATTTGTTGGCGGTGGTCTTGGCACTTGAACTGTGGGTCTGCGAGCTGTCTCTCTTCTATTCAGCTCAAGGCCAATGCTCTACAACTTGATCCACAGTGCCATTTCCACTTTTCTTTTAGTTAATTTGAGAAAAGAGTCTCTGGGACTTTCCTACCTGGGCTGGCTTTGAACCTCAATTTTCATATCTCAACATGACCCAGCTTATGATCACATTCCTAACAGTGTACACTCAGGATATGTAATGTGTGTGTTCATCTATCTTTATAAGAATTCTTGAGTTAGGGGCTGGGAAGGTGGCTCAGTGGTAGAGATCTTGGCTTGCATGCATGAGTCCCTGGGTTCAATTCCTCAGCACCACTTAAGCAAAAAAGAAAAAAGTCGAAATTGGTGCTGTGACTCAAGTGGTAGAGGGCTAGCCGTGAGCTGAAGAGCTGAGGAACAGAGCCCAGGCCCAGAGTTCAGGCCCCATGACCGGACTCCCCACCAAAACAAACAAAAAATAATTCTTGAGTTAAAAATCTGGGCTACAGCTTAGACATTACCCTCAAAAATGTTTGTAGTTTAAAATTTGATAGTCCTGGAGAAATAAAACCTAAGAATGTAAAGGAGTCTTGGAAGTTCAGTTTGCATCCAGCCTGGGCAGAACACTCTTTGCAACTGTATATAAAATTAAGCAGTCAAAATCTGGATTGGAAGAATGGCTCAGTTGATGGAATACCAGTCATGAGTTGAATAAGAGCTTGAGGCTTTTGCATACATACATGCAAGCATACACACACACAAAGAAGCACTTATATATGCACACACAAATACACAAATGAAACTACTCTCAGAATGTGTAGAAAAGTTAGAAAACAATAAATATATGTCCTGAACAAGACTAGAATCAAGTGATAATTTTTAATATTAGAAGTCCTCAAATGAACTTCCTTCAAATAAGTTTGAGAATATTTCATTGGTAGGGATCAGAGATAGTAAGAATCAATAATCATTATTAAAGGGATCAGATCCATGGAGGAATGAATCAGAGATCCCGCAGGTGCATCTGAAAATATTCATATCCTGTGTCAAATATTAGAACATCCTTGAAAATAGAAAACAGTCTAAGCAGTCACTCTGGTGTATAATATCACTGGAGAAGTTCAGAATTGGTAGTCTGTATCTAGATTAAATAAACCAAGAAACTGTGGCAGGGCAATGTGATACAAGCTTAGAATTCTAGCACTGAGATTAAGACAGGAGATTAGAGAATGGAATTACATAGTGATATGTTCCCTGGACCAGGTAATTTTGTCTTAATAAAACAAAACAAACAAGAAAGGAATACATAGTTGGGCGTTTGGGCTAATTTTGTCATTATGTTGAAATGCAACTCATACTTAATCCTCACTTGTATTTTAAATTCTCTCTTCATTACAGAACATTCCTAGATGTAAAATGACTTATGATTCCCATCCAAAATTTGAAAAATAAGTTATCATCATTCTGTTGTATCCCAAAGAAATGATGAAGGATTACAAAAGATTAAGCCTGGAAAAATAGCAATGTTCGTCTAATATAGGATTTTGAAGATCTTGCTAAATTAGAATTTAGATTTAAAATAATTTGTTTTTGCTTGAAATTTTATATTCTATAGGATTCTACGAAATTCTTTTTAAGTAGAGAGTTAATTGACAAATTCACAAATGATTTTGCATTCTATTTCACTAGAATATTCTTTCAAGAGAGTTATAATTAGAACTTAGTTAATAGATAATTCCAACAGTTCATGTATAAAATGATAATGTGAATGTTGTAGACAGAGTTGCCAAAAAATTGATGATATTAATTTATAAATTTAGAATAAGAGCAATTTTTGGAGTCTTTGGTATAACATGGTATGAAGAGAATAATCGTGTGACATCTTTCTTCTACCTGTATGTAACACAGGAAGCAATTTCCTTAATTATTTGCTACTGTATACACTGAGAAAAATGTTAGGTTTGGATTTGTTTTTATTTTTGTTTTTGTTTTATTGGTTTGTCCTAGCGCTTTTACTCTGGGCCTGGACACTGTCTCTGAGCTTGTTTATGCTCAAGGCTCGTGCCCTACCACTTCAACCTCAGTGCCCCTTGCGACTGGCTTTTGCTGAAAAGTTTATTGGAGATAAGAATCTAGGGATTCTTTCTGCCTGGGTGGGCTTTGAACTGTAATCTTCCGATCTTAGCATCCAGAATTTAAAAGATAGTTTAAAAGTATAAATATAAATAATATTTGCAAGTGTTCTGATCTCAAGAATACCAGTGGCGGGGGGGGGGGGGGGGGGGGAATGATGCAACCCAGTTTATTATGGTATTCTTTCCAGAACATGTATGGCATCACATTAGTAGAGTTCTATTTTTTTCACAATAGAGATAAGCTATTCATGATATGAATGAAGAGAAGTTTGAGGTGCACCCTAAAAGTTGGAAACTGTTGAGCTAGGATGACTCTATATCATAAATATTGGTATTGATGGTCATAATAAACTAGCTTACTGTGATAAACAATTGCTTACTCTTGAAGAATTAATTATTACCAATGCTACATAGTTTTATCCTCTACCAGAATGTGGTTTTTTTTCTGTTGACCCTCAATCTGTAACATCCCTTTGGAAAATGCATCTATTGCAGAATTACATAACATGCAAACCGGTACTTTTTTGAATCTCTCAGGTATGGAATCTTCCGAATTTGAAAATGAGTAGTTACTAGTCATTGGAATGTTGAAGAACACATACATTCTGTCTTCTTAACAACTTATTTACTTTTAAAAGTTATAAATTTCCATAAAATTAAACTCTTTTCCCTTTTAGTATGAGAATGGACTACATTTATTCTTTTTTCAAAATATTGGTAAGTATATTGTGAAAATATTGTCTAGTCAGATAGCATTCAAGTTGATGGTCCTCTGATTAAAAATGGATAATTAATTCAAATTAGACGCCAAACAGTATTGATTTTTTTGACTAATCTGTAGTCAACAAGAAAATTTAAAAATGGCTTAGAATGTACAGTGGTTTGTGATTACTTTATTTTACATGGGATAATATTTTCTACTACTATAAGTTTTGGCAAAAGAAGAAAACTAAAAATTTACTACTGTAGAGGAATATGATAGAAATAGAAGACAGTTTTATGTTTGTCAAATCTCTGATGAGTACCCATATTCAAGACTTAAAGTCATATTTCTTACTATGTTAGACAGATAGGGAAAACATAAAACACCATATGATCAGGCAACTATTCATGACTTTTAAAAATGTACTTATTATGTGATGAAATTTACTTTATTAGCTAATGTTTTGGTTTGAAATATGGGAGACTGATCTAGTTAACAAATTTTCGAAGGCACCTACTGAAAAGCACAAATGGAGGGGGTACTATTTCTACACTTTTATGAATGGTTGAACCTGTTTGGCATTAGTGCAGAGTAAATAAATCAACTCTATTGTAACTTGCTCCCTGCACTTGAAAAACCTGTAACGTCACTAAATATCATCTACTTGTAAAGTGTTATTTTGGCAAATGTGATTTTAAAAAGTTTATTTGAAAAGGAATATACTTTCAGGAGATTCAATGTAGGTTATCATTTGTTTGAGAATGACAACATTTTTATACTACAGAACCAAGTTTTACTGAAGTACCAGTGTTTTGAAGCACTAAGGATCTTCTCAATTAATGTTTTTCTGAATTATATTTGACCTCTATGTCAAGTATTCCTAGCATTGGTAGACAATTATGAATCTATCGTTCCAGGAACTATTTTTTGGCCTGATGATGTTGGACTGAAATCATTTATTAATCATTAGGAGAGGGTTATTACAAATAATCTTGTGACATTTGTGGTCTTGTTCACTCATATGGGATGGTCATCTGAAAATTGAAAGTTTGAATTACTGTACTTTCACATTTTGTGATTTCATCTTGCACTTTAGGTTGCCTTGCATTTCCCAATTGCTTACTGCTAATTGCTGAATTTCAAGGAATTGGGGCCCTGAAATATAGGAAATGAGAAATTGAGATGGGTCTTCAATTACTTTCTGCTGGCATGTTGCATGGGCCTAGGTGAGAACTCTTGCCCTAGTTATCTGATGATGCGGATAACTGGGACCTGGGATCCTAGGACCCGTGGATCGTGTAGAAGAATAATAGCTTTTATACATCATATCAATAAAATTTGAGTATAATCAGTAGGAATGCTTCAGAAATATGGAGAAAAACAGTTTGGGACAAGCGAGTTAAAACAATAAACATCAGCAGAGTAAAATCCCTTACAGATTAGAGAAAAACAACATTGGTTTTTTTTTTTACCATGTGAATTCAGAAACCAAGAACACTTAGAAGGTATCACAAGTTTATACCGAAAACATTGCATTGATACTTTTTATATTCTAATATATATTCTAATCCTGCTTATTTATATTCCAATCTATTTATTGGAATAAATATCAATTAATTTGTCAAATTATCAATTAATTCTAGTAAAATTCACTGTGTGAAATATAAAATCAGCACATGTAAATATAAAATATATAATTATATATAATATATGAAAATGATTTGCATTGTTCTGTTGTGGTTATGGTATCAAAGGTAACTGTTTGAAAGTATTATTCCATTACCTCTACCTCAGTGTTTGGTAGAATTAGAACTAAAGCATTACCATTCGGAGATGTACAGCCTAGAGACAAGAGGAAACACTGTGATTAAAACATTACCAAATTAAGGCCTAATAACGAGGAGAAACATATGGACTTCTCCTGGCACTATGGAATATATTTGGTGATAGAAAATCAGTGGTGTAAGTTCCTGCCTGGTTGGATGGTAGACAGGCCAGGGCATTAGGGAATCATGCATATGAACAATTTTTTCACCTTCTTGGCTTTAGCTACTTTTGAAATAGTAGGGTGTAATAAACAATTATATTTTGAAAAAATATCTTCTAGTCTGAACATTTCTGTCTGAACTGTTCGTCTCTCTATGATCCCTTGTAACTAAGATTAGTTTTGCTCCAGTAAGACAATCTATGCTATCAGGGTAAGATATTCTGGTTGGTCTGTTCCTACATGGAGCAAGGGTATAGGGTCAGGGAGACATTTGTGCCAGTAAGCCCTCATTTGGGAAATTTTATGCTGCCAAAGTTTAGAAGTAGCTCTTAAGTAAGGCTTACTTTGAATCCATTAGCTCCACAAAGCTAAATCAGTTGATAAATAAGTATTTGAAAATCCATCACCTTTGGACTTAGCTATAAAGGCTGCAAAGTATGATCAAATTTCAGATGAAAAAGACTTAAAATAATCATTGACAAAAATTGCAAATGTGAGCAATCGAATAAACAATATGTTTTTTTCCACCAAACACAGGATTTTACAGAAATAAGATGAATAGAAATTTTGGGAACAATAAGATTTCCTTGTTACAAATAGACAACCAAGGATATATGCCTGTCTTAAGATTGCTTCATTAACTACTTAAATTTACAGGATACTACATGCTTCAGCAGCACGTCTACCCGAATTACAATACAGAGTTTTACATGGTTCGTGTACAAGGATGATATGAAAATTTGTGAAGTATTCCATATTTTTAATTCTTCAGATGCAAGAAATTAAACAGTAATTAAAAAATTGATTACAAATATACAAGTGTAATAATACATGTAATTAATAGAAATAAAAGTTAGTTTGACATCAGTGTATTCAATCATCACCTTTTTAGAAAGGCCTTTACATAGCATAACTTTATAAAACTTTTGAAATAGGATAACATTGTCATTTTATCCCAAAGAAATAAAATTCTATAAAGACCTAGGAATTAAAGGAATCTTAAACTGTTTCTATATGGAATGCAATCTGAAAGGCCACATTTATCAATGAACTTATATATTGTAAAACAATGTCGAATTCAAAGTATTATATCTAGGAGAGAATGAAATAGATTATGGACATTATACAAACAGAATACTAAATATTTTAAAATATACTGTTTCAGACAAGCACCAGAATTATCTTTAGTTTCTGTAGTACTCATTTCAACAGATAACTTAAAATTATTTCTGATTAAAAAAATCACAAAAATCATTATAGGTGTATAAAAACAACTCAAATATATTTTGATATCAAAGTCAGGCAGTTCACTTGGAAGAAAACCATGGAATCCATGAATTTTTAAAGTAAGATATTGCTGTTGTATTGTAAAAATATTTTGTATGGACACATAGGATGGACTGTCAATTTTGACATTTAAGAAACTTACCCTAACCATTAGGATTTAAGAGAACAATTTGTACAGCCTTCCACTACTTCAAAGAGGTAGTGATACATAATTATTCTTTTGGCAATATCAAATGCAGTTTCTTCCAAGTTGTGCTTCAGACCTGGATATAATGGTTCAACAGAAGGAGATCTAGCATAACTTTGCTATTTCTATTCTCAGCAGAAAGATGCAAGGGGCTCAAGAAGCCTTTAGTTTGGCCATTTGTATCTGCATCATGATGAAATAAAGAAGCCACTCTGGTTATTCCATGTATAAGTATTGTGCAGGGTTGTCCAGACATTCACGATTATTGCATGAATATCTACCTTCACCAACTCATGGACAATATCTAAGTGTCCACTGTAGGCTTCTCAATGAAGAGGGGTATATTCATCGTTATCCCTAGCATTCACATGAGTGGCCTTTTTGGAAAGTTGTCTCTACACTGTAGTAAGGCGATTATTTTCGGCAGACCAAGAAGAAATTTACTTGAATCCTTCTCCATTTTTCTTTTGCAATTGATACCATTTCTTACTTTTTCATCTTGTTCCTCATCTTCATCACAATTGCCTAGCCAGAGATTTTGAGTGCCAGTGAGAATGAGGTGTCCATGTATTTCTCCAATAGTTCACATTGGATGAACTGGTCAGAAAAATCCAGTAAATTTTCTGCATCTGTTTTTTTTCACTATTATTTATTTTCTCCTTTTTAATTTTTACTATTCTAAATTATTCTAACTGGAGAGTAGGGAATTGGTAGAGAGCAGAGGAAAGATTTTCCTCCGTATTCAAAAGTACAGACTGAAAATGAGGACCAGTGGTGTCTTCATGTGCAGCTTATTCTAGGAATGAGAAAATAGGAAATAATGCCTTCTATGTAAATGAATTGGGAAATGGCAGATCAGAAAGTGAAATGATGCAACCAAAAATATAAAAGCAAAATAAATTAGGATAATTATGGAGCAATCATATTACCTATGAGAACCATGAAAGGGAGAGAGGAAGAGAGAGACAGATGTGAAATGTTCTAGCTAGCCACAAAATCCATCCCTCTGATCAATTTATAGAGCAAATAATTTAATTTTTTAAAAGAGGTGGAAATAGAATTTAAGATCAGATGTCTCCATTGTTTTTAATTATATTTTTATTATCATAAATACTTGGACAATGGAATTTCCATTCAACAAATCAGTATTTTTTTTAAGTATAATGGATCTTTATATAACTTTTCCACACCCTTCCAAACCTCACCCCACTTTAATTTTTTCTAGTTTCATACTATCTGCATTGAATATTATACCTTCACTCTCTTCCTCCATAACTCTCTTTATTCCTTCCTTTTGACTTCCCCTCACATCTTCCAAGTGATAATTTCCTGATATATATTTTGTTGGATTAAAACTTCAATTTTATAAGAAATTACACCTTTGAAATACTCCTCTGCAAATAGCACGCTTTGGTTAATATATTTATGTAAAACTGTATAAAGTTCTAGCTTCCAAATATGAGACAAAACATGGGTCCTTTGTGTGTCTGGTTTAGTTCACTTAGTGACTTAGTTCACTTAATATATTTTTAGATCTATCCATTTCGTTGCAAATAATGTAACAGTCTTCAGAATGGATGGGTGCAATCAAATTGTGTATATGTGCCACACTTTCTCCAACCATCACTCCGCCAAAGGGTATCTGGGTTGTTTCCGTAACTTGGCTACGGTGAATAGTGCAGCAGTGAACATGGTTGTGAAAGTGATTTTATTGTAACCTTTTGGTAGAATTCATCACTATCTTTATGGTAGCAATCCTCTAGCCAGTTTTCCAGAATAAGAACATCCCTCCCTTCATCTTCATCACAATGTATTGCAAGTCCTCAAAAACACACTTCCCCCTACAGGTCTAAATAAGCTAAAACCACATTGTTCCCATATTTTTTCAATACATTATTTCATAATTGTACATATAATTTAGTGAGAACCTTCTATGTACTTTCCTAATGTGGGAACGAGGGACATCACAGAGTAAAAGTAAGAAGTATGCAATTGAATCAGTTATTATCACATTTAATATAATTTTCAGCTCCAATTCATAGCCTCCCATAATATTATTTTAATCTTTATTTGATTACTTCATCTAACCTGTAAATTATAACAGGTGAGTTAAAAGCAAAGGCAAAAATTTGACACTCATGTGTGAGGTTGCACAACATGGGCAAATAGATGGATAGGAATTAATAGCTCTTATCCATTTTGTTAACGTACAGATGATTTTCCCAAACTGATTTTTGCAATTCGTATTCCATTCAACAACAAGAAACATGTGATAATTTCCTTTCTTTTGCTCCTTATTAACTTTTGTCTCCATTTTATTTTATAATGGATGATTTCATAAACCTACTGTAGATACAAAAATATGTTAAAATATTTCTATCCGTATGCATTGTTATATACATACACACATATATTACACAGGTTATAATAATAATGAATAACTTCAGTAACTGTACAATTTACTAAATTATTAAAACTATCGACGGCTCATGCCTGGCATCCTGGTTACTCGGAAGGCTGAGATCTGACGATCATGGTTTGAAGTCATCCTGGGCAGGAATGTCCAAGAGCCTCTTATCACCAAACAATCAACAGAAAATCAGAATTGGAACTGTGGCTCAAAGTAGTAGAGTGGTAGCCTTGAGAGAAAAATTTCAGGGACATCATCAAGGCTCTTAGTTCAAGAAGTACAAACTACCCAAATAAAAACTATTTAATTTACACCTGTGTAAGTAAAGTATGTCCATCACCCAAATATACAACCATGCTCATTTGCAAGGTAACTCTGTTTTGTCTGAAGTACCAGAAAATATTTTCACTTAAGTTGAAAGCATTGCACCATGGGTTCATTCTATCTCTCTCATGCATTTTCCACTCAAATATTCAAATCTTAAAATTATTCCAATTATTTAAAATCATAGCTTTTTACTTTAATACCCATAATATTAGAGTTTGAATTGAGTGTCTTGTGCCTCATAAATGGGTGTTCTTACCACTTTGTCATGTCTCCAGCCCTAAATTATCTTGATTATTTTTCAGATACTTGTATATGATCTTGGGCTCAGTCCACATTATGTTATTCTTCCTGGAATTTAGAATATCAGGTGCATGGCATTGTGTACACATCTTTGTCCAGTCTGGGCTTTAACCTCTATCCTCACAAGAGTAGACTCCCATGTAGTCAGGATTTTCATAAGCTTGCCATAGCTGATTTTTTTAAGTCTTTGCATTTCCTGCAGGTTCTTCAGTACTTAATTAATTTGTTTTCTTGGGATGTTTTGTTTCATTAGAATGTATGTGTTGAGTTGTTCCTCACTTTTCCTTTTGTTTCTTTCAATCAAGTTCTTACCTAAAGTTCTGAGAAACCAATTCTTCTTTTTCACGATAGTCAAGGTGAACATGATTCATTCCAAAGCAATTTCAGTAATATTTAAACACCTTCATATCTATGAATGGTATATAAATGATAAGTGCTGCGAAGGGTCTTTTTATTTTCACAGCAGCCTTTGTCATACACAGACAGATCATGAAATATAAGAAGATAATAAAACTACAGATGCTAGCAAGGAGAAGAAAACCTATAATTAATTGTTTGACAGAGGCTTCCCGTCTAGTGAAAGAAATACGTTGCTTGATGCAGGATTTCACAAAATTATATTGCTTGGAGGAAGCTAAACAATCATCTAATTCTACAGAATTGAGGGAGATAAATCGAACTTCTAATAATTTACATTTGGTTCAAATAAAAGCATGCTTCCAAAAACAGAGTTGACTTTAGAGAAACATGATGAGTTGTATGTAACTAGGTACTTAGCTGATTTTTGTAATTTGTAAACTAATACACGGAAATAGATTACAACACCGTAAAAAAAGAACTTCGCATTGAAATGCTCATTTGTGTGTGTGTGAGTGTGTGTGTGTGAGACAGTGTGTGTGTGTACACATGCACGCGTATACACACACGTGCATGTGCAAGTGCTCATTCATTCATTCATCATTCTTGAGGCTTGACAGTGCCTGGGCACTCTCCCTAATCTTCTGTGACCAAGGACAGTGGTTTGCCACTTGAGCCATTGTTCCACTTCTGTTTTTTTTTTTTGGAGATAATCACATTTATTTTCATGATTGGACTGGCTTTGAATAGTGGTCTTCATATCTCAACCTCCTGAGTAGCTAGTTAAGCTTATTCAGCCTCTAAGTAGCTAGTTAAAATTGGGCCTGTCCTTTATGCTTCACTGATCTTTTTTTCTTGTCCTGAGGTTTTCACATGACTAAGTCATATATATATATGTGTAGTTGCTTTAAAAAAATAGTCCTACTGCGTGGCACCAGGGGCTCCCATCTGAACTCTTAATTATTGAGGAGGCTTGAGAACAGAACCCAGGCCAAAAGTTTAGTGGACTTCCTTCTCTATTTATTGCTGGGTGCATTGGATTATTTCCACCATCCTGCATTATCTACAGGATAAAATTGGAAGGACTACAGAATCCAGGCCAACCAAGGTAAGAATCTAGACAAGTTGGTGTGCAACTCTTATGCCATTGATAATGGGAAGGCTAAAAAGAAAGAGCAGGTGCATGTTCTTGTGGAAAGGGAACCCCTATCCTAAAATTAATCACTGATATGACACCAGTTTAACAAAAATAATACCCCAAGTTGAACACAATTTCCCACAACCAAAATAAGTATAAACATTAGCATCCAAACTTAGTACAATCTGCTCTTTGTTCTAATATCAGCTTCATCTCAGTATCATATGATGTGACAGAATAGTTTCTTCATTAAACTTACTATATATTTAAAAAGACCTAGAAAATTCCATCTCACTTATTAAGTGCAAACGAATGGCAAATTGCCTCATTTCTTACATATTGGACTACCACTATAAATTCATCTTTTGATTATTATTAATAGTAATATATTCTGATTTATTACTTTACTTTGTAACATTTTTAAACTTTTGGCTTCTCTGCTGAAGTTGAAGTATTTAAATAGTATCATCAAATTATATTACTTGAGTAATTAGGGCAGTTTTCTAAAAAGTTTTTAACCAATGGCTTCTAGTAATTCTGGTGGGTTTTTTTTGTTTTTGGTTTTGTTTTTTTTTGGGGGGGGTCCAGTCGTGGAACCTGAACTCTGGACTTGGCACTGTCCCTCAAGGCTAGCTCAAGTCTAGCACTCTACCACTTGAGCCAGAGTGGCACTTCCAGCTTTTTCTTTTCTGTTTATGTGATGCTGAGGAATCGAACCCAGGGCCTCAAGCATGCAAGGCAAGCGCACTACCACTGAACAAACTTCCTAGCTCCCTACGAATTCTTAATTGGTATGTTAATTAGTTTATTTTTAATTTCAATTTAATTCTACTGTAAAGGTAATGTACAGAGAGGATAGAGTTACATAAGTAAGATAATGAGTACATTTATTATGGAAGGAACATTGTTATCTCTTACATTGAATTTTTGCACACTCAAAAAAAACTACTGATGTTTTTCCTGTCGCTATTGACCAATGGGTACATTTCTTTCTTTGTTTATACATTTTTTATTATAAAATTGATATACAGAGGGTTTACAGTTACTTAAGTCAACTAAAGAGAACACTTCATTTTATTTTCTAAATTTCAAATTTTGAACTTATTTTGTTTTGTTTCTTTAGGGTAATTCTTTTTTCAGAGTTGTAGGATTTGTTAATTTAGTTTTGCATAATTTTAACACATGTAAATTATTCAGATATATATTTTGCTTTCAAAATAGTTAACATGTGAATATGTAAAAATTATTTTCTTAAATTTTATATGGTTTGTGAATTTAAATAAATTTATTTACTTATAGTTCTAAACATATTTGTCCATGTAACAAATACTGTATTTTCAAGAAGCACATACTTTATTTAAAAAGGCTTTATTACTTTATTTAAAAAGGAAATATTTGTACTTGAATTAAAAAAATGTTTGAGCTAGGCATAGGGATTTGTGGTTTCCATTTTCTAACTATTGTGGGAAGTGAAAATAGGGTTTGTAATTCGGAGAGACTGAGAAACTATGAGACCTTATCATAAAATTTCCAGAGTGAAATGATTAGAGACATAGCCATCCCTAGCAAGATATAGAGCACCTGGTTATCATATTCTAAATCTTGAGTTAAAACAATAGTAACATCAATCTTTTGTCAAAATAAAAGGACACATATTTCAAAATGTTTATTACTTCAAACTTTTTTTACAAATTTCTCATGTCTTTTATTTCTTAATTTTCAATTTACTTAGTATATAAGAATCCACTCCCAAATTACTCAAGCTGATTCAAAACTTTGGCAAATTACCAGGGTATAAAATTAACCCCCCAAAATCAATGTCTTTTCTGTATCCCAACAATGAGAAAAGTGTGGCTGAAATTAGGAAATCAACTCCATTTGTGATAGCCCCACAAAAACTAAAATACTTAGGAATTAGCTTAACCAAAGAAGTGAAGGACCTCTACGATGAAAACTTTAAAAACTTGAAAAAGGAAATCAAAACAGAACTTAGAATTTGGCAAAAACTCCCAAGTTCCTGGATTGGAAAGATTAACATCGTGAAAATGGCAATAATTCCCAAGGCTATCTACAAATTCAATGCGATAACTATCAAAATTCCAACCTCATTCTTCAAGGAAATAGAAGAAGCAATCCAAAAATTCATATGGAACAATGAAAGACCCCAAATAGCAAAAACACTCCGCAACGGAAAGAACACCGCTGGAAGAATATCAATACCAAATTTCAAACTCTACTATAAAGCCATAGAAATAAAAACAGCTCTTTACTGGCACAAGAACAGACCTCAGGACCAATGGAATAGAATTGAAAACCCAGTAATGAACCTACAGACCTATAGCCATCTAATCTTTGATAAGGGAGCTAAAAAAATAGAATGGAAGAAAGACAGCCTCTTCAGTAAATGGTGCTGGAAAAATAGGTTAAGTACTTGTAGAAAACTAAAGCTAGATCCATATATATCACCTTGCAGCAGAATCAACTCCAAATGGATCAAAGACTTTGGAGTCAAAGCAGACACTCTGAAAACATTACAGGATGGAATAGGAGAAACTCTAGGTCTCCTTGGCGCAGGCCAAAATTTTCTTAATAGAAACCCGGAAACACAACAAATCAAAGGAAGGTTGGACAAATGGGATTGCATAAAGTTGCAGAGCTTCTGCATGGCAAAGGACGTAGCTAGCAAGATCAATAGAAAACCCACGGATTGGGAGAAGATATTCAATAGCCATACAACGGACAAGGGTCTCATATCTAAAATATACTTGGAACTCAAAAAATTAAATCCCCCAACAACAAATCCTCAAAGAAATAACTGCCCAATAAAGAAGTGGGCTAAAGACTTAAAGAGAAACTTCTCTGAAGAAGAAAGAATGATGGCCAATAGACACATGAAGAAATGCTCAACATCCCTAGCCATAAAAGAAATGCAAATTAAAACAACACTGAGATACCACCTCACCCCAGTTAGAATGGCAAACATCAAGAACTCTAATAACAACAGATGCTGGAGGGGATGTGGACAGAAGGGAACCTTACTTCATTGGTGGTGGGAGTGTAAACTTGTTCAACCACTTTGGAAAGTAATATGGATGTTCCTCAAAAGACTTCACATAGAACTCCCATATGACCCAGCAATTCCACTTTTGGGCATTTACCCAAATGTTTACAAACAAGACCACACTAAAGCTACCAGC
Source organism: Dipodomys spectabilis (assembly GCF_019054845.1). Lineage (NCBI taxonomy): Eukaryota > Metazoa > Chordata > Mammalia > Rodentia > Heteromyidae > Dipodomys > Dipodomys spectabilis. The sequence continues at coordinate 6,384,842 of NW_024870984.1, read as the reverse complement.
ACAACTATTTTACTGCAGCATTATTTACCATTGCTAAGATATGAAACCAACCCAGATGCCCCTCAGTAGATGAATGATCAAGAAAATGTGGTACATATACACAATGGAATTCTATGCCTCCATCAGAAAGAATGACATTGCCCCATTTGTTAGGAAATGGAAAGACTTGGAAAAAATTATATTACATGAAGTAAGCCAAGCCCAAAGAAACATAGGTTCCATTGTTTCCCTTATTTGCAATATCTCATATATGTATGAGTCAATCAGAAAAGATCAGGTAAGGTGATGTTAGGAAAATCAACCCTTAGATAGGTATTTAATTGCTTTTGCTCTCATGCATTGCTTTCTAATGCATTTATAAGATTATTTCTTTGTTTCTTTTTATGTCCCTCCCCCTCAGTGTAACCCCTGCTTTCACTGTATTTGATGTTGGTATAATTTGTGGGGGGGGGGGGGAAATAAGGATACAGGTGGACCCATTGCAACAATGAGAAGTACAATTTGTCATGTCGAAAACGAACTTTACAACTTTGGTGCAGCGGGGCTGGGGGAGGCTGGGAAGGGATGTGAAGGTAAACAAAGGAGGAAGCTACAATGCTTGATAAGAAATGTACTCATTATCTTGCCCATGAAATTGTAACCCCTCTTTACAATATGTTCACAATAAAAAGTAAAAATTAAAAAAAAGAATCCAAGAATCTTGTGACTATTTTATTTCTACTAAACTTTTAAATAGTATGAGCAATATTATGATTTCATATTTTAAAATACTTTTACTATTTGTGGTAATTTCCTCTGTTTAATATGATAATAACAAATGTGTGTATGTGGTGTTTGTGTGTGTTTATGTGTTTTTTTGTGTGTGTGCTTTGTGTGTACTTTGTAATGCTTGGGAGATCACACAATTGCTTCACATGTGTTAGGCCAATGTTTTACCACTGAGCTATACTATCTAGTTATAATACAAATTGTATTTTAAATTATGACTTTGAAATTTTCATTCCTAGTATGTTTTTTCAAAATTATGTATGATAAAATGTGATCCATCTTCTATCCACGTTAGAAATTGTTATTGTTATTCTATCTCTTATTTACTTGGAAATTAATTATATTCCTAGTACAGCTTCTTTACATTGTAACAGCTCTATACATTGCTTTATTTTCTATTTTATTTTTCCCATGTTATCTGACTTTCAGTCCAATCTATCAGGTGGATTAAAAAGAAACTATATTCAGGACACTTTATTTTTCTCCTTCTCTTCTCTGAAGTCTTTCTGCTTTTTGAAACAATACCAATGACATACAGCTCCTCTGTGGTCCACCATTCTTCTCCCTCTCACTCTCTTCTGCAGTGCAGCTCAAGTAGTTATCATTCAGCTTTATTATGCTGTACTGCTATCTAAATCTTAACTCATTCCTAAATTAATTTTAGTTGCATTGAGCAGTCTCTAAGACATTTTCTATATATAATATCAGGGGTTTGTATTTTCACAAGGAGTGAAATATGAGTGACTATCAAATATTTAGATATCTCTGTAGAATATTGTTCCACCTGCTCAATAATCTCATATGTAAATTCAAGGAATACAGGTCAGTCAGAGAAATCTTGTAAAATGGTGTAGCTTGAGCCTTCATACTAGCTTTGAATAGTATTACCATGTTTAGTAGTGAAGACAACATAGTTCTACTATAAGAACAGACACATAGAAGAAGGTAACAGATTTGTCAAAAATTAATTCTTAGTTTTATGATCCACAGATTTTGAAAAGGATGCTATGACTTTATGAAATAAAAACAGAAACTTAAATGGTTGTATTGGCATTATTGCCTCTCTAGATTTAAAGAATGATCTTAGACTAGTACCTCAATCCTTTGTTTGTTTGTTTTTCTGCTGCTCATGGGGTTTGAACTCTGGGCTTGGGCGCTGTCCATGTGCTCTTCAGCTCAAGGTGAGCACTTTACCGTTTGAGCAACAGCAAAAACTTCAAGTTTTCTATTGGTTTATTGGAGATAACAGTCTCATGGACTTTCTTGCCCAGGCTGGCTTTAAACCACGATCCTCAGATCTCAGCCTCCTGAGTAACTAGGATTACAGGCATGAGCCAGCCGGCACATGGCCTACCTCAAACCTTATAAAGAATGATTATCAAACTAAATGTGAATTGTAAAAACCTATAAAAATTAAATGTAAAAATCCATGACATTGATCAGTAAAGGTTTCTAAAAATTTGACATGGAAAACATTAGGGGCTAAAGAAAAGCAAGAAGTGGTTTATATCAAGTGATAAGGTTTCATAACTCAAGGGACAGTATAACAGAAATGAAAACATATCCAACAGAGGGCACAGATTTGTTAATGCTACAATGTTAATGCTACAGTGATTCTGAAACTTAAGTATTTTTCTATATTCTAATTCTATATAAATTTTTTCCTGAATAAGATATTTCTTTAAATAACATATGTAATTTAATAGTCAATAGGAGGGACATATGAAATAAGCTCCTCTTTAGTGTCTAAGAAATAATAAAAAGAAAACTCACTAGTATGACCATAATATAAAAAGAGGACCCAAAATATAGTAATGCATTTGTGGATAAATTGATATTCTTCTCATAGTGATCGATTTGTATAATACTGCAATCATTTTAGCAAACAAGTTTTCAAGTCTTCAAAAGGTGAAAGAATTGTACAGGATCCAGGTATTATACTTCTATGAATGTATTAAACAGAAGTAAAAAACTTTTTTGGACAGAGAATGTAGTTAATTGACTGTGGACTTGAATAGTATGTGTGAGACCCTGGAAATGATCCACAAAAACAAATTTTGAAAAGACACACTATACAGGATGTATGCTGGGCAAATTCCTGTAACTGAATTTTATATCTATTTTAATGTCTGTTCTAAAATTTACAGCATTTCTATTTGAAGAAATGAAAGTTTGTGAAAATTAGGCTTTGAAAACCTATGAAGGTTCAATTCACTTCCAAAGCACTAAAATGTATACAATAAAAGGAGATATTATATTGTAAGTGAATTGCATGTCAGGAAAAAAAACTATTGTTAACATTTCTTCACACAAACTACTGAATTGTTAAAAAGATATTTTTGGTGCTAGCTAAATACTCTTTGTAAACTGCTACATTTAAAACAAAGATATGATTTCTGTTTATTTTGAGGGTATTTTGTCCGTTTGAGTTTATACAGAGATAACTCAATCCAAAAGTATATGTGATAAGTAATTTTTATTTTTTTTTATTGTGAAAAAACTGTACAGAGGGGTTACAATTACATGGGCAAAATAATGAGTACATTTCTTATCAAGCATTGTAGCCTCCTCCTTTGTTTGCCCTTCCCATCCCTTCCCATCCTCCCCGCCGCCCCACCCAATCCTCCCCACTACCCCCCCCACCACTGTTGTAAAGTTCATTTTTCGACTTGTACATCTCACTGTTGCAATGGGTTCACCTCTATCCCTATTTTTCCCCCATGGTTTCCCTTATTTGCAATATCTAGTATATATCTGAGTCAAGCAGAAAAGGTCAGATAAGGTGATGTTAGGGAAATGAACCCTAAGATATGTATTCAAATATTTTTTTTCTTCTTTCATGGGATTGTTTCTAACACATTTATAAGATTATTTCTTTGTTGCTTTGTATGTCCCTCCCCCACATTATAACCCGTGCTTTCACTGTATTTGATGTCGGTATAATTTGTGGAGGGGAAGGGAAAAAAATTCTAAGTAATTGAGAAACTTTTCTGGAAGAAACTTTTAGCAAATGACAGAAGACACAAATCAATGCATTTGCATTTTATGAAAGTCATATGTTACTTGTTCAATCCAATTGCTTATCTCTACTTTGCTAGGAAAAACGTATTCTCAAGATAAGAGCCAAAAGCAATGAAAACAACAAAATACACAATCATCATGATTTATTGGTGAAAGTAACAAATGAAATAAAGCAATTCTACTTAAGGTAATCCAGTATTAGTGTATGTGAAGATGTTCCTGAATGCCAATATCCATTAAATTTTTGGAATTTTAATTTCTACAAACATATGAAAACTAGAACAAGAAAACAAATATAGACTTAGAGTGAACCAACCTTGAAATCATTTTCTTAATTGTTTTGAAATCACAAAAGAACTGATACTCCTTTGCTTTAGAAATCATTTAAAAATATTTATCACTTATGATAATTCAAATACCAAGCAAGAGTAATTTTATATAATCATTATAAATATCATTTTATTACTATTGTAAAATAGAATAAAAAATAGAATAAAAAAACGACTCCCAGTATATGACCTACCTATCATTATTCTTAACTTCTAATCATTACCTAAATATCTTAAACAGTATAAATAGTCATGTCTTTAACACAGACGTAAATGTTCTATACTTTTTTACTTAACATTTTCCAGGGGTATGTATTCATGTTTCTAAGAAATGTTCACAGCAGTTAAAAGATGCCTTTGTGAAATTAATGTGATACAATTTGTTGTTAGTGGTGTTGTTTCCAAGGCCTGGGCATTGTCCCTAAGCATTTTTATGCTCAAAGACAGCACTCCAGAAATTGAGGAAAAGAGCTAATTCCTGTTTTCAGTGGTTAATTGGAGATAAGAATTTAATAAGTACTTTTCTGTCTGGGCTGGTTTTGGAAACAATTCTAAGATCTCAGCACCCAGAATAGCTCATATTATAAGGGTGAGTTACCGGCACTTGTTTTCATGAAGTATTTTTTTTTAATTTTAATTATGTTTTAAGATGTTTGTTTCACTATGATGTATATCATTCTGCAAATAAATTTAGATATATGTATATATTTCTGATGACAAATAATCTTTAAAAATGTACTATTTTACACATAACATTTATATATATATATATATATATATATATATATATATATATATATATATATATATATATGACAGACACCCTCTAAAATTTTCATGTTACTATTCTTGACCTTTTTCATTTCAAAGATATACACTCTATTTTTCTAAAAGTTTCCTAGAATAAAATAACTAATATTTCAATAGAAAGTAGAGTTTATTACTTTCATTTTAGATATACATATGATATTGTAGTAACATTTACAGTATAATACTTGAAAAGGTTCTGCCCAAACTCTTAAATATTTGTTTGTAGTTAAGGAGAGGGAGGAAGTTAATTCATACTGATTAGGAATTTTCAATGCTTAAAAAAATCTATTCCATAATTTGTTATAAGCACATAGTGACGCAACCTGATATGGTTTAGTTTTTTTTGTTTATTTGTTCAAAATTTCAATATGGATGCATGCAGAGTGGTAACATTAAAATTATTAATCAAAAGACAAATAATAATAAAATCATAGACACATATCCAACGTTCAATAATTAGCACTTATGATACTAATAATAATTTTGATGGAGAGGATGATGACCACAGTGTAGCCTGATAATGACGATGTTGTGATTGAAAAGGAAAAAAAAAAATCTTTAGATATCTTTGAAGCTAAATTTCCCACATTGAATGCATAGTTATAAAAAGAGTTGGATTACATATAATAACAATAACAAGAGGAAGGCTGGGAAGGTGGCTCAGAGGCAGAGTGCTGGCCTTGCCTACATGAGGCTCTGGGTTTGATTCCTCAGCACCACATAAGCAGAAAAAGCGGGAAGTGGCACTGTGGCTCAAGTGGTAGAGTGCATTGAGCTGAAGAGCTGAGGGACAGTGCCAGGCCCAGAGTCCAGGCCTCATGACGAACCAAAAAGAAAAAAAAAAAAGAACCAGAATAACAAGAGGAGAGTTTGAATATCAAGAAATACAATCACATAAACAGGTAGAGACAGTAAAAACCGTAATGTTATTCCAGCGGTCTTTCTAATGTATACTCACTGTTCTTGGTGGTATTATTTTCTTATAAATAAAATAATTTATTTCCATATTTTGATTGACTAAGATGTAGGTTTCAACTTAGTGTGATTAGTTCAAATAACATTCTCATATAGATACTATTCAATAACCAATGTTTACCAATGATATATTAAGAACATGTTCTTCATTACAGCTGTAAATAAATGATACAATTTACATAATACCACTTACATAACTGCAGTTACCATAAAAGGACACAAGCTACATAGCCAGGAGTTAAAATTTATTTTTATTTCTGCATGAAACTATTTCTGACTTTATACCAACAAACTGAATTTGACTCTTTCCTTATTTGTAAGCTAAGGTAGAAAATGTAAGGACTGTTTACTTTCTTTTTCCTTGCTCTAGAATTCAACAAATATAGTCTTCAATATTTCTAGTAGATTACATTTACAGATGAGAAATATAAGACCAACAGTCAATGTTGTGAGTAATGGTACTAGAATTTTTCTCTGAGTTCTTTACTCTGTGTGCTGACAAGGAGAGTCATTTGGTGAAGGAGAGGACCAATATGAAAAGACTATGGGGAAAAATGCTTACTTTGTAAACAGTTGTTTTAGGACTGAGTGACTGGTGATGAATATTTGTAATAGGCTGGTGTCAGGGACATAAAAAGGAGTACATAGAAATTACATTATGACAGAAACTAAAAAAATCTTGATCATTCATCTTATCTATGGATGGAGGTAGGGTAAGAAGAAATATAAAGTGTTTTCACATCTCTGTCTCCTAACTGTGTTAGTTACATTCTTGGTGATAAGGACTACAGGAGGAAAAGATGGATTTAGAGGAAAATAAACTCTCTGATAGTTCTAAGGTTTATGTTAAACAGATGCCAAGATAGGTCTGTTTGAACAACATCAAAATATCCACGAACATGAATATGAAATGTAATGATAAAATCAGGGACATTATTAAAGGGAAGAGGAAAAGGAAAGTTCTGACGAAAGTGTGAACAATGTGAGTACCAGTGTGGACAAGATTGTAGGAAAGAGATAAACAAGGAAACAAAAAGGTAATAAACACAGATTAACAGAAGAAAAGGAAGGAAAGAAATTTCAGTAAGGAAATCGACCATTTGGATTTGAAAAGTAAAAGGACATAGACAAGATCAATAAGAACAGTGTTTTGGTGAAAGTCATATTGATAAAATGTTGAGCTATGAATGTGGAGACATAAAATTCTGGACCAATAAATTCAACAGGTCCTGTTGATTCTAGATGTTGGGAACAAATGCTTTAATCCTGACCTTAGAAATATTATACAGATATAACTGTCATGAACTTTTCTTAGAGGTATTCTGTGAACATTTTTGAAAACTTTAGCCAGGAGATTATAGATTGAACTAAAGCACAGACAAGCCTAATTTGTCCTACAGTTCCAATTAGTGACTCATCTATCCATATCAGTTTGGGATTTTATTGAAATATATTTAGATATGTTTGGATATCTTATCAGCCTACTCATTATAAATGTAGGACAAGTAACACCAAGTATTAAGTTGAACATACAGCTTTACTGATGTGACTGAAGACTCCTCAAATTGATTCTTCTTTAAAATAGAAAATGCTTAAATAGCTATTGACACATCATAACTTCCAAATACTCTATTGAAATGTAATTCTTGTTAAGTATATCTCCATGCTGAAATATCCCTGTCTATCAACCTGACACAAATTCATATATGTAGGAAAGTGTTCTTATAAATTTCAAGCTTTTATTGAATGGAAGAGTTCAGACATTACCCTCACCACTAGGATTAAATGCCTAAAAAGATAAGACATTTTGCTTTAATGCCTTTCTTTCATTTTCTCATACACATTGCCAAGTTGTGAAGGTCTCTGTTGTAACAATAATACAATCATGACTTGTATTAACACAACATCTAGGATCTAATGTTAATTCGGATACTTAGTAATTAGCTCCAAATTTTGTGGATATTTTTATTTCTTTAGGGTAAACTAATGAGCTCCAGGGAAATTTCCCTAAGGAGCCTTTCAATTCTAATATCACTGTCTCAAAATGCTTTAAATTCTACATCCTCTAATGTGGGCATAGGATTATATTGTGGAACTTTTCTCCTCAGAGAGTAAGTATTACTCTATCGCTTAACATGGACAAAGTACTTTCATACATAGACTGGGCGTGTGCAAACAAGAAGTGGTAGTTGAACAATGTTCTTAGCAGTTTGTAAAGATGAAATGGAAATAGAGCAACTATGAACTCAAAAGGAATGTGCAAAAAAGACAAAGGCAAAAAGTAGAATGTGCCAAGAAAAACTGAAGTATAATTTCAAATAATGTGCTCAGGTGTGAGGGTGTGTTCAATGTACAGTTTCAGACAATGTAGTTGGATGTCCTGGGGAAAAACGGCTTTAAACTATTCTGGGATAATTGTAAAAATAGAAGCCCCTAACTCTGACTCTAATCAGCCACAACATCATCAACTTAGGGACTATTTTCCAAGTGCAAAAATGAGAAAAAGAGGGCTTATCATAGTTAGTGTTCAAGTTGAAGCAATGGCAATCACATAACTTTTCTTATAAGTATTCATTTATTTTGGAGCATTAGAGTAGGAAAAAGCCAAGTAAAAATTCTGCATGTACCTAAATTAAGTGGGACGTATTATATTGGGATCTCTTTAATTTGGTAGTTATAGATTATATTTTTTTGTACTGTAACTTGGGAAAATTGTCTGCTGTCAGTTATTTTCTTCTCTTACCCTTATTTTGCCTTTCCACTTACATGATTATTGTGTAAAGAGACATAATTGAGCTTGCATTTCTAAATTCTTCAAATTATCTGAACTAATTCATACTTCTGGCAACCTCCTATATCTTTCTCAAGGGAAATATTTTGTCACTACCATTTTTATCCTATATGATATTGGATATCTTCCTGCCTAATTCAGTGCAAGATATACATTAGACTCATTCAGATATCTCAACACTTGTACCACCATGAACTACTATCTTATTTGGAAATAATGACATTAGTATATCTGCTGAGTTGCCATCTGTCATTTTGAATGGCCTTAAGTGATACTTACATGCAATCATGTTTTAAACCGATATACCACTCAGTAGATGAAGGAATTGAAAAAATGTGTTTTATATATGTATGGAGGAATTCTATGCTTCCAATTTATAAGGAAATGGAAAGAGCTGGAAAAATCCTACTAAGAAAAATAAGCAAGACACAAAGAAACAGATTCCATGGTTTCCCTCATTTGTAATAACTAGGAAATATCTAGGATAGTCCTAGCAGATGAGTAGAATGACTCAATAGCTATGTATAAATGACTACATTAAATGATGCTGAGCAAAATAAACTCCTAGATATGGAAAGAGATGTTTTACTTTGTGGTTGTTGTTTTTAATATACTATGTGATTTCTTTTGTGTTTTCCTCTATGGTTTGTCCACTGTTGTATTTGATTTCAGTATCCTGTGTATTGTATATACATTTGTCATCATTTGGCAAGGGAAATGGAATAATAAAATGGCCCAACAAAGGACAAAAGGAAAACCAATGCAATAGCAACACTCACAAGACAACATGTTAGAAATTTACTTTACAACTTGTGAGGAGTATTGGGGTGAAGGAAAAGTGTGAGAAAAATAAGGGAGGGGGTAAAAATTTTGAGATGTTATATATCCACTACCTTACAATTACTGCAACCCCTTCTATATATCACCTTGACAATAAAATTAACTTAAAAATGAGCTGCATAATATATAATTTCACTGTATTGGTATAGTAAATATTATTCTATGTGTATTATCTTTTATAAAAATGAACATTTTGCCTGCTAATTTGAATTACCTCTTTATTTATCGGAGGGACATCAACATGAATGTTATCAAACTACACAATATTGTCAGAATACACTTGCCATTATTTTTTTTAAAACATTATTTTAGTATTGTCTCATACTAAAACAGAAAATAGTTCAATTCTATGGAAACTCCTAACTTTGAAAACTCACTAATTGTTAAGAGGACAGAATATATCTGTTCCTCAACATTCTTATGACTACTAACTACTCATTTTCAAATTCTGAACATGCCATACCAGAGACATTCAAAACAGTAACTGTTTGCATTTTAATTAATTCAGCAATAGATGCAGTTTCCAATGAGGCATTACATATTTAAAAGTCAACAGGAAAAATAGACACATTCTGGTAGAGGATAACACTATGAAGTATCTATAATAATTAATTCCTTAAGAGTAAACATTTCTTCATCAGAGTAAGCTATTATTTCTATGACAATCAATCCCAAGTTTTTATGCCATAAAGTCATTCTAGCCCAACAATTTCCAACTTGTAAGGTGCACCTTAAAATTCCCTAAATTCACATCATGATTACTTTATCACTATTGTGAAAAAATACTACACTTATCCTAATGTGATGCCCTTCCTATTGTGGCAAGAATACTACACTAAACTTTGCTACATCATTTTCACCGCAGTGGTATTCCTGAGATCAGAACACTTGCAAATATTATTTATTTTTATTTTATTTTATATTTATCTTATTATATATATATATTATCTATCATAGATATTCAGGAGATCTGTATATATTAATATAAGATTTGAAGATTATGGTTGAAAGCCCACCCAGGCAGGAAGGTTCTTTAGATTCTTACCTCCAATAAACTCATAAGGAGAAGCCAGACCCAAGAGGCACTGAGGTTCAAGTGGTAGAGCAGTAGCCTGGAGCAAAAACAGGTCAGGGACAGTGCCCAAGGCCTGAGGTTAAGCCCTAGGACAAACAGAGCAACAAAAACAAAATAAAAACAAACCTCAAACCTAGCATTTTTCTCATTGTATACAGAGGTACATAATTAAGAAAATTTCTTCCTGTGTTATGTATAGGTAGAAAAAAAAGATGTCACACAATTACTCTCTTCATACCACATTACACCAAAGTCTCAAAAGATTTCTCCTTTTCTATATAAATTAATATAATCAATTTGTTGACAGTTTGTCTAGATTATTCACATTATCTTCTTACACATGAACTGTTGGAATTATCTATTAACTAAGTTCTTATTATACCTCCCTTGAAAGAATATTATATATTTTTTGTGAGGGTCCGGTTGTGGGGCCTGAATTCTGGGCCTGGGCACTGTCCCTCAGCTCTTCAGCTCATGGCTAGTGCTCCACCACTTGAACCACAGCGCCACTTCTGGCTTTTTTCTTTTTGCTTATGTGGTTCTGAGGAATCAAACCCAGGGCCTCAGGCATGCAAGGCAAGCGCTCAACCACTGAGCCACCTTCCCAGCTGAAAGAATATTCTAGTCAATTAGAATGCCAGACTAATTAGTGAATTTGTAAATTAAATCTTTTACTGGAAAAGAATTTTGTAGTATCCTATAGAATATTAAATCACAAACAAAAAATATCTATTTTAACTGTAAATTCTAATTTAGCCAGGTCTACAAAGTCCTACATTAAATGAACTTTCCTATTTCATCAGGCTTAAACTTTTGTAATCTTTCATCATTTCTTGGGACTCTAACAGAATGATACTTATTTTTTCAAATTTTTGGTTGGGATCATGAGCTCTCTTGCATCTAGAAATGTTCTGTAATTAAGACAACATTTAATCCGCTGACCTATAGCCACCTAATCTTTGACAGGGGAGCTAAAAAAATTGAATAGAAGAAAGACAGCCTTTTCAGTAAATGGTGCTGGCAAAATTGGTTGAACACCTGTAGAAAACTAAAGATATATCCATATATCCATATATATATATAACACTCTGCATGATAATCAAATCAAAATGGATCAAAGACCTCAAAATAAAAGCAGACACTGTGAAAACATTACATGAAGGATAAGAGAAACTCTAGGGCTCTTTAGCACAGGCCAGAAATTTCTTAATAGAGAACCAGAAACAAAACAAATCAAAGAAAGGTTGGAGAAATGGGATTGCATGAAAGAGCAGAGCTTCTGCATGGTAAAGTTCATAGATAGCAAGATCGATAAAAAGCCCACTTACTGGGAGAAGTTCTTCATGAGTCATAAAACAGACAATGTCTTATATCTAAAATATACTTAGGAATCAAAATTATAAATCCACAACAACAAATCCTCAAGGGAACAACTGCCCAATAACTAAGTGGGCTGAAGACTTAAAGAGAGACTTCTTTGAAGAGGAAATAAAAAATGTCCATTAGACACATGAAGAAATACTCAATTTTTCTAGTCATAAATGAAATGCAAATCAAAACATTGAGATTACACCTCACTCCAGTTAGAAAGGCTGTAATCACGAAATGTAATAATGACAGATGCTGGTGGGGATGTATCTAAAAGGGAACCCTACTGCATTACTTGTAGCTGTTTAAACTTGTTTAACCACTTTGGAAAACAGTATGAAATTTCTTCAAAAGACTCCACCTAGAGCTCCCCAATGACCCAGCAACCCCACTTTTGCGCACTTACCCAAATGATCACAAAACTACCAGCACAACCATGTTTATTGGAGTATTAGTCACAATAGCTATGATATGGAACCAACCCCAATGCTGCTCAGTAGAGGAATGGTTCAAGAAAATGTGGTACACACGCACACACACACACACACACACACACACACACACACACACACACACTGGAATTCTATGCTTCCATCAGAAAGAATGGGGTGCCGCATTTGTTAGGAAATGGAAAGACTTGGTAAAAATTATATTAAGTGAAGTAAGCCAGACCCAAAGAAACATAAGACGCATGGTTTACCTTGTTTTACCTTTGTTTGCAAGGATTAGTACATGTCTAGGACAAGTAGAGAAGATCAAAGCTAGGTAAATATGACCATACAAGATGATGTTAAGCAAAATGTACTCCAAGTCAGAGACACAACTGGTTTTTCCTTTCTTTCTTTTGTACGTTATTCCCCCACGGTAAACCCCTATTTTCACTTTATTTGATTCCACTGTTCTGCACCATATATATATATTTGTAATTTGAGGAGTGGAAGAAATATAGCAGAACGCTTAAATGGGAATGCAGGTTGACCATTGTGACAATGAGATGTACAGGACACTGTGTCGCAAATGAGTTTACAATGTCAGGCAGGGGTTGAGGAGGGAGGAGTTGGAGATGTGGGGAGGGAAAAGATGGCAGAGGAAAAACAAAGGAGGAGGTAACAATGCTGTATAGGAAATGTACTCATTACCTAGTTCTGTAACTCTGAGCCCTCTGTACAGTATTTTTACAATAAAAATATATTAAAAAATCTCTACCCAATGTAAATTTCCAGTGCTGCCCTCAGAATTGCATTTTCTGCTTATTCTGGCTCTGGTTAGGTCCAGCTGCCCAATGGATCAGTAGTCTTCAAGGCATCTTGGTCCTGCAGTGTGACTTGGATTATCCAGTGCTGGTTGGAACCAGGCCAAGGACAGGACAAAACCACTTCTAGGACATGGCTTCGTCATTGCCCAGGCAACTAGGATTGCAAGCAGAATTTCTCTGAATTTGACTACAGAAAACAATCAGTGAAACAAGAGGCAAGTCCACCAAACACCTCCCCCCTCCCCCCACCATTTCCTCCTTTCTCCCTCCCTGGGAAAGTAGAAAATAATTTTGCAGGTTTTGACACACACACAAAATGCCCACTATCTCCCCTGGTAAACTTGGTTTCAAGTCACTAAGTCATGTCAACGGATAATGCTGCATTCATTATTCTGGACAACATCTTCAGGTTGTTTGATGCTTTAATTTGTTTTTGTTATTGTTGATGTTGTTGGTAGGGGTGCCTGAACTTTGGGTCTGGGTGCTGTCCCTAAGCTGATCAGCTCAAGGCTAGCGCACTACCACTTTAGCCACAGTGCCACTTCCAGTTTTTTCTGCTTATGTGGTGCTGAGGAATTGAACCAGGACCTCATGCATGCAAGACAAGCACTCTACCACAAGGCTTCTTCCAACCCTAATGATTTAATTCTTTAAAATTTCTTTTTGTCAGTCATGGGCCTTGAACTCAGGGCTTGGGTATTAACATATCCCAGAGTGCTTCAGCTCAAGGGGAGCCCTCTCCCAATTGAGCCACAGTGCCACTTCCTGTTTGGAGATAAGTGACTCACAGACTTTCATGCCAGGATTTTCTATGAACAGGTAAATTTTTAAATTATATTTCTTCTAGGTGTTTATTGGTCCATTACAGTTTTTCTGGAATTTAAAGTTTTCTGTAAACCTTTGTCTTCAAGTAATGCAACAGCATTAAATATTACATTTCAAAGCTATCCTTTAGCACATCCATTTTAAAATTATTATCTTAAGATGAAATTCTAATTCTTTGTAGTAACAACCCATTAAAGTCCAAATGGGAACTATGCTAATTTCAGCAGCCTTGACTCTCCTTCCTCTTTTTTTTCTCTCCAGTATCTTTTCTTGTTTTGGAGCAAGTGTCATGGACTGTCCAACCATTCAAAAGGAAGATTATTCCATTAATTTAATAGAAAAGGAATCCAGCCTGCCTGCATCTCAAGGCAACTTTGAGTATAATATTAATCTAATAATTCATGTCAGTGGATTTTCAGTCATTTCAAAATTTTTTTGTTTAACCACTCATTAAAGAGGTCCCAAAAAGCAAGAATCAAAAATCATGTTCTGCTTTCTAAGAATGTTTAAAAAGCTAGTGATTCAACAAGACACATTCTATTCTTCCAAGATTCCTATGTGAAGAATTTCTGTTTTATCTTAGCCGTTACCACTGACTCCTTCCCTTCAAACTTGTAGCTTTGTTCAGTTTTCTTGTTTCAGCTTTCATTTTGGTATTAGCCTCAGTAATATCCTTGTAGTATTTGACAATGAAATCCCATTTATTGTTAGAGAGCTCAATTCATATTGCCAAAGGCAGATTCATTTGCATATCATAAAGCATAAACTATTGAGTATCATTAACATGATCATATGCAAATATTCCATAAATTAATATAAGTACCACATAAATGTGCAAATTCATAAACTTTTAAAACTGCAAAGTAGTTACATATCTATGTCATAAAGTAATTCAGATCACTGGAAGAGGAGATTAAGCTAAAACTTTTGTTTATATAATTCCCAATATTTTTGTCAAATTTTCTTTTCCCATTAACTTTCACCTTAGGGCCCGCTTTTCCTAGCAACAAGTTATAAGTTGATATCCTTGAATTTTAGTCCCCTCTGAGTAACCTCTTTTCTTTCCACCACTAGTTAGTTCCTCATGTTAAATACCTGAGGAATAACGTCCCATTGTGTCTGCAAGAGGAGTACCCAATTCGACTGTCTGTGCCTACTCTGGCCTTGCTTTGTTTGGGAATGTGGTACCATAGACAGGGGTATCAGGGATCAGGTGGCTGGAACCATGGTGTTAAGAATTATGAGTAGCAAAATGAGTAGCACAGAATAGGATAACACGGAAAGGGTAATTGTGACTGTAATTGCTGAGTTGCATTGGCAGGAAATTGGGTAGCAGCAATAGCTTTGCAGGGGTTTGGGTAGCTAATACAGGCATCCAGAACAATTTAGCATTGACAAGGAAGCATAGACAAAGTGAAAGATAAAAGTTGTGAGGCATTGTGGGAATTCTTTTCTACCCATGCTAAAAACATGGAGGAGGGTTATTTTAAACTAAAACTACAAAAGATAATTTAAGGTCTTGGTGCTAACGAATCTGTCTAGGTGTTATTACTTTAAACAGAGAATTCAAAGTGGTTTTTCTTCATGAATACAGAGATCAAAGGTATTATAATTCTTATTTCAAAATGCAAATTAAAGGGAAAATTAGTCAGGAGGTAAAATTCATATTGAATGTTAATACTTAAGAGGAAAAGAAGATCCTAGATGGCAGACTTAAGACAAAGCAATATTAGAGCATTATATGTTCAATAATAATTAAGAAAATTTAATTGAAAAATTGAGCTAGAATGTTCACATCAGGCAAAGGCAAGCAATCAGCCTAACACCAACAAAGAAACACCATAATGTATATCTCAGAAAAAGGAACCAAGTTCCTTATCCTTGATTTCAATGATACACACACGGGCACACACACACACACACACACACACACACACAAATGTATGCAACAGCTCAATCTACTCACACCCATTCAACATGAATCAAAGATCTTCAAACTTCAAAAGTTTGAAGTCTTACTCTGAAAACATTACAGGATGGAATAGGAGAAACCCTAGGTCTCCTTGGCACAGGCCGAAATTTTCTTAATAGAGACACAGAAATACAAAAAAAAAAATATTCAAGACAAATGGGACAAATGGTATTGCATGAAATTGCAGATCTTCTGCATGGCAAAGGACATTGCTAGCCAGATCACTAGAAAGCCCATGGATTGGGAGAAGATCTGCACTACCCATACAACATGCAAGGGTCTCATATCTAAAATATACCTGGAACTCAAAAAATTAAATCCCTCAACAACAAATCTTCAAAGGAACAACTGCCCAATAAATAAGTGGGCTAAAGAATTAAAGAGAAACTTCCCTGAAGTGGAAAGAAGGATGGGCAATAAACACATGAAGAAATGCTCAACCTCTCTAGCCATAAAAGAATTGCAAATAAAAGCAACATTGAGGTACCACCTCACCACAGTTAGACTGGCAAAATCAAGAACTCTGATAACAACAGATGCTGGAGGGGATTTGGACAGATGGGAACCTTACTACATTTTTGGTGGGAGTGTAAACTTGTTAAACCACTGTGGAAAGCAGTACGGAGGTTCCTCAAAAGACTCCACATAGAGCTCTCCTATGATCCAGCAATCCAAATTTTTGAGCATTTAACCACATGATCACAAACAAGACCATACTAAAGCTACCGGCACACCTATTTTTTATTGTAGAATTATTTACCATAGCTATGATATGGAACCAACAGAGATGACCCTCAGTAGATGAATGGATCAAGAAAATGTGGTATATATACACAATGCAATTCTATGCATCCATCAGGAAGAATAACATTGCTCCATTTGTTAGGAAATGGAAAGACTTGGAAAAAATTATATTAAGTGAAGTAAGCCAGACCCAAAGCAACATAGGTACCATGACTTCCCTTATTTGAAATAACTAGTATATTGTGAGTCAAGCAGAAAAGGTCAGATAAATTGATGCTAGGGGAATGAACCCCAAGATAAGTATTCAATTTTTTTCTTTCATGCAGTTGTTTCTAACATATTTATAAGATGATTTCTATACTGTTTTTCATGTCTCTCCCCCTGCTTTCACAGTATTTGATGTTGGTACAATTTGTGAAGGGGAAGGGCAAAAACAAATCGTTTAACTAGGGATACAGGTGGACGCATTGCAACAATGAGATATACAAGTCATTATGTCGAAAAATTAACTTTACAACTTTGGTGGGGGGAGGAGGGCTTTGGCCATCTACTTTCCAGTTGAATTATAGGTGTAGAAGCAAAACATAATACAAAGCAATACAAAACAGTTCTTACTATAAATCATTTCTCTCTGAACATCTTAAAAATAAATTAAGACAACATGAAATAAAAAATCCCTTGATACCTATCAAAATTCCAACCTCATTCTTCAAGGAAATAGAAGAGGCAATCCAAAAATTCCTATGGAACAGTAAAAAAACCCGAATAAAAAAACGCTCCTCAATGGAAAGAACAGTGCTGGTGGAATATCAATACCAAATTTCTAACACTACTACAAAGCCATAGTAATCAAAACAGCTTGCTACTGTCATAAGAACATACCTCAGGACCAATGGAATAGAATTGAAAACCCAGAAATTAACCTACAGACCTATAGCCAACTAATCTTCGGTAAGGGAGCTAAAATAATAGAATGGAAGAAAGACAGCCTCTTCAGTAAATGGTGCTGGCAAAATTGGTTAACTGCTTGTAGAAAACTAAAACTAGATCCTTATATATCACCCTGCACCAGAAAACTCCAAATTGATCAAAGACCTTGGAGACAAAGCAGACACTCTGAAAATATTACAGATGGAATAGGAGAAACCCTAGGTCTCCTTGGCACAGGCCGAAATTTTCTGAATAGAGACCTGGAAACACAAGAAATCAAAGAAAGGTTGGACAAATGGGATTGCATGAAGTTGCAGAGCTTCTGCATGGCAAAGGACATAGCTTGCAAGACCAATAGAAAGCCCACAGATTGGGAGAAGATCTTCACCACCATACAATGGACAAAGGTCTCCTATCTAAAATATACTTGGAACTCAAAAAATTAAATCCCCCAACAACAAATCCTCAACGAAACAACTGCCCAATAAATAAGTGGGCTAAAGACTTACAGAGAAATTTCTCTGAAGAAGAAAGAAGGATGGCCAATAGACACATGAAGAAATGCTCAACCTCCCTAGCCATAAAAGAAATGCAAATCAAAACAACACTGAGATACCACCTCACCCCAGTTAGAATGACTGTAATCAAGAACTGTAACAATAACAGATGCAGCAGAGGATGTGGACAGAAGGGAACATTACTTCATTGTTGGTGGGAATGTAAACTTGTTCAACCACTTTGGAAACTAGTATGGAGGTTCCACAAAATACTTCACTTAGAGCTATCCTATGACCCAGCAATCCCACTTTTGGGCATCTACCCAAATGTTTACAAACAAGACCACACTTAAGCTACCAGCACATCTATGTTTATTGCAACATTGTTTACCATAGCTAAGATATGGAACCAACCCAGATGCCCCTCAGTAGATGAATGGATCAAGAAAATGTGGTATATATACACAATGGAATTCTATGCCTCCATCAGAAAGAATGTCATTGCCCCATTTGTTAGGAAATGGAAAGGCTTGGAAAAAATTATATTAAGTGAAGTAAGCCAAGCCCAAATAAACATTGGTCCCATGGTTTCCCTTGTTTGCAATATCTCGTATATGTATGAGTCAAGCAGAAAAGGTCAGATAATGTGATGTTAGGAAAATGAACCCTTATATATATATATAAATTTTTTTTTCTTTCATGCATTTGTTTCTAACTCATTTATAAGATTATTTCTTTGTTGCTTTATATGTCCCTCCCCCACAGTATAACCCCTGATTTCACTATATTTGATGTTGGTATAATTTGTGGAGGAAATGAGAAAAAACAAGTCATTTAAGGATACAGGTGGACCAGTGGCAACTATGAGAAGTACGAGTCGTCATGTCGAAAACGAACTTTACAACTTTGGTGCGGGGAGGGAGGAGATTGCGTGGGGGAGAGCAGGGAGGCTGGGAAGGGATGTGAAGGGTAAACAAAGGAAGAGGCTGCAATGCTTGATAAGAAATGTACTCATTATATTGCTTATGTAATTGTAACCCCTCTGTACAATATGTTCACAAAAAAATTAAAATTAAAATTAAAAAAAGAAAAAAAAAACCCTAATTTTAAAACATCCTTCTAGACAAGTTAAAGAAATAATGAGAACAAGTATTTTAAGAATAATTTCAGAGAGCTTGAACTCAGGGCCTGGGTTCTGTCTCTGAGATTTATTACTCAAGACTAGTGCTGTCACTTTGAGCCACAGTGCCACAGTAAAATCTCACCAATTTTACTCTCCAGACTGGCTTTGAACTAGAATCTAGAGGTTTCAGCTCTCTGAGTAGCTAGGATTATAGGCATGAGCACCTTGCACCTGGCTAGAATAATTGCTTGCCTGAGACAGAGGCCAGTTAGTATTAAATGTCAATCATGTTTAACTTTGTAAAATAAAGTTAACTGAAATGTCTTCCACTAGAAATAAGGAATTAAATGTGCAGATGGGTTACAAAGTTCTTACCAAAAGCTACATATTTTCCTTTTTTTTTTCTTCCAAAAGTGTTTGCTTTCCAGAATCATACCTTATCTTTCTTTGCTGGTTTCTTTAGTTGATTTCATACATGCCCACAGCTCCTTCAACTATTAATTCTTATGTGAAGAACTTGCTAATATCTATTTTCAGTCCAAACGACTTGTATGCACCTCTCATCCATATATTCAACTGACATAAAAACTTGTGAAACAGTAATCATTTCTTATCATTACTGGACATTAAAGTGTAAGTAAAATTTAAGAAAATAAAGAATAACATAAACAAAACATGATTTTAATAGTAATGCTAAACATAAATACAACGTTGATTATTTTCCGGATCAATTTAATAAAAACCTCAAGGAAAAGAAATCAACTTTTTTGAGGGCTGATATTATGGTTTAAAATTAGGACCTCACCTTGTCACTTAGGATTTTTCCCTTAATAGTGGTGCTCTCTATTTGAACGACAGCTCCCATTCCAGTTTTATTTGGGGGATCATAGAGAGAAAAGAATCTCATGGAATACAAATTATTTGTGTCCCTATCTTGGGGTTCATTTCAGATAACATCCTCTTATATGGTTATATGGTACCATGTACTAGTTACTCCAAGTAAGATTAACCATGGGGCCTATGGTTATTTGAGCCTGGCTTATTTCACTTAATATAATTGTTTCTGCGTCTTTCCATTTCCTAGCAAATGGGGCGATGTCATTCTCTCTGATGGAGGCATAGAATTCCAGTGTGTGGAGGAGTTCCGGGAAGATGGCGGAGGAGAAGCTGGAATAGAAAACAGTTTCAGAGTTCCAGTGAACAGTCCCAAGCCAGAGAATCACTCCAAGTGTGCCATCACAGGACAGAGAGTTAGTCAAGAGAGGGGAAGCCAAGCAGACACATCTGAGCGCCTGCCAGCAGCTGCTGCTGCGGCAGCAGGGTCGCAGCGGCGACCACAGCCGCGGCCATACCTGAGCGCTCACACAGAGAGTCCGGGAGGATTCTACTCAACACCAGCAAGAACCTACAAGGAGCGGACATCTTCAGCCTGCAGTTTGCAGACCAGAGACGACCCAGGATCCAAGACTCGGCGTGAGTAGAAGCCCCACTTCCTCACTCCTTCCCAGGGAGCAGAGGAGGGAAGGCCACCCCTCCCCCACCAAGCACCGGTGATCTCCATCTTGGATACCGACAAAGCTCGGAGGAGCGGCTAGCTCCAGCTCAGGCCTTGGAATAAAACGAGTCATTTAGCAGGTCACAAGAACTTAACGGCGAAGTGACCTCACAGACTCAGTTCCATCCAGGGAAAAGTCACCCAGCTCAGGCGCCAGCCATTGGAGTGGCTCTCCTCACCGGGTAACCAGAGCCAGAGGCTGCCCCTCCCTCTAGCAGCCACCACAATCAATTGAAAAACAGAAACCCTGAGAATGGCTCCAGGCTGGGTGCTGTGAGTTTTTTTCACAAAATACCCCCAGGGAAAAGCTACTGTTTGTTGAAAGGCCTCAACTCTACCCAGAACCTAGCCTCATCACTGCATCCCCGTCTTTTGTGATTCTCAAAGCAGATCACCCTCCCAGTAAACTAACCTGGGAGGGGGATCTCAAAATCTTGGGTAAAGCAGAGCATTTTTCTGCCTGTTCCAACAAACTGACTTAAGAAACCAATCAAGCCACAGGACCTCAAGCTGACCAGAGACTCCAACCAGACTCTGGTTACAGACAAAAGGGAGATACAGGACTCTTCCCACCCCTCCCCCCCAAAAAAAAATCAAAGAACTTTTTTTTTTCTTCTTCTTCTTTTCTTTTTTCTTTTTTTTGTTTTGTTTTTTTTATGTCTTTTGTTACCTTATATATATAAAAAAAATTTTTTTTGCTTTTCTAAAACTTTTATTAATCTTTAATTTTTGCCTCTTCTGAAAAAATAATTGTTTTCCATTAACTTTTTTTTTTCTTTCTCCTCTTATAATTTTTATTTTAGGAATACGTGAATGTGTGTTTTCCTTTCTTTTCTTGTCTTCTTTCTCTTTTTCTTTCATTCTTAATTATCTTTTGGTTTTTTGTCTAGCTCTACTGAATTTCTGATCTTTTCTTCTCACTTTCCTATCCTTTCCATCTTTTCCTCTTTGTTCTTCTTTATATGACTTAACTCTTGTCCTGCACATCCTCAGATAAACCCGTAGTTAACCAGTAGACCCTATCCCCCATTGTGTACACACTTAATCCACAAACTTATTACTCAATTCAAAACCTCTGAGACTTAAATTCATTAATAGCAGTACTACCTCTTTATACCTATATAATATTTTAAGCATTTTTTTAAAGTTTTTCACATCTCCTCTATGTCCCTCCCTTTCTCTCAACATATTCATATTCCTCTATAAATAGATGGTCTTTTAATCTCTAAAATAACATTAATTTTTACGTTTCTTTTTTTTTCTGGTCTCTTTTCATTCCCCTTTCCCTTTCTTCTTTTTCTCTCTCTCTCTATTTGCATCCTACCCAACCTATTTCCTGCATTGTGATTAGGACATAGTTAACTCTCCCAGTGCCTCCCCACACCAATCTATTCCTATTTTTTACCCACATCTCTCCCTAACCCTAATAATTTCTGGATTTCCAAATTCTTCTCTGCGGTTCGAAGCCCTTTAACATATAGTTGTTTGATGTTGAATAGATGTATCTGTTGAACTAGATTGTATCTGTAGACTATTGACTGTACAAATGCAAACTTTGGTTGATGGTTGCCTTAAGATAGTGTTCTAGCACAAAACTGGTGCTATCTTCATCTCAAATGGGCAGAGTAAGTCGGAAAAACAGAAGAAAAATGGCAAATTCGGGTATCTCAATTCCCAATCTTGATAATCAGGGGTTAGAAGAGATAATGAATAATCCAGAGGAGAGTTCCCAAACAGCTCTACAAACACTGGTGGCAAACATGATAAATGAAAAGTTTGACAACGTACAAAGGACTCTGTATGAGAGTGATAGGGAGAGAGAGGAGGCATCCCAGAAGTTTATACAGGAATATCATAAGCGTGAGGAAGCTACTCAAAAACTGATGCAGGATTTGCGTGAACAACTTGAGAATACTCAAAGAGAAAGGGAGGAATGGCGTGAGCAGGCTGAGAACACTCGAAGAGATCTGCAGGAATCCCACGAACGGGAGGAAGCTAATCAAAGAGTAATACAGGAATTGAGAGACCAGATAGAGAACACAAAAAGATCACTAAAGGCATTCATGGAATCCATTAACAAAGAGCTGAAGGAAGTCAGGGAGACCACAAAGGGAATGCTGAATGGAACCCAACAGAAGGAATGGGAGCCCAAAGAAACCATAACCAATCAACTAAGCGATTTGAGGACAAACACTGAACACCAAATTAAGGAAGTAAAGAAATTCATACAAGACCTAAAACAGAGCTTCAACAAAGAACTTGAAGCCATCAAAGCTGACCAACTAGAAGGAAAAGAGATAAAAAACAAACTAGAGAGTCTTGACAGCAGGTTAGACCATGCAGAAGATCGAATCTCAGGGATTGATGACAGCCTAGATATTATAGAGAAAGAACATACAACCAACCAAGACAAGTCCAAGAAATATGATAGATCTATCCAACACCTGGAAGACACCATCAGAAGGCCTAATCTAAGGATAATGGGTGTAGAGGAGCACCTAGAGACAGAAGTTAATGGTCTAGGAAATTTGTTTAACAGGATCCTAGCAGAGAACTTCCCAAACATGCAAAAAGATAGGCCTGTCCAGATACAAGAAGCCTTTAGAACCCCAAATAGACCAGACCAGAATAGGACATCCCACCACCACATTATAATCCACACAGGATCAACTCAGAACAAGGAAAAGATCCTTAAAGCTGTCAGAGAGAAAAGGGTAATCACTTATAAAGGGAAACCAATTAGAATCACCTCAGATTTCTCAGCAGAGACAATCAAAGCAAGAAGAGCCTGGAATGATGTATGCCATGCCCTAAAAACAAACAACTATCAACCAAGAATACTGTACCCAGCTAAACTCTCCTTCATAACTGAAGGCCAAATAAAAACCTTCCATAGCAAAGAAAAGTTGAAACAATACATCTCCACCAAACCAGCCCTACAAAAGATTCTTAAAGATGTCCTACACATAGAAAACCAACAAGACCGCAATAAAGGCCAAGAAACTGCACCCAAACTGAGAATCCAAGAACCATAGGAAGAACCCAGTTTTCGCAGCCCCCAAGAAGGTGGATAACATGGCAGGAACTCCCAAATACCTCTCAGTAGTATCTCTTAACGTTAACGGACTGAACTCTCCAATTAAGCGACATAGACTGTCTAGTTGGATTAAAAAACAAGACCCTTCTATCTGCTGCCTGCAGGAGACACATCTTGCCCGTAAAAACAAACACATTTTCAATATTAAAGGCTGGAACAAAATCTACCAAGCAAACGGACCGCATAAACAGGCTGGAGTTGCAATCCTAATATCAGATAAAATAGACTTCAAATTAAAATTCGTGAAAAGAGATAAAGAAGGTCGCTACATACTAATTAAAGGATCTCTCCTTCAGGAGGATATTACAATTCTAAATATCTATTCGCCAAACAATGGAGCACCCAAATTTATCAAAGAAACACTACTTTCCCTCAAATCCCATATAGATCCAAAGACATTAATTGTTGGGGATTTTAACACACCACTCTCCCCACTAGATAGATCAACTCGGCAAAAACTCAACAGAGAAACCGCAGATCTAAACAGCTGCATAGATCAACTAGACTTAACAGACATTTACCGAACATTTCACCCAGCAGCATCAGAATACAAGTTTTTCTCAGCAGCACATGGAACGTTTTCTAAAATAGACCACATTTTAGGCCACAAAGCAAACTTGTCTAAATTCAGAAACATTGAAGTTATACCTTGCATTCTCTCTGACCACAAGGGAATAAAATTAGAACTCAACACCAAAAGCCACCAAAGAAAGTCCGGTATCACATGGAGGCTGAACAACACACTGCTGAATCATGAGTGGGTCATGGAAGAGATTAGAAAGGAAATTCAAATGTTCATCCTATTCAACAAAAATGAACACACAAAATACCAGCTCCTCTGGGACACAGCAAAGGCAGTACTCAGAGGCAAGTTTATAGCTCTGAGCTCCTACATCAACAAATTGGAGAGATCTGAAACTAACAATTTAATGACACATCTAAACCTCCTTGAAAAAGAGCAGCAAGATAAACCCCAATCCAGTAGACGGAAAGAAATAGTCAAAATTAAATCAGAATTAAATGAATTAGAATCCAAAAAAACTATAGAAAGAATCAACAAAACAAAGAGTTGGTTCTTCGAAAAACTTAACAAAATTGACAGACCCTTAGCAAATCTTATCAGAAAAAGAAGAGAACACACCCAAATTAATAAACTCAGAGATGAGAATGGAAACATCACCACGGAAACAACCAAGATTCAGAACATTATAAGGGAATACTTCTCAAAACTGTATGCTAATTAGTTTGAGAACTTGACAGAAATGGACCTCTTCCTAGCAAATATTGACATGCCAAAACTAAACCAAGATGAGTTAAACTATCTTAACAGGCCCATATCAAGCATTGAAATAGAAACAGCAATAAGAGCCCTCCCAGCTAAGAAAAGTCCAGGACCAGATGGTTTTACAGCGGAATTTTACAAGGCCTTCAAAGCAGAGCTCACACCAATTCTCCTCCAACTCTTCAATGAAATTGGAAGAGAAAGCTCACTACCGAACACATTCTATGAAACCATCATAACCCTCATCCCAAAACCAGGCAGGGACTCATCAAAGAAAGAGAACTATAGACCCATTTCTTTGATGAACATTGATGCAAAACTTCTCAACAAAATTTTGGCCAACCGACTTCAACAATTCATCCAAAAAATCATACACCACGATCAAACAGGATTCATTTCAGGGATGCAAAGCTGGTTCAATATACGCAAATCAATTAATATTATTCATCACATCAACAGGAGCAAGAATAAGAACCACATGGTTATCTCAATAGACGCAGAAAAAGCATTCGACAAGATCCAACACCCTTTATGATGAAGGTTTTGGAAAAATTAGGAATCCATGGAACATTACTCAATACAATAAAGGCTGTATATGACAAACCTACAGCCAGCATTATACTCAATGGTGAAAAACTAAAGCCATTTCCTCTTAACTCAGGAACAAGACAAGGTTGCCCACTCTCTCCACTTCTCTTCAATCTACTATTAGAATGCCTAGCTACAGCAATAAGACAAGATGCAGACATAAAGGGGATCCAAATAGGGAAAGAAGAAATAAAACTCTCCCTCTTTGCAGATGACATGATCTTGTATTTAAAGAATCCCATAGACTCCACTCCCAAATTACTCAAGCTGATTCAAAACTTTGGCAAAGTAGCAGGTTATAAAATTAACCCCCAAAAATCAATGGCTTTTCTGTATGCCAACAATGAGAAAAGTGTGGCTGAAATTAGGAAAGCAACTCCATTTGTAATAGCCCCACAAAAAATAAAATACCTAGGAATTAACTTAACTAAAGAAGTGAAGGACCTCTATGATGAAAACTTTAAAATCTTGAAAAAGAAATCAACACAGAACTTAAAAAATGGCAAAACCTCCCATGCTCCTGGATTGGAAAGATTAACATCGTGAAAATGGCAATAATTCCCAAGGCTATCTACAAATTCAACGCAATACCTATAAAATTCCACCCTCATTCTTCAAGGAAATAGAAGAGGCAATCCAAAAATTCATATGGAACAATAAAAGACCCCGAATAGCAAAAACGCTCCTCAACGGAAAGAACACTGCTGGAGGAATATCAACACCAAATTTCAAACTCTACTATAAAGCCATAGTAATCAAAACAGCTTGGTATTGGCATAAGAATAGACCTCAGGACCAATGGAATAGAATTGAAAACCCAGAAATGAACCTACAGACCTATAGCCATCTAATCTTCGATAAGGGAGCTAAAACAATAGAATGGAAGACAGACAGCCTCTTCAGTAAATGGTGCTGGCAAAACTGGTTAACTACATGTAGAAAACTAAAGCTAGATCCTTATATATCACCCTACACCAGAATCAACTCCAAATGGATCAAAGACCTTGAACTCAAAGCAGACACTCTGAAAACATTACAGGATGGAATAGGAGAAACCCTGGGTCTCCTTGGCTCAGGCCAAAATTTTCTGAATAGAGACCCGGAAACACAACAAATCAAAGAAAGGTTGGACAAATGGGATTGTATAAGGTTGCAGAGCTTCTGCAGGGCAAATGACATAGCTAGCAAGATCAATAGAAAGCCCACGGACTGGGAGAAGATCTTTACTAGCCATAC
Organism: Dipodomys spectabilis; assembly: GCF_019054845.1. NCBI lineage: Eukaryota > Metazoa > Chordata > Mammalia > Rodentia > Heteromyidae > Dipodomys > Dipodomys spectabilis. The sequence continues at coordinate 6,357,761 of NW_024870984.1, read as the reverse complement.
AACGGACAAGGGTCTCATATCTACAATATACTTGGAACTCAAAAAATTAAACCACCCAACAACAAATCCTCAAAGAAGCAACTGCCCAATAAGTAACTGGGCGGAAGACTTAAAGAGAAGCTCCTCTGAAGAAGAAAGAAGGATGGCCAATAGACACATGAAGAAATGTTCAACATCCCTAGCCATAAAAGAAATGCAAATCAAAACAACATTGAGATATCACCTCACTCCAGTTAGAACAGCAAAAATCAAGAACTCTAACAACAACAGATGCTGGAGGGGATGTGGACAGAAAGGAACCTTACTTCATTGTTGGTGGGAATGTAAACTTGTTCAACCACTTTGGAAAGCAGTATGGAGGTTCCTTAAAAGACTTCACATAGAACTCCCCTATGACCCAGCAATCCCACTTTTGGGCATTTACCCTAATGTTTACAAACAGACCACACTAAAGCTACCAGCACAACTATGTTTATTGCAGCATTATTTACCATAGCTAAGATATGGAACCAACCCAGATGCCCCTCAGTAGATGAATGGATCAAGAAAATGTGGTATATATACACAATGGAATTCTATGCCTCCATCAGAAAGAATGACATTGCCCCATTTGTTAGGAAATGGAAAGGCTTGGAAAAAATTATATTAAGTGAAGTAAGCCAAACCCAAAGAAACATAGGTCCCATGGTTTCCCTTATTTGCAATATCTAGTATAGGTATGAGTCAAGCGGAAAAAGTCAGGTAATGTGATGTTAGGAAAACGAACCCTCAAATATGTATTTTAATGTTTTTGTTTCTTTCATGCATGTGTTTCTAACGCATTTATAAGATTATTTCTGGGTTGCTTTGTATGTCCCTCCCCCACAGTGTAACCCCTGCTTTCACTATATTTGATGTCAGTATAACATGTGGAGGAGATGGGGACAAACAAGTCGTTTAAGGATTCAGGTGGACCTGTTGCAACAATGAGAAGTACAAAATGTCATGTCAAAACCAGCTTTACAATGTCGGAGGGGGGGGAGGGGGGGTATGATTGGGTGGGGGGGAGGGGGGAGGCTGGGAAGGGAGGTGAAGGGTAAACAAAGGAGGAGGCTGCAATGCTTGGTAAGAAATGTATGCATTATCCTGCCCATGTAATTGTAACCCCTCTGTACAGTATGTTCTCAAATAAAATAAAATTTAAATAAAAAAAAAAAAAGAATTCCAGTGTGTGTGTGTGTGTGTGTGTGTGTGTGTGTATCACATTTTCTTGATCCATTTATCTACTCAAGGGCATATGGGTTGGTTCCATATCTTAGCTATGGTAAATAATGCTACAATAAACATAGTTGTACCAGTAGCTTAGTATGGTCTTGTTTGTGATCATTTGGGTAAATACCCAAAAATGTGGACTGCTGGCTCATAGGGGAGCTCTAAATGAGGACTTAGAAAACATTATATCAAGTGAAGTAAGCCAAAACCAAAGAAACATTGGTCCTATGTTTTCCCTTATTTGCAATAACTATTACATGTCTGGGACAAGCATAAAAGTTCAAAAGCTATGTACATATGACCAGATAAGATGATGTTAAGTGAAATGAACCCCAAGATAGGATTTATAATCTACCATGTGTTTTTTTTTTTCTTTTTATGTTCCTCCCCCATGGTTTAACCCTTGTTTTCACTATATTTAGTATTGGTGCCCTCTATCTTGTATACACACTTCTCTAGCTTGGGGAGGAAAAAACAAAATAGATAAATAGTGATACAGGCTGACCCACTGTAACAATGAGATGCACAAGACACTATGTTAAAAAAAAGATCTTTACAATATAGGTGGGGAAGAAGGGAAGGGAGTACAGGGGAGTGTAGTTGTGGAGGTGGGAGGGGAAGGTAGGGGAAAAACAAAGGAGGAGGTAACAATGCTTGATAGAAAATGTACTCATTAACTTGCTCATGTAACTATAACCCCTCTACACAGCATTTTTTACAATTAAAACTTCTTTTAAAAAACAGAAGGTGTGACGGACACCTGTGGCTGACCCCTGTAATCCTAGCTACTCAGGATGCTGAGATCTGAGGATCACGGTTCAAAGACAGCCCTAGAAAGAAAGTCTGTGAGACACTTATCTCCAATAAAACCACTAGAAAACAGATACTGGTGCTGTGGCTCAAGCGGTAGAGCACTCCCCTTGAGCTGAAGAGTGCAGAAACATCGCCCAAGAACAGAGTTCAAGCTCCACGACTGACAAAAAAAAAAAAAACAACAAAAAACAGCTGTCATGTACACCAAGTATAGTAGCTCCATCTGTAATCCCAGCTGATTGGGTAGCAGAAATGACAAGGATCTTGGTCTGAGACAGGCCAAAGAAATAACTGCCAAGACAGCCATCTCAACAAATGAGCTGGCCATAGTGGTTCACATCTGTAATCCTAGCTAATTATGTGGGAGGCATAGGTAGCAAAGTCTCAGTCAATCTAAGATCTGACCAGGGCAAAAGTTCAAGACCTCAAGTAAATAAAATGGACTAGAAGTATGACAAAAGTAGTTGAGATACTTGGTGCTATACAAAGTCCTGTCTAGGAAGCAGAGAACCCCTGAATAGAACCCTAGTAATATTCCTTTCTTCCACCAAAAAGCCTAAATAACTTTGTCCTATTTGAAAATCTAATTTCAAGGCCACTGACAGGTCAGAGATGGTAAAATTATCTTAAAAATTAGCTTTGCAAAAGAGACAAAATTCCTTAGGTTTTGAAAAAACTGAAAAGGTAGGAAAATGCATGTGATTTTTGTTAGCTCCATAATTCTTGAAAACATAAAATGTACTCAAGTATTTAATATATATCCATATGTGTGCATATATCCATGTATGTATATATATATATATATATATGTGTGTGTGTGTGTGTGTGTGTGTGTGTATAATCATATATATATGTACATATATATATATACATACATATATATGTATGGTTCATCTCTTTTCTGTGTAGCATATGGTACAAATGAATCTGTACAATCACTACTCAAAGGCATGCATAGACAAAGAGAATGAGCAGAGAACTCATACTCAGGAATCTATGGTTAGCCCATAACCTGAAAATCTTTTACATCAGTTTGCATGTGTCAGTTACTGCAGTACAGGGACAATACGATGGCAATGAGATACCAGGCAGATGAAATGATAAATGAGAGATACAAATGGTACAATATTCTTTCTGATGAGTAAGAAGAATTTCCAGTGTGTGTGTGTGTGTGTGTGTGTGTGTGTGTGTGTGTGTGTGTGTGTGTGTTACATTTACTTGGTTCATTTCTCTTTTGAGAAGTATCTGGGCTGATTCAGTAAGCATGGTTGTGCTGAAACTGTTACTATATCCTGGTTTGTATTCTTTCGGGTAAATGCCCAAGAGTAGAGTTGCTGGATCATATGGAAGTTCGTAGTCAAAAGAGGAGTGAAGTGGGAAAAGGCAGAAGATTGAATAGGAAAAAAGGGGGAAAATGCAGAGAGGAATCCAGTAAATATCCTATAAAATTAAGAAGAGTGAAGGAAGAGCTGTATAGGGGAGGGATGGATGAGAATGTTGAAAGGGTTGACATTGATCAAGGTATATTGTACGCATAAACTGTTTTGTTTAATGATAACTGCTTTGCTGCTTAAAATAATAATTAAAAAATCATGTCCCTAAAATGTTATGCAATGAGAAGCAAAGCATGAGAATCTGCTCAGATAATCTCTAGGGTCAATAAATCTTTTTGATTAGGATAAGTTTTAGAACAACATATCATTTGAAGAAAATTTAAGGATTTCCAGCTATTTAAAATAATCATTTGTAAAGACATGGCTCAAGTGGCAGAGTGCTACTTAGTGAACAAAGCTGTCAGATAATGAATTCAAGTCTCAATCTCGAACAAAATTAAAAACAATCAGTATAATTCAGGCACTTTCCAGGGCATTAGTAGCTCATGCATTAATCCTACTTTAAATCAGAAAGCAGAGATCTGGGGATCTCAGTTCAATGTCAGCTTAGATAGGAACGTCTGTGAGACTCTCATCTCCAATTCACTGTCAAAGAAAGCTGGAAGTGGACTCATGGCTCAAGTGGTAGAATGCTAGCCTACGGCAAAAAGCTCAGGGGCAGAACCCAATCCTTGAGTTCAAACCTTAGAATAGTGCATATACATCACAAACAAAGTAAGTCACTCAATTTCTCAACTTTCCATTTCCCTAATCCTAACTCTAATTTTGGACAGAACCCTAAGAATAATCTTGATGATAATAGTAACCCAATCCTAAAATTAATGGAAAATACTCGAGTTTAGACACATTCTAACAGATACTCATTGCCTTTGAAATGATTTGCAGTTTGTTCCAAATCCTACAGATTCCCTGACTTGGACTCTGAAATCCCTCTTATGAATCATTAACATCAAATCTTCATATCATGAAAACTATCTCAGTTTTCGCTGGTCTTAACGTTTGCTGAACTCCTATATCTCCAAAAAGAAGTTGCAGGTTTATTTAAAATCTACTTTAGTACCTAACCCTAACTATATATAAACCTTACTAGAAACCTAACTCTAAATTTAACCCTATTCAACCTTGAATAGGAAACTTAGGAAAACTCTGTAGTTTTTGTTTAATTTCAAACTTATTATACTTGAAAACGTTAGCAGAAAACTCAGTTTTACTGTAAAGCTTACCCTTCCCTAAGCCTAAGTCTAACCTGAACTAGAACAGTAACCCTAACCCTAGAACTAATAGCCTTTGGATTCTAAAAGCCATACAAATACATTAGTTTTTATTCATCCTAACTTTGATTCAACTCATCTTTCTAAAAATAGTTTGTAGTTTTACTCAGTATCTTGCCATTTTTGTAATCCGAACCCTAACTGGAATATTGAGACTAACCCTCACACTGATCATACCCTAATCTTAATATTATTAGCACTTTCTTATTTCACATTCATCCTAATTCTAACTAGACTTGTTATTTGAAGATTTACTTTCAGTTTGGCCCTAAACTTTCCATTTCCCTAAGGCTAAGTCTAACTCCAGCTGGAACTGAAACCTAACTTTCACTCTAATGATAGTCCAATTCTAATGTTTAAGAAAAAAACTTTAGTTTTTAATCATTCTAATGGATACTCCAGTTTGCACTCTGGAAATACATTTCAATTTGCCTTAATTCCCACAAATTTTCTGACTCAACCTCTGAAGTTATCTTGTTCCTGAACATGAAGTATTATATTATTTGTCCTCAAATACACTTATCAGGAAAAATACTGTAGTTTCCAATGATCCTACCTTTCCCTGAATCCCTGTACCCTAAAACAATTTCAAATTTACTTGCCATCTAATTCATTACTTAACACTAAGTCTCAAGCTAAACCTGGCTGGTAAACTCTCATTAATCATTACAAGAATGATCACTGAGAAATAAATATAATGATAATGCTCTAGTTACTATTCAATCTCACATTTTTGCTCCTACTTGTTAGTGAAAACTGAATTTTTTTTTTGGTCAGTCATGGGGCTTGAACTCTGGGCTTGGGCGCTATCCCTCAGCTCTTCAGCTCAAGGCGAGCCCTCTACTGCTTGAGCCACAGCTCCACATCCAGGTTTTTGGGTGTTTAATTGGAGATAAAGAGTTCTCATGCACTTTGCTGTAAAGGGTGGCATCCAACTTCAGTCCTCAGATCTCAGTCTCCTGAGAGGATAGGATGACAGGCATTGAAAAGTATGTTTTGCTGGGTGCCAGTAGCTCATGGCTGTCATCCCAGGTACTCAGGAGGTGAGATAAGAGGATCACGGTTCAAAGCCAGACTGGCAGGAAAGACCCTGAGACTCTTATCTCCAAGAAACCACCAGAAAACTGGAAGGGGTGCTGTGGGTCAAGTAGTAGAGTGCTTGCCTTGAGCTGAAGAGCTCAGGGACAGCACCCAGGCCCAGCATTCAAGCTCACAATCGAAAAAATGAAAGAAAGTAAAATATCTTCGCTGCAAAGATGTGGAGGTGTGTGTGGGAGGGTGCTGTGATTGAGAGACCAGGTGCTGGCCTCACTCTACAGACATTTCTAAGAACTCAGCAAGTTTGCAGCAGTTTGAAGCCACAGTAGAATAGATGGTGTCTTACCAATAACTCAAGTGGTGAGGCCTATGGTAGGCAGGGAGTGGGCAAATGGGTGCAGGGGTGGGATTGTTGTGTCTGTATTCTCCCTAATGAAGGATGGATTTGGATGCTGGGTGTCAAAGTCTGAAGTAAAGGGTTGCAAGAAAGTTTGTGGCCTGATGAAATGGGTTTTCTCTGGGTATATGAAGATGGATGATGTCTGGCATCTCTGGTGGCTCACAACTGTTATCCTAGCTACTCATAAAGCTGAAATGAAAAGACCATGGTTCAAAGCAGCTTGGGCAGGAAAGTCTGTGGGTCTTGATATCCAATGAGCCACCAGAAAACAGGAAACGTCACTGTGGCTCAAATTATAAAGTGCTCATCTTCTGCTGAAGAGCTGAAGGACAGCTCCCTGACCCAGAGTTCAAACCCCATGACCAACAATAAACAAAGGGGTTGGCTGAGTTTTCGACATTGCAGTGTGTACGGTAGGAAATTCCATGCTGGGTTCTGAGACATTCCAGATATGAGAGGCTCAATGATGGGTCTACAGTTAGTCTGAGTATGATAGTGCCATCTTCTCAGGGGTTGGATGTGATCCTAATAGATGGAGTACATGGTATTTTTCTCAGGAACTGCTAAGGGCTTGGAATATCTGTGTGTGTGTGTGTGTGTGTGTGTGTGTGTGTGTGTAATTTTTCGTCTTTTTCTGTCCTTTTCCTGGTGGCTGGTCTGCCTTTTCTGATCTCAGATGGTGTCCCTCCTTCACACCGACCTTGCTTTTGCCCCCTATTAGGGTCTACAATGAGTCCTAAATTGCCACAGGCCTGTGTTCTCTGGCGAACAAGTCTGGCTGTCCCAATATTTGGTCACCTCCAGGGGATTCTGGGTCAGTGATGTCTCAAAGGGAGGGCCTCAGTCATGTGATGTCCTATCCTTTTCCTAAACTGGGTCTCTGACTTCATATCCCTCTCATCAGGCTGGCAGTGGAGTGGGGAATGGGGGATTGATGGTGGTTCTGGCCAACTCGAGCTTGACAGCTGACTGAAGACTGCCCAAGCAAGGAGGATCTAGTGCTACATGGGAGGTGAGGCCAAGGTGGCTCGGAAGTATAGGTCAGTTTCTAGGAAATGTAAATGTACTTTATCACAGGACAGTCTATCTTCTGGCCCCAACTGGGCCTCTCAGGTCCTTCTAGACAATTCCAGATACTCAGAATACAGAGGCACAGACTTTAGATTCCAGGGCCAGGGAACTGGGGGAATGAGAGACTGGTATGGCCAATACCTCATTGTTTTGGGGTATTAGTGTTGACCTGGATATGCACCCCCTTGTGTACTTTCACTTCTTAACCCAGTGTTGGCCACACACCGGCCACTAGTAGCAGTACTGTGGAAGTGGCAGGAGTGGAAGTGGAGTCTAGGATGACCAAAATCAGGATTTATGGCCTTTGGGGGTGGCAAAGGATGTCTTTTAAAAAAATCTTAGAGCTGGAACTCAGGGCCTAGGCAATGTCCCTGAGCTTCCTTTGCTCAAAGCTAACATTCTACCACTTGAACCAGAGCTCAACTTTCATCTTTTTTAGTAGTTTAGTGGAGATAAGAATCTCATGGACTCTCCTGCCTGTTCTGGTTTCAAGCTGCCATCCTAAGATCTCAGTCTTTTGAGTAGCTAGGATTGCTTGTTTAAGCCACGGGCACCTGTTAAGGATATGTGTGTGTGTGTGTGTGTGTGTGTGTGTGTGTGTGTGTGTGTGTGTGTGTGTGTGTGTGTGTTTACCGGGACTTGAACTCATACCATAGGTGCTATCCTTTAGCTTGTTTTCACAAGGTTGGTGCTGTACCACTTGAACTACAGTAGCTCTGCTTCCCAGCTTTTTGGTGATTTATTGGACATAAGAGTATGTCCAGGCTAGCTTTTAATTTTGATTGATGCTCAGGTCTCAGGCTTGAGTACCTAGGATGACAGGCATGAGCCACCAGCGCCCAGCTGATAATGGCCTTTCACCACAGTGGACTGAGATCTCCTGAAAAATTATTTTTTTTCTGTGCCAGTACTGGGGCTTGAACTCAGGGTCTGGGCTCTGATCTCTTAACTTTTTCCCTCAAGTCTCTTACTCTACCACTTGAGCCACAGCTCCATTTCTGGATTTTGGTAGTTCATTGACCAGAAGACTGTCACTAACTTTCCTCCGATGAGCTGGCTTTGACCAAAAATCTCTGATCACAGACTTCTTAATAACTAGGATTTACAGGGTTTGAGCTACTGGAGGCATTGGGTAGAAGTTTTTCTTAAGCAAGAGTTCTTCCCTGCATTTGCCCTGACTCCTACATGCAAAGGGGGCCTGAGAGTCAGGATCTGTGAAAAATAGGCTTCCAGGCACAAAATTGGCTGGGGTCTTTGGTAAAAAGTCAAGCTAATCTTCCCCTGAGCCCCATTCTGGGACCCCACTGTCTGCCCTACCTGGGACTCAAGTACAAACCTTGATCCAGCCTTCATTGTTCTGCCAGATTTGTCTGAGGCCACAGAACATTCATTCCACCCACACCACCTTCTCGACACCACCCCTCAGGACCTTTGTGCATGCTCTGTACCTTCTGCCCGAGGCCCTCTGTCCTGTTCCACATCTTAGAACTCCTGTGGAATTTTGGCACTGGTCATATCACCTCCTGGAGCAAGCCTTTCTTTCCCTTCTCTCACTTTTTGTTTAATACTGAGTTGCTAGAGATCGAACTTGTGCAGGCTGACTGTCAAATGCTCTATCTTTGTATGTGTGTGTGTGTGTGTGTGTGTGTGTGTGTGTGTGTGTGTGTGTGTGTGTGTGTGTGTGTGTGTGTGTGCCAGTCCTGGGGTTTGAATTCATGGCCTGGATGTTATCCCTGAGTTTTTATGCTCAAGGCTAGCATTCTACTACTTGTACCACAGCTCTGGATTTTTTGGTGCTTAATTGGAGAAAAGAGTCTCATATAGACTTTCCTGCCTGCACAGGCTTGCAGTTATAATCTTCAGATCTCAACTTCCTGAGTGCTATTATTACAGGAGTGAGCCACCACCACCTGCCCTCTACCTCTTACCTATAACCTCGGCCCTCTTCTGAATCCCAGAAGAGTATGTCTCACCAAGCTCACATTTATTTTTGCCAGTGTTATGGCTTGACTCAGGGTCTAGGCATGTTCCTGAGCTGCTTTTGCTCAAGGCTACATTCTATCACTTAAGCCACAGTGACACTTTTGGATTTTTCTGTTTATGTGGTGCTGAGGAATCCAACCCAGGGCTTCATGCTTGCTTGGTAAGCACTCTATCACTTAGCCACATTCACAGCCCAAGGATTATTTCTAACAGGAACTATGAGGGTGGAATTTACTGGAATACTCATTTCAGCACAGAAATCGCTGGCCATTTCATATCTTTGCCAGGATTTGGGACCAGTGTAAGACTCGGCAATGAGGAATGATGAATGAGTGATAGCCACCAGGCCCCAGAGATCTAGGCTCACGTCCTAAAGAGGGATAGGGAATATGGAGCCAGAACCTTCCACAACTCGTACAGCCTAGGAACAGTGATCTCCGTGGAGGCAGAGGCTGGCTGCTAAATATCCCAATGGGACACCTCAGCCAGAGCATAATGAACCCATTGCATACACCAGCCAAGGCAAGCCTTCTGGGCTTCAGCTATTAAATGGCAGAGAAAGATACTTTGTTCAAGCTACTGACTCAGACTTAGTAATTTCTGAGGGCTTGTCCCAGCTTGCCCAGGTTGGGGGTCTGTTCATGGGCAACCTGCTGAATGCCCATCATCCGTACATCATCCATAAATAAACAGAAACATGGAGTTACTGCCTTCTTTTTTTCTTTGGCAGGTCTCAGGTTGAAATATGAGCCTAGGCCCTATCCCTGATCACCTCTTTCTCAAGAGTAGCGCTCTGCCCTTGAGCCACAGACCCAACCCATGGGGATATTTTCCTGTGATCTCTTAGAAATAAGAGTGTTGCTGACTTTCCTGCCCTGGCTGAATTCAAATTGGCAACATCTCAGCCCCCTGAGGAGCTAGGATTACATACAGGAGCCACTGACACCTGGATTTGTTTTCTTCTTGTTGTTCTTTTTTTAATCGTGACAATCTGAAATCTTCAGTGTCATTCCAATGGTTTGCATTCAAAGTTAACTTCCCAGGCCTGGAGTTCAAATCCCAGGACTGCCACACACAAATGGAGGGAGATACTGACAAACTCATTCCTATTTACGTGAATGCTAATGGAATGTTATAAAAGTATTAAATTTGCATTTAATTCATGATTCTATTTTAGAAAGCCACAAAACAATCATTGGATTTATATCTTCCATTCTAGCAACACGTTGTGATTCCCCTAATGGAAGGATATTGATTAATTTTAATTAATGATTTTATAAGTATTCAACCATGATACTTCATTAAATGGAGACATAACTTAATAATTCAATATTGGTAACTATATATATAAAATTTAATAATATCGTCACATTCTCTCTCTCTACATATATACATATATATATATACACACACACACACACATATATATATATACAGATAGATAGATAGATAGATAGATAGATAGATAGATAGATAGATAGATAGATAGATATAGATATAGATATAGATTGAGCACTAGTGTGGCTTGATAATAGGTCATCAGAATTTTCTGGCAGCTCAGTTTGCCAGAGGTTGGTGTGCTAAGGCTTTAACCCCATTTATGGATTGGACATTGTAGGCCATGGGTTGAAATCCCGGCATTGCCAAAAATTTATTCATGCAATAAGAAGCCACTTTTGACACATTTTTTTCCCTGACAAAATGTCCTGGGTCTCAGTATGATGTATAATTCATATGCAAATATATTCTGAATGATAGGATGTAATAAATGAAATTGAATAAGGGTAATAAACGTCATACCCACTAAACTCCTGTGTGTATTTTTCCAGTCCTGGGGCTTCAATTCAGGCCCTGGGAACTGGTCTGAATTTCTTGTCTTCAAGGACGGTGAGCTTCTCCTTCACCCACAGTGCCACAGAGATCCCCAGATGCTGAGTTCAAATCCCAGGTCTGCCAGAAAAATGGTGCAAATTCCAAGCCAGGGCCTTATTTTATTTTATTATTATATTTTTTGCCAAGCACGAGGCTTGAACTCAGGTCTTGGTATCTCTGCCACAGCTGGCCCTGGGATTCTAGGACCCAAGTTCAAATCTCAGGGTTGGCAAGAAATAAAATAAAAAGGAAAAGGATAAAATGGAGAAATTAAAGAAGGTGGTTTTCCATTTTTTCCCTTTGCATTATGACCATCCTGCGTGTAAATGACAAAGCGCAGAAAGTGTTCATGACATTGCATGCTGATGTTTGGCTGGCAATTAGGGAAGCCATAACCAAAACCAAAACTTATGACTGGAGGTCGAATCACAGGGCTGCCACTAAGTATTGGCGGGAGATTCTAAGAAACCCATTTTCATGTACATCCATACGAATGAAATTTTATAAAAGCAACAAATTAGTAGTTAGTGTATGAGTATACTATAAAAATACACATCAATTTTATTGCATTGACGAATTTTCAATTAATACTTTATTATGTATTCAACCATGATACTTACAAGTGGAAGGAATAATTTGAATGTCAATCATGGGTTGTAATATAATACATGTAATTTCATAATATACGGACACCTTTCTCTTGTTTTTTGCATATATATAGGTATATATATATGTATATACATATACATATAGGCGAATCTACACATTTATCTGTTCATACAATTGTCACTCCTGGGGCTCAGTGGTATAATGATGGCTAGTACATACAAAGCCCTGGATTCGATTCCTCACTACCACATGCACATAAAAATCTAGAAGTTGTGCTCTCGCTCAAGCAGTTGAGCATTAGCTTTGAGCATAAAAGCTAAGGGACTGTGTCTAGACTCTTACTCAAGGTCCAGAATGGGCATGAAGAAAGATTGAATGTTGTGACTGCAACTCTATAAGGATAGGACTTCAAATACCTCATCACAGAGCAAGCCGGGAATCTGGTGCTGACAGCTGCCATCTAACCTGACTTAGTCAGAGGTATACAACTGCAACTCAGCCCCACAGAACCAGATGCTGCTGGCTTGCTCACCCCTGTCATCCAAGAAACTCGGGGGCGGAGATCTGACACGGGTGGGTTTAAAATCCAGCCCTGGCAGGATGTTTGTGAAACATTCTCGTGCAATCACTGTAGCTGACTCCCCCCTCCAAAAAAAAATACCCCTCTGAATCATTAGATGTGAACTTTGTGCAGTTTGTAATGTGTTTCTGAAAGAATGGTGATACTGATGAAAGCACCCTAATACTAATGACAGCTTGTGGGATACATCTACATGATGAGTCCTTCCTGGGGTGCTGGGGTCCTCATGGGGTGCTGTGTGCTGAGTCCTGCACAGGATGCTATGTGCTGAGTTCTTCACAGGTGCAGTAGGCTGAGTCCTGCATTTGATCCTGGGTGCTGAGTCTTTCACAAGATGCTGTGTGCTGAGTCCTGTAAAGAGGGTTATTTGGAGCTGGGCACCAGTGGTTCACGCCTGTAATCCTAACTACTCTGGAGGCTGAGATTTGAGGATCGTGGTTCAAAGCCAGCCCAGGCAGGAAAGTCGCTGAAACTCTGATCTCCAATTAACCACCAGACAACTGGAAGTGTCACTATAGCTCAAGTGGTAGAGCACTAGCTTTGAGCTGAAGAGCTGAAGGACAGAGTGCAGGCCCAGATTTCAAGCCCCATAACCGACAAAAAAATTTTTTTATGTATTTTGCCCTTCAAAGGGTGCATTGTTTCATCTTGTCCTTGTAAGAACTCCACAACTGACATGAATATGCAGAAAAGAATATTGAGGCTTAGATCTGTCCCGATGGCAGGGACAAAATTATGTATTACTGAAGACTAGTGAGTTGTCTACAAGAGATATATGATTTGTCTTGTTTTTCTAAGTCATGAACGTTGAACTCGGGGCCTAGGCACTGACCCATACCTCTTGGGCTCATGGCTAGCACTCCTCCACACGGAGCCAAAGACCCCCTTGCAGCAGAGTGCCACGGCTTAGGGTTCTATAACTGAGGTCTGTCATCCTATCTTCTCAAGTAGCTGAGATCTGTGTTCCAAACAATCCCTGACACAAAAGATACCATGAGACTATTATCTCCAAATCATCACTAAGAAACCTGAAGTGGAAGCTGGGTGCTTGTGGCTCATGCCAGTAACTCTAGCTACTCAGGAGGATGAGATCTGAGGATTATGGTTCAAAGCTAGCCTTGGCAGGGAAGTCCTTGAGACAGCTCCAATGAACCACTAGAAAACCGGAAGTTGCTCTATGGCTCAAGTGGTAGAACACAAGATTTGAGCTGAAGAGCTCAGGGACATCACCCAGGCCCAGATTTCCACTCCTACCATGACAACAACAACAAAAAAGACAGAAACAAACTAACAAACTTGAAGTAGAGGACTGGGAATGTGCCTTAGGGGTAGAGTGCTTTGCATATATGAAACCCTGGGCTTGATTTATCAGAACCACATCACTAGGAAAAAGCCTGAAGGGGCTCTGTGGTTCAAGTGGAAGAGGGCAAACCTTGTACAAGAGAAACTACGTACAGTGCTCATGTCTTGAGTTCAAGCTCCAGGGCTAGTGTATGCACACGCACATGCACATACACACACTCACACACAGAGGGCAAGCACAAGGGAAGCTTGACAAAGTGGTAAAGCACTAGACTTTGGCTCTGAGCTCATAGTCAGCACCCAGGCCCTATGTTCGACCCCAAAACCTAGTCACTCAGGGCCCAACTAGGAGAGGTAAAAGGTTTCAAAACCTGATGAGCTTCACCAGTACTAGATGACAGGAAGCTTTGTGATGTTCAACATTTGCTTGGATTTCCCAAGCTCCTGGAAACCTAGGAGTGGCATTATAGGCCCATCATTGCCGGCACTGAAACGTTTCATTATGCTCAGTGCCCTAGTTGTCTGCCTGAAGGACTCCTGAATTATATTGAGCACTGTATTTGAACACTGGAATATAGTCTCATAAAGGCAGGATAAGAGCACAGAACTTGCCCTGCCATGGGAGGTGGCAAAAATGAAGGTCTCCTCTTAAAACAGAGCACTGGGAAGAGAGATAGCTAAGGGTAAAAAGAGGCCTTTTTCTCCTGACTTTCAGAGCCCGTGCACACATCCTCACTAATTGGCCCAGATGGAGTTATTTGGTACACAGCTTTACAAGAGTGAGGGCTTTTGTGTGCCTGTACAGACAATGAGAGAGTCTTCCTCCAGCAGGTCTGTGATGAAGAGAAACCCTTAGGTTACAATGTGAACACTGAAGGGAGCCCTGGAATATGCAATATCATAAAAGCAGTCTCTGTGTTATGAACTCATTGTATTGAATACAATTTTTCTTGCTTGGTGCCATTCATCATAGCTACTCAGGAGTTTCACCTAGAGGAATACATCCATACATACTCAAAGAAATTGAGATACAGGTTTTTCTTTTGAGGGGGCAGGTCCTGGGGTTGAACTATGAGCCTAGGCCTGGTCCAACTGCTCCTTTTGCTCAAGGGTACTGCATTAAGCTTGAGTCATAGCCCCACTTTTGGGTTTTTCTGTGATCTCTTACAAATAACATTGTCAAGGACTATCTTCCACTTGCTGGTTTGAAACTCCAATTCTCTACATCTCAGCCTCCTGAGAGCAGGGATTACAGTCACCAGGCACTTTCACCTTCATTTTTTTCTTCTTTGTTTTATATTCTGGACTGGCTTCTTAATAGGGTCATTCCTATGGTTGGGACTTTTAAGTAAACTACACAATGTTCTTTATAGCTGCTTTCTCTGAGAGTATTTTCTCTCTTCATCTTACCCTCTGGTCACAGGGTTGAAGCCAAAAGTGAGAAATGAGTGTTTCAGGATTTAGGAGCAAATGTCAACAGGACGTGTCAGTTCTGTCACTTAGCATTGAGCTGCAGTGAATTTACTGTCTCAGGATATGAGGACAGAAAGCTGGAGTGATCCTCATACAGTCTGCATTGCTCCATTTGCCTACAAAATGATCTAATAATTATGAGTGTTTTGTATCTCCAACCTTAAGTATCTGGGACACACTAAAAGCATGTTCCTGTGTCCGTTTTTCTCTAGTACCTCTTGAGATTTAGACTAAAGATTTGGGTGGAGCGGCTTCTAGGTGAATCCCTGAGGAAATCCACTTGAAGCCTCCTCAGGAGATCTCCATTCAAAGCCAGCCCTAGCAGATAAGTTTTATTGTCTCCAATAAACCAGCAGAAAACCAGAAGTGGAGCAGTGGCCTAGAGGGTAGAGCTCCAGCTTTGAGAGAGAAAGCCAAGCAGGCCAGACAGGCCAGACCAGGCAGGAAAGCCTGGGAGGTGCTTATGTCCATTGAAGAACCAGATGGCTGGAAGTGGAGCTGTGCCAGTGGTAGAAACTCAGCCTTGTGAAAAACAGCTGAGGAATACATCACATCCTCAGTTTAAGCCATGGGATGGCCACAAAAGAAAATTGAAAAAGAGAAGGCTAAGTTTATGTATCAGTGTCCTACTTACTTATGTCTGCATATTACTTCCCTAAGTGCAAAGAGGCTGTATGCAAATCTTCTGCTTTTATTTACTAATTTATGTTTTAGATATGCTCATTGTACATACTGCATCATTCTCTTCATTTCAGCCCCATTGCTTTTCTCTTCCAAGGTTCTAGGCCTGTTTCCTTATATGATGCACACTGAAGGTATTAGCAGCCTTTATTTGCATTTTATTATGAGGCCAATGCAGAAGCAGTCACAAAACAGGCAGAGGAGGAGAAGATCAGAGTTCATAAAAATAAGCTGTATTCAGAAAATTATACTTGGGGATGCAAAATGGTAGCATATATATGTAAAAAATACCATTAAGAAAAAGGATGAGGGGGCTGGGAATGTGGATTAGTGGGAGAGTTCTTGCCTAGCATGCAAGAGGCCCTGGGTTCCATTCCTCAGTAACACATACACAGAAAAATCTAGAATTGGTGCTGTAGCTCAAGTAGCAGAATGCTAGAGACAGTGCACAGGCCTTGAGTTCAGTATAAGAAATGTCAAAGAGAACTATGTATGTAGTTAGGTAGGTAGGTAGGTAGGTAGGCAAGTAGGTACGTTTGTACATAGATAGATAGTGTATTTCAGCGTTGATTTTCCAGAGCATGTTCTCGTAATTAGCAAATAGGAAAAGTACTTTGATTAACCCTCAATTTTTTTCCAATTGTGTGTCTTGTATCAACCCTGGGCACTGTCCCTGAGCAATTCAGTCAAGTCTAACTCTACCACTTGAGCCACAGCTCCACATGGGATTGTTTAGTGGTTCATTGGAGATAAGAGTCTAACAGGCTTTTCTTGCCTAAGCTGTCTTTGAACTGTGGTCTTCAAATCTCAGCCTCATGAGAAGGTAGTTTTCCAGGTGTGAGCCACCAGCATCTGGCCTATTGCTTTTGACAGTCCTGGGGAATGTTTTTCTCAAGGCTAACACTCTACCATTTGAGCCACACCACTGTGTCTGGCTTTTTCTTAGTATGTGGCGCTGAGGATTCAAACCCTGGTATTCATGCATGTTGAGTGAGCTCTTTACCACTAAGACACATTTCTAGCCTCCCCCTTACAATTTTAACCCATAACTTGCCTGTCCTCAAGAAAAGGCTTCTCATGAGGGAGAAGAGGAGGGAAGGCCACTCCTCCCCCGCACCTCCCAGTACCAGAGATCTCCATTTTGATACTGACAAAGTTCAGCGGAAATGCTAGCTCCAACTCAGGCCTTGGAAGAAAACTAGAGTCATTTAGCAGGTCACAAGAACCTAAACTGACCTGCCAGACTCAGCTCCACCCAGGGAAAAGTTACCTAGCTCGGGCGCCAGCCCCAGGAATGTCTTTCTTCACTGGGTAATCAGAGCCAGAAGCAGCCCCTCCCTTTGGCAACCTTGACAATCAATTGAAATTCAGTAAATATAAACCCTGAGAGTGGCTCCAGGCTAGGCTCTGTGAGTTCCTAACAAACTAGCCCCCGGGAAAAGCTACTGTTTGCTGAAAGGCCTCAACTCTAACCAGAACTTAGCCTCATCACAGCATCTCTAAACTTGAGGAAAAAGTCATCTCCCTCTTTTGTGATATTCAAAGCAGATCTCCCTCCCATTGAACTGAGCTGGGAAGAGGATCACAAAATCCTGGGTAAAGCAGAGCATTTTTCTGCCTGTTCAAAAAACTGACTTAAGAAACCAACCAAGCCACAGGAAAATCAAACACCACAAGCAGACCAGAGACTCCAACAAGAGGCTGGTTATGGACACAGGGAGATACAGGATTTTTCCCACCCCTCCTAAAAAAAAATCAAAGGATTTTTTTTTGGTAACTTTTTAAAAAAATTTTTCTAAAACTTTTTTTTAATTTTTAATTTTTACCTTTTTTGCAAAAATTGTTTTCTAGTAAATTTTTTCCTCTTATAATTTTTATTTTAGGGGTATATGTGTGTGTGCATTTTTCTTTCTTTTTTCTTTCTTTTTTTTAAATTGTTTTTGTTTTTTTGTTTAGCTCTACTGAACTACTGGTCTTTTTTTCTTTCTTTCTTATCCTTTTCACCTTTTCTTCTCTTTCGTTCTTCTTTATGTGACTTAATTGTTGTTCTGTACATCCTCAGATAAACCCGTAGTTGATTATTAGACCTTATCCCCCACTGTGTACACACTTAATCCACAAATTTATTACTCAATTCAAAACCTCTTAGATTTAAATTCCTTAATAGCAGTACTACCTCTTTATACCTATATAATATTTTAAATATTTTAATTTTGTTTTTCACATCTCCTTTATATCCCTCCCCTTCTCTCAGTATTTCCACGTTCTTCTCCGAATATTTTGTTTTTCATTCTGCATAATATTTTTAATTTTTACTCTTCTATTTTTTCTGGTCTCTTTTTACCCCTTGCTCTTTCTTCTTTTTATTCTCTCTCTACTTTCATCCTATCCAACTTATCCCTGCTTTGAGATTAGGATTTAGTTAAGTTAACTCTCCCTGTGCCTTCCCATATCACTCTATTCCTATTTTTTACCCACATCTCTCCCTAAACCTAATAATTTCTGATTTACCAAATTCTTCTTTGTGGTTCGTAGCCCATTAATATATAGTTGTTTGATGTTGAATAGATGTATCTGTTGAACTAGATTGTATCTGCAGACTATTGACTGTGCAAATACAGACTTTGGTTGATGCTGGCCTTAAGTTAGTGTTCTAGAACAAAACTGGTGTTATTTTCATCCCAAATGGGCAGAGTAAGCCGGTAAAACACAAGAAAAATTGCAAATCCAAGTATCTCAACTCCCACTCATGATAATCAGGGGACAGAACAGATAATGAATAATCCAGAGGAGAGTTCCCAAATAGCTCTACATACACTGCTGTCAAACATACAAAGGACTCTGTATGAGCGTGATAAGGAGAGAGTGAAGGCAAATAAAAGGTCAATGGAGGCAAACAAAAGGTCAATGCAGGAAAAGATTGAAAACCTAAAAAGGACTCTGTATGAGCGTGATAGGGAGAGAGAGGAGGCAATCCAAAAGTTTATACAGGAATATCATGAGCGTGAGGAAGCTACTAAGAAACTGATACAGGACTTGCATGAGAAGCTTGAGAATACTCAAAGAGAAAGGCAGGAATGGCATGAGCAGGCTGAGAACACTCAAAGAGAACTACAGGAATCTCACGAATGGGAGGAAGCTAATCAAAGAGTAATACAGGAATTGAGAGAGCAAGATGAGAATACACAAAGATCACTAAAGGCATTCATGGAATCCATTAACAAAGAGCTGAAGGAAGTCAGGGACCACAAAGGGAATGCTGAATGGAATCAAACAGATTGAATGGGAGTCCAAGGAAACCATACCCAATAAAGTAAGTGATTTGAGAATAAACACTGAACACCAAATTAAGGAAGTAAAGAAGTTTATACAAGATCTAAAACAAAGCTTCAACAAAAAATTTGAAGACATCACAGCTGACAAATTAGAAGGAAAAGAAATAAAAAACAAAGTAGAACGTCTTGACAGCAGGTTAGAACATGCAGAAGATCAAATCTCGGGGATTGAAGACAGCCAAGATATTATAGAGAAAGAACGTACAACCATCGAAGACAAGTCCAAGAAATATGATAGATCTATCCAACACTTGGAAAACACCATCAGAAGGCCTAATCTAAGGATAATTGGTGTAGAGGAGCACCTAGAAACAGAAGTTAATGGTCTAGGAAATTTGTTTAACAGGATCCTAGCAGAGAACTGCCCAAACATGCAAAAAGATAGGCCTATTCGGATACAGGAAGCTTTTAGAACTCCAAATGGACCAGACCAGAATAGGATATTCCACCGTCACATTATAATCCACAAAACATCAATTCAGACCAAGGAAAAGATCCTTAAAGCTGTGAAGGAGAAAAGATTAATCTCCTCTAAAGGGAAACCAATTAGAATCACCTCAGATTATTCAGCAGAGACAATCAAAGCAAGAAGAGCCTGGACTGATGTATGCCATGCCCTAAAAACAAACAACTATCAACCAAGAATACTGTACCCAGCTAAACTCTCCTTCATAACTGAAGGCCAAATAAAAACCTTCCATAGCAAAGAAAAATAGACACAATAAATCTCCACCAAACCAGCCCTACAAAGTTTCTTAAAAATGTCCTACACATAGAAAACCAATAGGAGCACAATAAAGGCCAAGAAACTGCACCCAAACTGAGAATCCAAGAACCATGGGAAGAACTCAGTTTTCGCAGCCCCCAAAAAGGTGGATAACATGTCAAGAACTCCCGAACACCTCTCAGTCCTATCTCTCAATATTAACGGACTTAATTCTCCAATTAAGTGATATAGACTGTCTAGTTGGATTAAAAAAGCAAGATCCAACTATCTGCTGCATTCAAGAGTCACATCTTGCCCATAAAAACAAACACATTTTCAATGTTAAAGGCTCGAACAAAATCTAACAAGCAAACAGCCCCCATAAACAGTCGGGAATTGCAATTCAAATATCAGATAAAACAGACTTCAAATTAAAATTTGTGAGAAGAGATAAAGAAGGTCACTACTACTAATTAAGGGATCTCTCCTTCAAGAGGATATCACAATTCTAAATATCTATTCACCAAACAACAGAGCACCCAAATTTATTCAAGAAACACTACTTTCCCTCAAATCCCACATAGATCCAAAGACATTAATTGTTGGGGATTTTAACACACCACTCTCCCCACTAGAGAGATTAACTCGGCAAAAATTCAACAGAGAAACTGCAGATCTAAACAACTGCAGATCTAAACAACTGCATAGATCAACTAGATTTAACAGACATCTACCGAATATTTCACCCAGCATCATCAGAATACACGTTTTCTCAACAGCACATGGAACATTTTCTAAAATAGACCATATTTTAGGCCACAAAGCAAACCTGTCCAAATTCAGAAACTGAAGTTATATCTTTCATTCTCTCTGACCACAAGGGAATAGAATTAGAACTCAATACCAAAAGCCACCAAAGAAAGTCCGGTAAGACATGGAGGCTGAACAACACACTGCTGAATCACAAGTGGGTCATGGAAGAGTTTAGAAATGAAATTCAAATGTTCATGCTATACAACAGAAATTAGCACAGAGATTATCTCTCCTCTGGGACACAGCAAAGGCAGTACTCAGAGGAATGTTTAAAGCTCTGAGTTCCTACATCAACAAATTGGAGAGATCTGAAACCACCAATTTAATGAGACATCTGAACCTCCTTGAAAATGAGCAGCAAGAAAAACCCCAATCAAGTAGACAAAAATAAATAATTAAAATTAATCAGAATTAAATGAATTAGAATCCAAAAAAACTATAGAAAGAATCAACAAAACAAAGAGTTGGTTCTTCGAAAAAATTAACAAAATTGACAGACACTTAGCAAATCTTACCAGAAAAAGAAGAGAAAGCACCCAAATAAATAAACTCAGAGATGAGAATGGAAACATTACCTCAGAAACAACCAAGATTCAAAACAATATAAGGGAATACTTCTCACAACTTTATGCTAATAACTTGAGAACTTGGCAGAAATGGACCTTTTCCTAGCAAATACTGATATGACAAAACTAAACCAAGATGAGTTAAACCATCTTTACAGGCACATATCAAGCATTGAACTAGAAACCGCAATAAGAGACCTCCAAGCTAAGAAAAGTCCAGGACCAGATGGTTTTACAGCAGAATTCTACAAGGCCTTCAAAGCAGAGTTCATACCAATACTCCTCCAACTCTTCAATGAAATTGAAAGAGAAAGTTCACTATTGAACACATTCTATGAAGCCATCACAACCCTCATCCAAAAACCAGGCAGGGCCTCAACAAAGAAAGAGAACTATAGACACATTTCTTTGATGAACATTGATGCAAAACTTCTCAACAAAATTTTAGCCAATTGACTTCAACAATTCATCCAAAAAATCATACACCATGATCAAACAGGAATCATTTCAGGGATGCAAAGCTGGTTCAATATATGCAAATCAATTAATATTATTCATCACATCAACAGGAGCAAGGATAAGAACCACATGGTTTTCCCCATAGATGCAAAAAAGCATTCGACAAGATCCAACACCTTTTTATGATGAAGGTTTTGGAAAAAATAGGAATCCATGGAATATTCCTCAATACAATAAAG
The DNA here is from genome assembly GCF_019054845.1 of Dipodomys spectabilis. NCBI lineage: Eukaryota > Metazoa > Chordata > Mammalia > Rodentia > Heteromyidae > Dipodomys > Dipodomys spectabilis. The sequence goes on along the minus strand of NW_024870984.1, from coordinate 6,335,905 downwards.
GCCATATATGACAAACCTACAGGCAGCATTATAATTAATGGTGAAAAACTACAGACATTTTCTCTTAACTCAGGAACAAGACAAGGATGTCCACTCTCTGCACTGTTCTTCAATCTAGTATTAGAATGCCTAGCTACAGCAATAAGACAAGATGCAACATAAAGAGGATCCAAATAGGGAAAGAAGAAATAAAACTCTCCATCTTTACAGATGACATGATCTTGTATTTAAAGAATCCCATAGACTCCACTCCCAAATTACTCAATAGAATGGAAGAAAGACAGCCTCTTCAGTAAATGGTGCTGGCAAAATTTGTAAACTAATTGTAGAAAACTAAAGCTAGATCCTTATATATCACCTTGCACCAGAATCAACTCCAAATGGATCAAAGACCTAGAAGTCAAAGCAGACACTCTGAAAACATTACAGCATGGAATTGGAGAAACCCTAGGTCTCCTTGGCTCAGGCCGAAATTTTCTGAGTAGAGACCCGGAAACACAACAAATCAAAGAAATTTTGGACAAATGGGATTGCATAAAGTTGCAGAGCTTCTGCATGGCAAAGGACGTAGCTATCAAGATCAATAGAAAGCCCACGGATTGGGAGAAGATCTTCACTAGCCATACAACGGACAAGGGTCTCATATCTAAAATATACTTGGAACTCAAAAAATTAAATCCCCCAACAACATATCCTCAAAGAAACAACTGCCCAATAAATAAGTGAGCTAATGGCTTAAAGAGAAACTTTAAGAAGGAAGAAGGATGGCCAATAGACACATGACGAAATGCTCAACGTCCCTCGCAATAAAGAAATGCAAATCAAAACAACATTAAGATACCACCTCACCACAGTTAAAATGGCAAAATCAAGAACTCTTAACAACAACAGATGCTGGAGGGGATGTGGACAGAAGGGAACCTTACTTCACTGTTGGTGGGAGTGTAAACTTACAACCTTATAAACAAGACCACACTAAAGCTACCAGCACAACTATTTTTATTGGAGCACTATTTACTATAGCTATGATATGGAACCAACTCATATGCCCCTCAGTAGATGAATGGATCAAGAAAATGTGGTATATATACACTATGGAATTCTATGCCTCCATCAGAAGGAATGACATTGCCCCATTTGTTAGGAAATGGAAAGACTTGGAAAAAATTATATTAAGTGAAGGAAGCCAAGCCCAAAGAAACATAGGTCCTATGGTTTCCCGTATTTGCAATATATAGTGTATGGAGGAGTCAAGCAGAAAAGGTCAGATAATGTGATGTTAGGAAAATGAACCATAAGATATGTATTTAATTTTCTTCTTTCATGTATTTGTTTCTAACACATTTATAAGATTATTACTTTGTTGCTTTGTATGTCCCTCCCCCATAGTATAACCCCTGCTTTCACTGTATTTTATGTCAGTATAATTTGTGGAGGGGAAGGGGAAAAACAAGTCGTTTAAATCAGGATACAGGTGGACCCGTTGCAGCAATGAGAAGTACAAGTTGTCATGTCGAAAATGAACTTTATAGCTTTGGTGGGCATGGGATTAGGTGGGGGGAGGAGGGAGGCTGGGAATGGATGGGAAGGGGAAACAAAGGTGGAGGCTACAATGCTTGATAAGAAATGTACTCATTATCTTGCCCATGTAATTGTAACCCTTCTGTACAGTATTTTCACAAAAAAATATAAATAAAATTAAAATAAAGATTTCCCTGTATAAATCATCTAAAGACATCCCTATAGGAAGGTGTCCAAAAATAAATAAGACAAAGCTCATTCTTGGGAGAGACTCTAAACGTGAGAAGACTGTGACAAATGCCTCTATTTAATTATGTATCATGTTTCAATGCAAAATTTTTAATGATAAATGAATCAATGTCCTAAATTATTGTGTATAATTTTATAATAGATGTGCAAAATGTAAATGGGAATGATAATATAAATAAAATAAACATTAAAAGATTGAATCAAATAAAAAAATAAATACAAAATCAATAATGAGAATCATAACATGTAATAAAGATACATATGTAAGTATATATCATATATTACATATGTATAGAAATATCTTTTGCATTGCAAAGCCTTCATTCAGGTCATGGGAACTCTAGCCTGAATTTCTTTTCCTCAATGACAGTAAATTTTTCCTTCACCCATGGTACAAAAGAGTTACCTGGACGGTGAGATCAAATCCCACCAATGGTATAAATACTGGCCCCAGTTCCAAGACAGTAACTTAATTTTTTAATGGAAGCAGTTTATTCAGTTTATTCAGTTCCATACTGAGCATTAAATATAAAGCAGTATAGAATTTTGTACATCTATTCAGACATCCCTCCCTTAACCCAAAAGTGCTTCTCAGAATACTACATTGTTTCTGTTTTTGTATGTTTTTTATTGTAAAAATGTTGTACAGAGTGGTCACAGTTACATGAGCAAGGTCATGAGTATATTTCGTATTGAGCATTGTTACCTCCTCCTTTGTTTTCCCCCTATGATCCCTTACCTCCCATCTCCACAACTACTCCCCCTGCCAAGCTCAGTGACTTAATTTTTTAGTTTTGTCTTGGCACGAGGTTTGAACTCAAGTAGTAGCAAATCTGCATTTTCCTCACATTGCTACAAGTTCCTGAGTTCAAATCCCAGTCTAGAAAGAAAACTGGCAGAAATTCAAAACCAGAGAACTCTATTATTTTTAAATTTAGTTAAATAATCAATTAATTTTTGTCTTTTTTCTTTTTTTTTTGTTTTTGGCCAATCATGGAGCTTGAATTCATGCCGTGGCAACTCTGCCTCAGCTTTGATCACCCTAGACTGGGTGCTGCCTCGGGACCCATACCCAATCCTGGAATCTTAGGCCCAGAGGGCTTGCAGAAAGAAAAAAAGTGAGCTAGCATAAAAATTGGCAAGCTGTGGAAGGACAGGGTTTAATTTTTTTTTCTTTGCATGGTGCCCATCCTGGGTTTGAATGCCACGGTTGCAAAATCGACCTGATTTGCCATTGCTGAAGGCTAGCGGGCTAGCAGGGAAGCCATAGGCCAACCTGTCAACATAGGTCCTGTATTCAAATCCAGGTCCTGACAACTATCAGTGGCAGGAGATCACAAGACACTCATTCCTATGCAATGAATACCAATTGAAAGAGAAGTTTGTGCATTGGTCGAGCCTAAAATTGGATGCAATAATCCTAGGACAATGATTGATCTTAATTTCATGCTTTATTAAAGATGAAAAGAATAGTAGTCCTTTAATTATGGTATAATAAATACCTAAGAGTTGGTAGGAATATAGTATATGTCATTCAATCATAGATAGGCGTGCTTTTTAACAACATAGGTGCTTTTTAACAACATATATTTATTTGCATAATACTCTCTGCCTATCCATGTATTGCTGTTTTGGCCAATCCAGGGTCACGATCTCCGCACCTGGAAACCACCTCACAGCTTCATTGGCTAGAGGCTGTTGTGTACACAGTCACCCATTCATGAATTGTACCTGCTAGGCCCTGAGTTCAGATCCTAGCACTGCTAAAAATTTAATCTTGGAGTATGAAGCCAAGTGTGACAACTGTTTTCCTTTTCTGGGAGAGGCCTGGGTGTCAGGCATAATGGAGAACACATCTACAAATCTAGATGGTATGTGATCGTATGTAAACAATGTAATACATAGTTAGGATTCATCACAGTCAATAAAATAAATGGTAAATTACAAATTTCAAACTCTACTATAAAGCATTAGTAATCAAAACAGCTTGGTATTGGCATAAGAACAGACCTCAGGATCAATGGAATAGAATTGAAAACCCAGAAATGAACCTACAGACCTATAGCCATCTAATCTTCGATAAGGGAGCTAAAACAATAGAATGGAAGAAAGACAGCCTCTTCAGTAAATGATGCTGGCAAAATTGGTAAACTACTTGTAGAAAACTAAAGCTAGATCCCTATATATCACCCTGCACCAGAATCAATTCCAAATGGATCAAAGACCTAGAAGTCAAAGCAGACACTCTGAAAACACTACAGGATGGAATAGGAGAAACCCTAGGTCTCCTTGTCTCAGGCCGAAATTTTCTGAATAGAGACCCGGAAACACAACAACTCAAAGAAAGGTTGGACAAATGGGATTGCATAAAGTTGCAGAGCTTCTGCATGGCAAAGGATGTAGCTAGCAAGATCAATAGAAAGCCCACGGATTGGGAGAAGATCTTTACTAGCCATACAACGGACAAGGGTCTCATATCTAAAATATACTTGGAACTCAAAAAATTAAATCCCCCAACAACAAATCTTCAAAGAAACAACTGACCAATAAATAAATGGGTTAAAGACTTAAAGAGAAATTTCTCTGAAGAAGAAAGGAGGGCCAATAGACACATGAAGAAATGCTCAACATCCCTAGCCATAAAAGAAATGCAAATCAAAACAACATTGAGATACCACCTCACTCTAATTAGAATGGCAAAAATCAAGAACTCTAACAACAACAGATGCTGGAGGGGATGTGGACAGAAGGGAACCTTACTTCATTGTTGGTGGGAATGTAAACTTGTTCAACCACTTTGGAAAGCAGTATGGAGGTTCCTCAAAAGATTTCATGTAGAACTCCCCTATGACCCAGCAATCCCACTTTTGGGCATCTACCCAAATGTTTACAAACAAGACCACACTAAAGCTACCAGCACAACTATGTTTATTGCAGCATTATTTACCATAGCTAAGATATGGAACCAACCCAGATGCCCCTCAGGAGAGGAATGGATCAAGAAAATGTGGTATATATACACAATGGAATTCTATGCCTCCATCAGAAAGAATGTCATTGCCCCATTTGTTAGGAAAAGGAAAGGCTTGGAAAAAATTATATTAAGTGAAGTAAGCCAGGCACAAAGAAACATAGGTCCCATGGTTTCCCTTATTTGCAATATCTAGTATATGTATGAGTCAAGCGGAAAAGGTCAGATAATGTGATGTTAGGAAAATGAACCCTTAGATATGTATTTTAATGTTTTTTTCTTTCATGCATGTGTTTCTAAAGCATTTAAAAAATTATTTCTTTGTTGTTTTGTATGTCCCTCCCCCACAGTATAACCCCCGCTTTCACTATATTTGATGTCAGTATAACTTGTGGAGGTGATGGGGAAAAAAAAGTCGTTTAAGGATACAGGTGGACCTGTTGCAACAATGAGAAGTACAAGTTGTCATGTCCAAAACGAGCGTAGGTGCGGGGGGTGGGGGGGGGGGGGGGGAGGGCAGGATGGGGGAGGCTGGGAAGGGATGTGAAGGGTAAACAAAGGAGGAGGCTGCAATGCTTGGTAAGAAATGTACGCATTATCCTGCCCATGTAATTGTAACCCCTGTGTACAGTATGTTGACAAATAAAATAAAATAATATTTAAAAAATAAATAAATAAACGGTAAATTAATGAAAAATATAAAAAATTACAATGAATAACTACACCACACATAGTATAGACTGAACATCTGTATGGAAGTTTAATCCTATCTTTAAAATGTATATAAGGAGTATGTTTGCCAGGTCAGGGGCTTGAATTCAGGCCTAGGGAACAGGCCTGACTTACTGGTCTTCAAGCACGGCGAGCTTCCCCGATCCCCACAGTGCAACAGAGTTACCCAGACCCCGGGTTCAAATTCCAGGACTTGCAGACAAGAAAATGTCACACATTCCAAGCCAGGGAGCTTCATTAGCATTTTAAATATTTTTTTAAGTTCACTTCGCATTTATTTGATACATATTGTTTTTATACCATGAGATTTTTTTCAAAAAGGGGTTTAAACTTTTACATTTCAGCATAGCACATTGGTGTTTCTATTTTGACCATCTGCCCTGAAGAGTGAGAACAAAAATAAGGATATGATTTCTCCCTAGAATGTCGGGACAGTTGAATTTATTTCTATTTAGAGTTATTTCTACAATTATAAACTCTCTGCATTTGTGTCGTATGAGTTTTCCTCAGTGCCTACCACGACATACACTAGGGGAGTCCTCATAGCACAAAAGGTTTGGTTTCTGAATAAAACCTCACTTCTGTGAGAACAGTAGGTACTTCTAAGCATTTTGGGAATAAACTGGATTGTAAAATGAAAAATGAAAACAATGGGACTGTGATGTATCTCAGTAGTGGAGTACTTTCCTAAAGAGCATAAGACCCTGGCAGAAAAGTTTCCTAAAGCTCAGAATGTTAGAATTTTATGATCTGCATGAACAAACTTCTTTTTTTACTTATTTTTTGGTCCTGGGGCTAGAACTCAGGGGTTATCCCTTTGCTCTTCAGCTCAAGGCGAGTGATCTACTACTTCATTCACAGCGCCACCTCGGTTTTCTAGTGGTTTATTGGAGAGAAGAGTCACTCGGACTGACTTTGAACCACCAACCTCAGATCACAGCTCCCTGAGTAGCTAGGATTATAAGCATGAGTCACCGGTGCCAGGCACATGAACAAATTTCTTAAAGATTGATTCTGAGAAAAGAAACTTGGAATATACTTTTAGTATAAATAATTTATACTGCCATGTTTAAGGCACTAATTCAGAAATATTTATTCATTGGCTGGTTTCTGATTTTATTTAAAGATATATATATATATATGCATTATTAATATATATACATATATATTTTTAAAAACATAGCTTAGAAATGCACCTAAGAACTTATGTGCTCATGAAAAGTTATACAACCGCACAAGCTTCATTTATTTTCAGTTTGGTTAGTACCTTAAATTAGGTGGGATTTGTGTATTGTCATTTTGTTTTCTGTTTTTGGAGGATTTCTCTCCCTTTTATCCCCCTAACTCCTCTCCTCACATTTGAAGTCAGCTTGCTCTTTCTTGGCTTCATTGTTCATAGCTGATTTTCTACCACTTCAGCTATGCCTGTAGCCTGGCATTTGCCAGTTAATTGGAGATGATATCTCTCAGGCTTTTCTGCATTCATTGGCTTTGAAATTTCATCTTCCAGTTCTCAGCCTCCTGAGTAGTTACAGATGTGAGCCACTGTGGTGCCTAGGGATAAATTAGACTTTGGTTGGTGTATTTTTTTTGTTTTTCTAAGCATGGGATCATCTACTATAGTATTTCTCTGAATGTCCTAGGTCTGAAGTAAGATATAATACATTTGCAAATCTGTATAATTTTCATAAGATGTAGTGAATTTAATATGTGTTATAAGTGTAATAATAGTCAGTAAATATAATTAATAAATAATACAAAAAGCAATATGCAGTAAACATAAGTATGTAGATATTAATCATTTCAAATGTGGATGAAAATTAATTTACAGGGCTGGGAATTGAATTCAGGCCTAGGGAACAGGCTTGGATTGCTTGTATTCAAAGGGTGAGTTTCCCCATTCCCCACAGTGCATTAGAGTTTCCCAGACTCCAAGTTCAAATCCCAGGCCTGGCAGAAAAAAAATGAGCACGCATTCCAAGTCAGGGAGCCCCATTAGTATTTTTAATATTTTTTAAATTTATTTTATTTTATTTTCTATATATTTTATTATTTTATTTATTTATTCATTTATTTAGCCTTGAAGTTAGGTCGTGGCAACTCTGCCTCAGCTTCCATCACCCTAGCCTGGGTTGGTGCAGCCTCTGGACACACAGCCCATCCTGGGATCCTAGGCCTCAGGGACTGACAGGAAAAAAAAGTGAAAATGGCATGGAAAAATAGCCATGAATTGTGAACAGTTAGAGGTTTCTCGGTTTTCCTTCCTTGCATGGTGACCATCCCGGGTACAAATGACAAAACTGCAACCTGTAGGTCACCTGGCATTGCTGTCAGCTGGCTGTCAGTGAAGCCATAGGCTTCTGCACACCTAGGCCCTGAGTTTGAATCCCAGTCATGACATTTACAAAGGGCTGGAAAGCCTAAGAAACTATTGCCTGTACATAGGAACACCAGAGAAATGTGGTCAATGTCATGGTTGGATGAGTAGTTTGTCAATTAGTCTAGCAAAAATTAAATCCAGTATTCACAAGATGTGGATTGATTTTAATTTATAGTTTATTATGCATTAAAAATACATTGTGTGTGTGTGTGTGTGTGTGTGTGTGTGTGTGTGTGTGTGTTTTGTCAGTAGCGGGGACTGAACTCTGGGCCTGGGCGTTGTCCCTCAGCTTTTCAGCTCAGGGTTAGGGCGGTACCATGTGAGACACTGTGCCATTCCCTGCTTTTTTTGACCATGTGTTGCTGAGGAATCGAATCCGGGACTCTTGCATGCAAGATAAGCACTCTCCCAATGAGCCACCTTCCCATCCCCTAAAAGAATACTATTGATTAAATGGAGTCCTCACTAAATACCTGAGAATCACTAGGAAGGTAGTATATGTCATTGAATAACAGATAGACATCAGTCGCAGTATCTACATATATATTTATTTGTATACCACCATTTGCATAGAAAGATACTGCTATTTTGGCCAAACCTGTATCTCCATCCTAGGTCCTGGGATCCACCTGGCACCTGAATGTGCTAGAGGCTGCCGTGCTGACACTCACCCATTCGTGAATTCGGCCTCTAGGCCCTCATTTCAGGTCCCAGCATTGCTAAATGTCTTCCTGGAGTAAGATTGCAAGTGTGATACCTGTTTTCCTTTTCTCTGCAAGTGCTGGGTGTCAGCTATGATATTTATAATATGTCTGCAAAGCTACATGCTATGGAATAGATTTGAATGAATGTAATAAATGTTATAGGTGCACTCACAGTCCATAAAATAAATGTTAAACAAATAAATATATAATAAAATATAATGAATCATTCCAACAAACAAGATATAGACTGAATGTATGGATGTAATTATAAATGATATAATAAAAATGTGTATAAATGTTATGTTCTCCAAGGCTGGGGATTGAATTCAGGCTTAGGGAACAGGCCTGAATTCCTTGTCTTCAAGGGAGGAGAGCTTCCCTTTTCTCCCATCCCCTGCCCCAAGTGCATGAGAATTACCCAGATCCCAAGGTGACATCCCTGGCCTGGTAGACAAGAAAATGGCACAAAATCCATGACAGGGAGCTTCAATAGTGCTGTTAATTAATTAATTAATTTATTAATTTTTGCCAAGGATGGGGTTTGAACTCAGTTTGTGGCAACTTTTCCTCAGTTTCCATGACCCTAGCCTGGGATGGTGCAGCCTCTGGACCCACAGCCCATCCTGTGGTCCTAGGCCTCAGGGGCTCACAGAAAAAGAAAATGAAAACAGCACCAAAAAAAAAGCCACAAACTGCAGACGGTCAGCAGTTTTTGTTTTCCTTCCTTGCACGTTGACCATACTAGATGTGAATCATATGGCTGCAAGCTGTAGGTCATCTAGCATTTCTGAAGGCTGGCTCTATCAGCGAAGCCATAGGCCAACGTGGACACTAGGCCCTGAGTTTGAATCCCAGTCATGCCACTTACAAGGGACTGAAGTGCCTAAGAAACTATTGCTTGTCCATAGGAACACCAGAGGAATGTGATTAATGTCATGGTTGGAAGAGTAGTCCGTCAATCAGTCTTGCATAAAATTAGACCCAATAATCACTGGACAGGGATTGAATTTTATTCATAGTTTATTATGCATTAAAAGAATACTGTTGATTAAATGGACTGTCAAATTCTCTATCTTGGTATGTGTGTGTGTGTGTGTGTGTGTGTGTGTGTGTGTGTGTGTGTGTGTGTGCGCGCGTGTGCCAGACCCGGGGTTTGAATTCAGGGCCTGGACGCTATCCCTGATCTTTTGTGCTCAAGACTAGCACTCTATTACTTCAACCACAGCTCTACTTCTGGCTTTTTGGGAGTTTAATTGGAGAAAAGTGTCTCATATAGACTTTCCTGCTTGCATTTGGCATCCTCAGATCTCAGCTTCTTTTGGAGCTAAGATTACAGGGGTGAGCCAACAGCACCTGCCCTCTACCTGTTACCCATAACCTTGGCCCTCTTCTAAGTCTCAGTAGAAAATGTCTCACCATGCTCACTTTTTATTTATTTATTTTTTGCCAGTCTTGTAGCTTGAACACAGGGTCTGGGCATGTTCCTGAGCTTCTTTTGCTCAAGGTTAGCACTTTTATTGCTTAAACTACAGTGTCACTTTTGGATTTTTCTGTTTCTGTGGTAGGGAGGAATCGAACTCAGGGCTTCATGTGTGCTAAGTAAACACTCTACCAGTAAACCACATTCGAAGCCCAAGGCTTACTTCTAATGGGAGTTATGATGGTGGGATTTATAGGATTACCCCTTTTGGCACAGAAATTGCTGGCTATTTTCTATCTTTCCCAGGAATTGGGACCAGCCTGAGACTCGGCAATGAGGAATGATGAATGAATTATGGCAGCAGCCCCCAGAGGCCTAGGCTCACATCTTACAGAAGGATAGCGGATATGGAGTCACAACCTTCGACAACTCCTACAGCCTAAGAATTGTGGTTTCTCTTGACAAGAGCCAGGACATTATTTACCCGTTGTACACACCAGTTGCACACACCAGCCCATGCAAAGCTTTCCTGGCTTCAGTTCTTAAACTGCAGTGAAGGATGCTTGTTCAAGATGCCTGCTCAGACTTACTACTCTCTGAGGGCTTGTTCCAGCTTGCCCAGTTTGGGGGGCTGGGCATGGGCAACCTGCTCAATGCCCATCATCCAGGCCCTGTCCCTGAGCCCTTTTGATCATGGGTAGTGCTCTGCACCTTGAGCCATGGGCCACTCAGATTTTTTTTTGTTATTATTTTGTTTTGATTTCCTGTGATCTCTTAAGAAGTATGAATGTCGAGGACTTTCCTACACAGGCTGAATTCAAATTTGCATCTCAGCCTCCTGAGGATCTAGGATTACAGGCAAGAGCCACTGACACCTGGCTTCTTTTTCTTCTTGTTGTTCTTTTTTTTTTCGTGACAACCTGAAATCTTCACGGTGTCATTCCAATGGTTTGCAGTCCCAGGCCTGGAATTCCAATGCTAGGACGGCCACCCACAAATGGAGGGAGATCCTGACTAACTCATTCCTATTTATGTGAATGCTAATGGAACATTATTAAAATAATAATTAAATTTTCAGTTAATTCATGACTCTATTTTAGAATGCCACACAAAAATTATTGAATTTATATCTTCCATTCTAGCACCATGGTATGATTAAGGATATTGACTGATTTTTTTATTAATGATTTTATAAGTATTAGATGATGATACTTCATTAAATGGAAGCATAATTTAATGACTAATAATTTGTAAAAATATATAATTTAATAATATCTTCACATTCCGTCTGTCAGTATATATATATATACATATATGGTACTACTGTGGATTGATCAAAGGTCCTCAGAATGTCCTGGCAGCTCAGTTTTCTGGAGGCTGGTGGGCTAAGACTGTGACCCCATTTATGGATTGGGCATTGTAGGCCGTGAGTTGAAAACCCAGCATGGCCAATAATGTATTCATGGAGTAAGAAGCCAATTTTGACAATTTTTTTTCCTTCTCTGTGAAAGTCCTGGGTCTCAGTATATGTGATATGATGTAATAAAATAAATGTTTTTTGTGTAATAATACTAAATAAATAAGGGTAATAAATGTCATATGGAACAAACCCATGTATGTAAATAGATCTCATATATGAGTATTATTTTTTCCAGTACTGGGACTTCAATTCAGGCCCTTGGAACTTTTCTGAACTTCTTGTCTTCAAGGATGGTGATCTTCCCCTTAACCCACAGTGCCACAGAGTTACCCAGACCCTGATTTTAAATGCCAGGCCTACCAGTGAAATGGTGCAAATTCCAAGCTAATGCCTTATTATTGTTATTGTTGTTGTTGTTGTTGTTGTTATTGTTATCATTATTATTATTATTTGGTTTTAGGCAAAGTACCGGGTTTGAACTCAAATCTTGTCATCTCTGCCAAAGCCAATCCTGGGAGCCTAGGTCCTGAGTTCAAATCTCAGGGCTAGCAAAAAAATAAAAAGTAAAAGTATAAAACTGAGAAGTTCAATCCAGTGGTTTTACTTTTCTTTTACCTTTGTATTGTACCATCCTGGGTCTAAATAACAATGCCCAGACAATATACATGACCTTACATTGCTGATGTTTGGCGGGCTATTAGGGAAGCCAAGCGGAAATCAGCAACTTAGGCCTGAAGTTTGAATTCTGGGACTCCCACTAATGAATGGCTGGCAGGAGATTCTAAGAAACACTTTCCAGTGCTGGGAAGGTGGCTCAGTGGTAGAGCACTTGTCTTGCATGCTAGAGGCCATGGTTTCGATTCCTTAGCACCACATAAGCAAAAAGAAAAAAGCCGGAAATGGCGCTGTGGCTCAACTGGTAAAGCACTAGCCGTTAGCTGAAGAGCTGAGATACAGCGACCAGGCCCAGAGTTCAGGCCCCAGGACGGGACCCCCCCAAAAAAAAATTTAAAAAATAAATATTAAAATTAAAATTTAAAAAAAAATTAAAATTTAAAAATTAGACATCTGTACTAATAGAATGTTGTAAATATAACAATTAGATTAGTAGTTAGTGTACGATTATATTAAAAATTATACACAACAATTATACTACATTGACTAATTTTCAATTAATACTTTATTATGTATTCAATCATGATACTTAAAAAAAGGAAGGAATAACTTAATTGGCAATATTTGGTAGAAATATATATACAATTTCATAATTTACAGACATCTCTCGTTAAATATATCTACATCTATCTATCTATCTATCTATCTATCTATCTATCTATCTTTCTATCTACCAATCTACACATTTATCTGTTTATACACTTGTCACTACTGGGGCTCAGTGGTAAGAGTGCTCGCCTAGTAAGTACGACGTCCTTGGTTCGATTCCTCACTACTATGTGCATAGAAAAATCCAGAAGTTGTGCTGTAGTTCAAATACTCAAGCACTAGCTTTGAGCATAAAGGCTTATAGACTGTGTCTAGACCCTTACTCAAGACCCAGGACTGGCACCAAAACAAAACAAAACAAAAAAAAAAAAAAGAAAAGATAGAATTTTCTGACTGCAACCATATAAGGATAGGGCTGCAAATACCTCATCACAGTGCAAGCTGGGGGTCTAGTGCTGACATTTGCCATCTAACCTGAATTAGCCAGAGGCAAACCGCTGCAACCAGTTCCATGGACTAGATGCTGCTGGCTTGCTCATCCTTTCATCCAATATACTCGGGGGTTGAGATCTGACACTGGTGGGTTTAAAACCCAGCCCTGGCAGGAAGTCTGTGAAACTCTGAGCTGTGGCTTAAAGTGGTAGAGTTCTAACCTGATCAAAAGACCTTAGGACAGTAGCCCCAACATTTCAGTGCAATCCCCGTGGCTGACTCCCCTCCCCCCAAAAAAAACCTCACTCCTCTAAAATCTAAATTTGGATTGTTTGTGGTTTGTTTCTGAAAGAATGGTGATACTGATGAAAGCACCCTAATTCTAATGATATTATGTGGGTTACAGCTATGTGATAAGTCTTTCATGAGTTGTTGTGTGCTGAGTCCTTCATGGGGTACATTTTTTCATTTTTTTCATCTGGTTCTTGTAAGAGCTCAAGTAAGATGATTGTGCAGATGAGAAATTTGTGACTCAGATATGTCCTCATGTCAGGGCCAAACTTATGTATGTACCTCACTATAGTGAGTTGTCTCCTGCAGACAATTGTTTTGGTTTATGTTTCTTGATCATGAACCTTGAATTCAGGGCCTAGCCACTGACACTTACCAGTGGGGATCATGGGTAGCACCCTACCACGTGGAGCCAAGGACCCCCTTGCAACAGAGTGTTACAGTCTAGACGTGTAGTAGCTGAGGTCTGTCATCCTGCCTACTCAGGAAGCTGAGATCTGACGATCTGGGTTCAAAACTATCCCAGAAAAAAGGTCCCATGAGACTATTATCTCCTATTCACCACTTAGAAACTTGAAGTGGAAATTAGTCGCTGCTGACTCGTGTCTGTCATTCTAGGTACTCAGGACGCTGAGAGCTGAGGATCATGGTCCAAAGCCAACCTGGGCAAGAAATTCCTTGAGATGCTTCTCTCCAGTGACCCACCCAAAACCTCAAGGGGTGTTGTTTTTCAAGTGGTAGAGTGATTGGCTTCAGCTAAAGAGCTCAAGGACAGTACCCAGGCCTAGACTTAAATTCCTCCAACTTCCAACAAAAGAAAGAAAGAAACCTGAAGTAGAGTGCTGAGAATGTGTCTTAAGAGTAGAGTGCGTTGCATGTATGAATCCCTGGGTTTGATTTCTTAGTACTACATCTCTAGAAAAAAGCCTGAAGTGGCTGTGTGCCTCAAGTGGTAGAGTGCTATACTTGTACAGGGGAAACTCAGGTGCAGTGTTCAGGTCCTGAGTTGAAGCTCCAGGACAAGTATATGAACACACATACACACACCAATACCAGAAGTGAAGCGCTGACACCAAATGATAAAGAACTGAGTTTCTGCTCTGAGCTCATGGTCAGTACCCAGGTCCTGTGTTCAACTCTGAAACACAGCCACCCAGGGCCCAACTAAGATAGGTCAAAGTTTCAAAATCTGATGAGTTTCACAAGGCCTAGGTGACAGGAAGCATAGTGATAATACACATGTGCTATGATTTAGCAAGTTTCTGGAAACCCAAGGAGGCATCATTGCCAATAATGAATCATTTCATTAGGTTCAGCTCGCTAGTTGTCTGCCAGAAGGACCCTTGAATTAATTGTAGCAGGTTATTTCAACACTGAAACATAGTCTAACAAAGAAAGGATAAGTGCCGGGAACTTGGGCACGGGAGGTTCACAAATGAAATCTTCCTGTCACAACAGAGCTCTCGGCAGAGAAATAGCTTGAGGTACATAGAGGCCTTTTCGTCCTGGACTTCAGAGCCCACCCACACTCCTCACTAATTGGCCTAGAAGGAGTTTTTTAATCACTCAGCTGTACAGGAGTGAAGCATGTTCCAACAATGAGGAAGACTTCTTCCAGGAGTCCCCAATGTGGAGAAAACCTCAGCCTACAATGGGAACAGCAAGAGGAGCCCCGGAAGATGCACTGTCTTGAAAACTCTCTCTGTTCTATGAAATCATTCTATTCAAAGCAAATTTCCTAGCTGGATACCTTTCATCGTAGGAACTCTAGACCTTCACCAATAGAAATACATACATACATGGGGAGACATGTTGTTACTGGCTTTTTTTTTTTTTTGGCAGGTCTGGGTGTTTTACTAAGAGCATAGGCAATGTTCCTGAGCTCCTTTTGCTCAAGGGTAGCACTCTGCCCTTGAGTCATAGCCCCTTTCATGGGAATTTTTTATTCCTGTAACCCCTCAGAAATAAGAGTGTGGTGGAATTTCCTGTCCTGGCTGAATTCAAACTGGTATTCTCTGCCTCTCAGCCTCCTGAAGAGCTAGGATTACAGGTAGGATCTACTGACACTTGGCTTTCTTTTCTTCTCATTCTTTTCTTTCATCCTGACAGTCTGAAATCTTCACAGTGTCATTCCAATGGTTTGCATTTTGAAGTAAAATACCCAGACCTGGAATTGAAGTGCCTGGACTGCCACCTATAAATGGAGGGAGATCTTGAGAAAATCATTCCTATCCATGGGAATGCCTAATGGAATGTTATAAAAGTTAACAATTAAATTTGCAGTTAGTTCATGATTCCCTTATAGAATGCCACACAAAAAGTATTGGATACTGTCTTCCATTCTAGCACCATGGTATGATTCTCCAAATTAAGGAATACTGACTACTTTTACATTAACGCTTTAATAAGTATTCAACCATGATATTCATTTCATTAGAAGGAGGCATAATTTAATAACTAATAATTCATAGTATATGTAATTTAATATCCTCACATTCTCTCTCTCATATACATAGCAAACTACACATCTATCTATCTATCTATCTATCTATCTATCTATCTATCTATCTATCTATCTATCTATCTATCTATCTATCTGTCCGCCACTAATATTGCTTGATCACAGGTTCTCAGAAATGGCTGGCAGTTCAGTTTACAAAGGCTTTTGTTTTACAACTTACCCATTCATGATTTGTGCACTGTGTGCTGTGAGTTCAAATCCCAGCATGGCCAAAAGTTTATATGTGGAGTCAGGAGCCAATTTTGACTCATTTTTTTCTTTCTCTGTGAAAGTCCCGGGTCTCTGTATTATGTATAATCTATATGCAAATAAATCCATGTCATAAGATGTAATAAATGAAATAAATGTTATATATGTAATAATACTAAATAAAATAAATAAAAAATAAAGGTAATAAATGTCATATGGAGTAAAGACGTGTATGTAAATAGATCTCATGTATGAATAATATTTTTTCCAGTGCTGGGGCTTGAATTCAGGCCCTGGAAACTGGTCTGAAATTCTTGTCTTCAACGATGGTGGGTTTCCCCTCCCCCACAGTGCCAGAGAGTTAATCAGACCTTGAGTTGAAATCCCAGGCCTGTCAGGAAAATGGTGAGAATTTGAAGCCAGAGTCTTAATTTTTTTTTGACCAGGAACATGCACTGTCTTGAAATCACTCTCTGTGCTATGATATCATTCTATGCAAAGCAAATTTGTTAGCTGGGTGCTATTCTTCACAACGACTATTGATGTTCACTGAAAGAAATATATGCACATATACGCAGACACATGCAGTTACTGGTTCTTTTTTTTAGTGCAGATCCTGAGGCTTGAACTGAGCCTAGAAATAGTCCCTGAGCTCCATTTACACAAGGAAGCACTTTATTGTGCCTTAATCCATGATACTTCATTAAATGGAGGCATAATTTAATACCTAATAATTATTACTAATATTTTACATGTAATTTAATAATATATAGACATCTCACATTCTATAAATATATTTATATTTTCTATAAATATATTTATATTTAAATGTACAGTTATTTGCAGCAATTTACACATCTATCTATTTATATATTGGCCACTCCTGGGGCTAGAACTCAGGTCCTGGGAACTGCTTGGCATTGAATTTGTTTGAGTCTGCTGTGCTTAAACTGACCCCTTGATGAATTGGACATTCCAGGCCCTGAGTTCAAATCCCAGGAGTGATGAAGTCAATTGGTGGAGTAAGTAGCCAATGTTGACCTAATTTTCTTTCTGTGGAAATATTGTGCCCTAGGTACAATATGTAATATCTATGCAAATACATATGTATGATATATATTATACATGTATATAAATATTATTTTTGCCAGTTCTAGGGCTGGAATTCACACACTGGGAAATGCTCCGGATTTTTTTTTCTTCTAGGTTAGCTTTCACTTCACCCAGAGCACAATAGTGTTACCTAGTCTTTGAGTTCAAATTCTAGGTATGGCAGATAAAGTGGCCCAAACTCCTAGCCAGGACCTTAACTTTTTTGTGGGGGCAAGAACAGGGCTTGAACTCAGGTCGCCACAACTCTGACTCAGCCTTGACTACCCTAGGCTGGGGTGCAGCTTTTACACCCACAGATGATCCAGGGATCCTAGGACCCGTGTTCAACTCCCAGCTCTGGCAAAAAAAGTAAAGCAACCAAGATGGAGGAGGAAAAACCAGGAAATTTTAGACAACAGTTTTACCCTTGTTTCCTTTGCACTATGACCATCCTGGCTCTCAATGACTCGGCTTGAAAATTGCACATGTCCTTGCATGGCCGAAGGCTGGCGAGCTGTCAGTGAAGCCTGAGCCAAACAAAGACACCTAGGCCCTGAGTTTGATGCTGGGACTTCCACCTACTCGTTCCTATCTATAGGAACAATAATAGAATCTTTGTAATGTACCAATTGAACTACTAATTAGCTAGTCATTGTATTATAAGATTGTACGCAATAAATATAGGTCATTGATTAACTTAATTAACACTTTATTAAGTCTCCTACTGTGATTAATTAATGGTGGCATAATTTTAGACCAAATAATTCATAGTAATAGAATATATAAAAATAAGATATAGGTCATCATTCTTTATATAGAGTTACACACTAGAATCTACATAAATGTCTATCTATCTCTCTCTATAACTTTATTTATAGATTCATATACATATGTAAATACACACACACGCTGCAATCTACACATCTATCTGTTTATATATTGGCCACTCCTAGGGCTTCATCTCAGGTCCTCAATTTTGCCTGACAACTTCACTTGCGTCAGCCTGGTGGGCTAACATTGACCCACTAAAATATATAATTGACCCTCTAAAATATATAATAACTAAATAAAAAACAAAATAAAATGAATAACTACACTAACTGCAATATGCAATAAACATGTATATGTAAATATAAATCATGTATTTAAAATGTATATGGATATTATTTTAGCAAGTGCTAGGAACAGGCCTTCTTTCTTGTCTTCCAGCATTGTGAGCTTTCCCTTCCCCCACAGTACTGCAGATTTACCCAGCCCCTGAGTTCAAATACCAGGCCCGGCAGAAAAAATGGCGTGTAAACAACACCAAGTAGCCTAATAATTGTTTAAATATTTTTAATGTATATATGTACGTATTCATTTATGTATTACATATTTTTATTTTGTCAAGCACAGGGCTTGAACTCAGGGCATGGCAACTCTGCCTAAGTTTTGATCAATCTAGGCTGGGTTGCAGCCACTGGACCCACAGCCGAACCTCGGTTGTGGGCCTCAAAGGATGACAGGAAAAATAAATAAATAAAACGACACAGAAAAAAAACCAGTAACTTGCAATGGCTGCCGGTTTTATATTTGTTTTCTTTTCAAGGTGACCATCCTGGGTCTAAATGACAGGGCTGAAAAAAGTGTTGGTAACCTGGCATTGATGAAGGCTGTCGGACTTCCAGAGAAGCCATGGGACAACACGACAACATAGGCCTTGTGTTCGAAGTCGGGTCCTGACCCCAACCAATGGAGGGAGATCGTAAGAGTCTCGTTCCTATTCATAGGAATACCGATGGAAAGATATGAATGTCAAGGTTGAATTACTTGTTCCTGAATGATACTAGCATAAAATTAGAGAGGGATTTTAGGAGGCTGATGGATTTTAATGAATATTTTTGACACATTAAAAAATACTATTAATTACATGGACACAATAGTTTCGGGACAGTGGTCGATATAATTAATAATTCATTAAAGATGAAAACAGTAATATTAATTACACGGAGGCATAATAAATACCCAAGAATTGGTACGAATGTAGCCTATATAAGTAAATAATGTATAGACATCTCTGGCACTCTATAAAGATCTATATTTATTTGTGTACTACCATCTGCATGTCCATCTCTTCTTGTTTTGTAAACCCCTGGGGCTCAATCTCAGGTACTGGGAACTGCTTCTTGGCTCCATATGCCCCAGGTTGGCGTGCTCACACTCACTCATTCATGAATTGGGCCTTGTAGGCTGTAAGTTCAGATGCCAGCACTAACAAAAATTGAATCATGCAGTAAGACACAGGGTGACACATGTTTTCTTTTTCTGTGAAAGTCCTGGGTGTCAAGTGTGAAGTTTCATACATAAGCAATTCTATATCCTATGTAATAAATGTAGTAAATATTCCATGTGTTATAGCAGTCAATGAAATAAATGGTAAATGAATAAAAAAATAAAATGAATAACTACATTAAGCACAATTTGGAGTCAACATACGGGGCTCAATCTCAGGGCCTGGGCACTACCTGGCAGCTGAATTGGCTAGTGGCTGCTGTGCTGGCAGTCACCCATTCATGAACTGAGACTTCTTTGCCCTGAGTGTAGATCCAAGCACTCCCAAAAATGTAATCTTGTAGTGAGAAGCCGAACATGACACATGTTTTCCTTTTCTGTGAAAGTGCTCGGTGTCAGGTAGGATATATAATTTGGATATTAATCTATATGCTATGTAATATGATGTAATAAAGTTACATCATAGGTAGAAGAATTGCCACTACAGTAAATGATAAACAGATTGAATTAGTAGTGAATCATTCTAGGATAAAATTAGACGCAATAAGTGTAGGATGTGCACTAAGTTTAGTATTTTATTAAGCATGAACAGAATAAAAATTACATGGAGACATAATTAAATAACTAATAATTGGGAGTAACACATGATGCATAATTTAATAATATATAGACATTGGTCTCATTCTATGAAATATCTAATTATATATATGGATATATGTACATATATGATAAACAATTATAGGATATTGGGTAATTATTAATTAATGCTTTATTAATTGTTAACTGGGACACATCATTAAATGGAGACATAATTTAATACCTAAGAATTGGTAGCAATATTATCTATAATTTAATAATATGAAGAAATCTCTTTTTCTGTATATAATATTTATATATAGCAATCTCTATTTACACCTCGTTCCCTCCAGAGGCTCGAGGGTTGAGTGCTCTTATGGTAAGCACAAAGCCCTGGATTCGATTCCTCAGTGCCACAAAACAGAAAATTCAGATGTTCTGCTGTCTTTCAATCAATTGAGTGCTAGCCTTGAGCACAAACGTTTAGGGACAGTGTCTAAGCTCTTACTCAAGCCACAGGTCTGATGCCAAAAAAAGGTAGGATATTCTAACTGCTTAATAAAATATTAATTAAACTTAGTGCACATCCTACACTTATTGCTCATTACAGAGCAATCTAGGAGTCTGGTGCTGACAGCTGCCACCTAACCTGACTTAGCCACATGTAAACCGCTGCAACCAAGCTCCACGAGTTACCCAGGTCATCCTGGCTTATGCCTGTCACCCTAGCTGCTCAGGGACTTCAAAACCCAGTCCTGGCAGGAAGTCTGAGAGACACCTCAAAATGTGGCTCCAAGTGGTAGAGCTTTGAGTTCAAGCCCCATGGCTAACACCCCAGATAAACACCCCTCTAAACCATTAGATGTGAACTTGTATGGTTTGTAAATTTTCCTCAAAAATGGTGATACTGATGAAAGCACCATAATTCTAATGACAGCTTGTGGACTGGAGCTATGTGCTGAGTCCTCCATAGGTTGCTCTGTTCTGAGTCCTGCACAGGGTGCTATGTGCTGAGTCTTTCACAGGATGCAGTGTGCTGAGTCCTGCATTGGGTGTTGGGTGCTGAGTCTTTCACAGGATGTTGTGTGCTGAGTGGTACAGAGAGTGCCATGTGCTATGTCCTTAACCGGGTGCATTCTTACATCTTTTCTATGTAAGAGCCCCATAACAGATAATTATACAGACAAGAATATTGAGGCTCAAATAGGTCCCCATGTCAGGGACAAAATTATGTATTACTGAAGACTCGTGAGTTGTCTACAGCAGACAATGGCTTGGTTTGGTTTTTTCTTGGTCATGAACCTTGAACTTGGGGCTGAGGCACTGACCCTTACCTCTTGGGCTCATGGCTAGCACTCCACCACGTGGATCCATGGACCCCCTTGCAGCAGAGGCCATGGCCAAGGGGTCAGTAGCTGAAGACTGTCATCCTGCCTTCTTGGGAAGCTGAGTTCTAAAGGTCTGGGTTCCAAACTATCTCACACACAAAAGGTACCATGAGACTATTATCTCCAATTCACTACTAAGAACCTGAAGGGGAAGCTGGGTGCTTGAGGTCATGTCGGTTATCCTACCTACTCAGGAGGATGAGATCTGAGGATCATAGTTCAAAGCTAGCCTAAGCAGGAAAGTCCTTGAGAAACTTAGCTCCAATGAACCACCAGAAAACCGGAAGAAACTCTATGACTCAAGTGGTAGAACACAAGAATTGAGCTGAAGAGGTCAGGGACAGCACCAAGGCCAAGACTTCAACTCCTTTAATCGACAACAACAACAATAAAAAAAGACAGAAATAAACTAACAAAGCTGAAGTAGAGGGCTGGGAATGTGCCTTAGTGGTAGAATGCTTTTCATATATGAAATCGTGGGCTTCATTTCTCAGGACCACATTACTAGGACAAAGCCTGAAGTGGCTCTGTGGCTCGAGTGGGAGAGGGATATCATTATACAAGAGGTATAGTGCTCAGATCAGGAGGTCAAGCTTCAAGATTCATGTATATGTGTGCATGCACACTCACACCCATGCACACACACAACGTGGTGTGCACACATACACACACACACATACATCACAGACCAGATGTGATGTTGTTACACAAAATGGTAAAGTACTGAGCTTCTGCACTGAGCTCATGGTCAGCACCCAGCCCTGTGTTCAATCCCAAAACCTAGCCACCCAGGGCCCAACTAGGAGAAGTCAAAGGTTTCAAAACCTGATGAGCTTCACCAGTCCTACATGACAGGAAGCTTTGTGATATCCAACATGTGCTTGGATTTCCCAAGCTTCTGGAAACATAGGAGAGGCATCATAGGCCCAACATTGCCTGCAATGAATCGTGTCATTATGTTCAGTGCCCTAGTTGTCTGCCCTTCAGCAGACAACTGAATTATATTGAGCACTGTAACTGATCACCATACTATAGTCTCACAAAGGCAGGATAAGTGCACAGAACTTGGCCTGCCATGGGAGGTGGCACAAATGAAAGTCTCCTGTTAAAACAGAGCACTGGGGAGAGAGATAGCTAAGGGTATAAAGAGGAATTATTTTTTGTGACCTTCAGAGCCCGCCCACACTCAGACTCACTAACTGGCCCTGATGGAGTTGTTTGTTACCCAGCTGTACAGGAGTGAGGGCTTTTTTGTGCCTGTCCAGACAATGAGATAGTCTTCCTCCAGCAGGCCTGTGATGCAGAGAAACCCTTAAGTTACAATGTGAACAGTGAAGGGAGCCCTGGAACATGCACTATCTTGAAAGAAGTCTGTTATGAACTCATTGTAGTGAATACAAATTTCCTAGGTTGGTGCAAATCATCATAGCTACTCTGGATTTTCACCTATAAGAATACAATACAGAGATAAAGACAGGCTCTTTTTGAGGGGGCAGGTCCTAGGGTAGAAGTATGAGCCTATACACGGTCCCTGAGCTCCTCTTGCTCAAGGGTAATGCAATAAGCTTGAGTCACAGCCCCACTTCTGGTTATTTCTGTGATCTCTTAGAAATAACTGTGTTATGGATTTTCCTACACTGGTTGGATTCAAACTAAGTTTCTCTACATCTCAGCCTCCTGAGGACCTAGGATTACAGACAGCAGCCACTAGAACCTTTTTTCTTCTCTTTTTCATTTTTTAATCTGGACAATCTGACTTCTTAATGGTCATTCCCAAGGTTTTAATTTATAAGTAAACTACCCAATGTTCTTTACAGCTGCTTTCCCTGAGAAGGATTTTCCCTCTTCATCTTCCCTTCTGGTCACAGGTTTGAAGCCAAAAGTGAGAAATGAGTGTCACAGGATTTGGGAGCAAATATCCACAGTACATGCCAGTTTTGTTACTTAGCATTGAGCTGCTGTGAATTTACTGTCTCAGGATATGAGGACCGAAAGCTGGAGCAATCCTCATACAGTCTGCATTGCCCCTTTAGCCTATAAAGTAATCTAATAATTATGAGTGCTTTGTGTCTCCAACCTTAAGTGTCTAGAACACACTAGTAGCCTTTTCATGTGAAGGGTTAAAGTTTTGAGGCAGTGACCGCTTGTTGCTTGTTTCTAGCAGAGCAACATATGGTGGTAATCCAAACACCTGGTTGGTTGTGTGCCTTTATAAACCCTGCAAATCTTTAGCTCGGGGTTCTCCTCCTAGGCTCCACTGTGTTGGAGTGTAGGATGAGACCCGAGCTGCTGCCCATTTAAATAAAACCTTAAAACAGCTGTAAAGTCTGACTCTTGATGGTCTTCTTGGTGGGGATCCTGCCACCTGGGTATAACATAATAGTGGGGGCTCGTCCAGGATCCCCCCAAAGACCTCCGAGATCTCAGACTCCAAAGGTAAAACAGCGCTGTCTTTATTAATTTGTCTTGTCCTGTCATTTGTCAGTTTTACTTTCATTTTCCTTTGTGAGGATGGCCACTCTGATTTGTAAAGGGTTGTTGAAGCAGGTGCCCTTTCACCACAACCCTGGAGGAACTAGGAGATGTCCAAGATCCTCTTGTGGGGCAGAGGTCCTTGGAACCCTGCCATGTGGGTCAGGGGTCCTTGGAACCCCGCTGTGTGGGGCAGGGGGGGCGGCCCTTGGAACACCACCGTGTGAATTGTGGGGCGGCGGAGGTTGGTTCAGTGTTGGGCCAGAACTGACCAAGAGGGCCTCCTAAGAGAGGCCCAACTCGCCCACTGTGGCTCTGCTCCTTCTGCTGTGTGGTGTGGGTGTGGAACCCCACCATGACAGTAGTCAGTAGACCAATTTGGGAGATCTCCACTTTGTAAGCTTTTTTTGTAACTGTCAGGCCTGCATGTGCTTTGTTTGTACTGTTTATTGTTTTTTGGACTGTATGTCTGACAGGACTGGAAACCATAGGCACCACTCCATCTAGCCCCCAAACTTACAAAAAGAAACTGAGACACAGGGAAAGAAAAGGTACCCCCTGGGTTTTCAGCCAGATAACTTGAAAGAAGAAATGTTTCCTCCCCCATACTCTCCTTTCCAGGTTCCTTTTGCAGAACCTGAGAATGATCAAGAGGAGGAGGGAGCTATAGAACACTCGGCACCTGCCCTTAACGTTTCTGAGGAGCCAGTCACTCGAAGATGCCGTGGGATCAATCCCCCTTCTAATGCAGCTGTTTTTCCCTTATGCTCCATAGGTCCTGTGGATGTGGATGGTCAACAGCAACTCTAATATTGGCCATTTTCTACCAGTGATCTATACAATTGGCACACCCAAAATGCCCCCTTTTCTGAGAAACCCCAGGATTTAATTCGTTTGCTTGAATTTGTTCTCTTTACTCATCAGCCCACTTGGGATGATTTTAGTCCGCTTTTACAGGTCATTTTTACCACCGAAGAGAGAGACTGTATACAAGAAGCAGCCCGGAAACATATCCCTGGCCCCAAAAGAGCACCTATTACGGATCCTGCCCTGATCACTGTCTATTTTCCTGAGATCTGACCAACATGGGACTACAATACAGTTGAAAGTAGGGAGCGACACTTCGTCTATCATCAGGCTCTGTTGGCAGGTCTCAAGGAAGAGACTTGCCAACCTACTAATATGGCCAAAGTTTATGATGTTATACAGGGAGGAAGTGAAAGTCCCGCAGCATATCTTGAGCAGCTCAGGGAAGCTTTTAGTCAATATACCCATATGATCTTGAGACCCAGGAGTCGGCTCAGATGATTATGTTTGCCTATATAAATCAAACTGCACCAGACATAAAGCAGAAGTTGCAGGCTCTAGACAGACTTGGTGAAAAGTCTATTAGGGATCTAGTAGCAACAGCGGAAAAGGTTTACAATAAGAGAGAAAGAGTACCAAAGACAGGAAAGGAAGGACAGAGAATGTGAAATTGAGTGTGAAAAGAGTGACCAGGCCAAAGAAAAGAGGCCAGACTTGTTGGACTCACCACTATCGCACACCGAGCATACCTGGTTCACAGACGGCAGCAGTTTCATTTGAGATGGAAAAAGGTACGCTGGTGGAGCAGTTACCACAGACACTGAGATAGTGTGGGCAGAAGAACTCCTCCAGGGAATGTCTGCACAAAGAGAAGAACTAGTGGCACTAACAAAAGCCCTACAGATGGGAAAAGGGAAGAGACTAAACATTTACATGGACAGTCGGTATGCATTTGCCACTGTGTATGTCCATGGAGCCATTTACCAAGAGAGGGGGTGTTGACAGCCTAGGGAAAGGCTATTAAAAACGAACAAGAAATTTTAAGGCTCATCCGTGCCTTATGGGAACCAGCAAATATTGCCATTATCTACTGTCCTGGCCATCGAAAGGTAACTGATTCAATAACCAAAGGAAATAACTTGGCCGATCAGGCAGCTAAGGAGGTGGATCTCCAGCCCAAAGCAGAAGTAGGCCCAGGGCCCCAAGCTTTGCCTCCTGAGCCTCAGTACTCCCAAGAAGACTTGGAGTGGATAAAGAAAAATTCAATGGCCTATAAACCCCCAAACAGAGAAAGAAATAAAGACTGGGGGAAAACTGGTGAGAGAAAACTTATCTTGCCACAACGATTGGGCAAGAGGATTCTTATGAGAATCCATCGGGTCTCTCA
Source organism: Dipodomys spectabilis (assembly GCF_019054845.1). Classification (NCBI taxonomy): domain Eukaryota; kingdom Metazoa; phylum Chordata; class Mammalia; order Rodentia; family Heteromyidae; genus Dipodomys; species Dipodomys spectabilis. Next base: position 6,309,858 of record NW_024870984.1, on the reverse strand, counting down.
CATGGGAACCCAAAGAATGGAGGACTTGTTCCTACACTAAGAAGTAAAAATCAGGCAAGGAAATCAACTCAATGAGGACATTGTTAAAAATTTTAAAGCCTGTCAGCTTACCAATGCCCCTAATCAACTGGTTACAAAAGGAGCTCGCCTCCATGAAGATAGGCCAGGTGTGTATTGGGAAGTAGACTTCACAGAAATTAAAACTGGAAAATTTGGATATAAATATTTGCTAGTTTTTGTAGACACCTTTTCAGGATGGGTTAAAGCCTACCCAACAAAGCATGAGACTGGGCATGTCATATCTAAGAAGATATGGAAGAAATCCTGGAAGAAATCCTACTAAGGTATGGCTTCCCATCCACCATCTGGTAAGACAATGAACCAGCCTTCGTCCCAAAAGTAAGTCAGGGAATAGCCGCGGCACAGGGGATGGATTGGAAATTGCACTGTGCTTATAGACCCCAGAGTTCAGGGCAGGTAGAAAGAATGAATCAGACTCTAAAAGTGACCTTAACTAAATTGGCTTTTGAGACTGGCGCAGACTGGGTATCGCTGCTTCCTTTTACCCTGTTTAGAGTAGGAAATTCACCCTATCAGCTTGGCTTTACTCCTTTTGAAATAATGTATGGACACCTTCAACCCATTATCCCTATCCTTCAGACTGAATTGCTTGCTGATTTGGATGATATTGAATTTCTGTGTAAGCTTGTCTATTTACAGCTGGGGCATAAGAGGATGTGGCCCCAGCTTAGAGCATTATATGATTCTGCTTCTATTCCTACCCCCATTTGCTTAAACCAGGGCACTGGGTGTTTGTTCGAAGGCAAAACCTGAGATCTCTGGAGCCACTGTGGAAGGGACCTTACATGGTTCCACCCTTACATGGTGCTACTGGTGTGTAGCCTTGCTGCTACTGTGGCATTGCTGCTTGGATCCACTGCTCCCATGCCAGACTGGCTGACCCCTTTGCCCTGGACAAGCATGGGGAAACATGGGAAGTCTCCAAGCATCTTACCCAACCAGTCTGCATACACCTCAAGAAAAGAAAAATGAACTGATTGTTATTGGTATAGTTGTTTAATAATAGGGCTAACCCGTTCAAGATCAAGAGCTGTTGGAGTTCAGTTTAAGGCTGGAGCCACGAGATTATGTTCCAGGACCATAAGTCAAGGGGGGGAATGAAGGGTTAAAGTTTTGAGGCAGTGACCACTTGTTGCTTATTTCTAGCAGAGCAACACATGGTGGTACTACAAACACCTGGTTGGTTGTGTGACTTTATATACCCTGTAAATCTTTACCTTGGGGCGCTCCTCCTAGGTGCTACTGTGTAGGAGTGTAGGACAAGGCCTGAGATGCAGCACGTTTAAATAAAACCTTGCAACAGCTGTAAAGTCTGATTCTCGGTGGTCTTTTTGGTGGGGGTCCTGCGACTGCGGTATAACAATATTTCCATTTTTCTCTAGTACTCCTCGAAATTTAGACTAAGGGTTTGTGTGGAGAAGCTCCTTGGTGAATCCCTGAGGAAACCACTTGAAGCCTCCTCAGGAGAAAGCCATTCAAGTCAGCTGAGCAGGAGAGTCTCTGAGACTATTTTCTCCAATAAACCACCAGAGAACCAGAAGTAGAGCAGTGGCCCAGAGGGTAGAGCTCCAGCTTTGAGAGAGAAAACTGAGCAGGAGATACAATCCAGACAGTCAGGAAAGCCTGGGAATTGCTTATGTCCAATTAACTACCAGCTGGCGGGAAGTGGAGCTGTGGTGGTGGTAGAGCCTCAGCCTTGAGCAAAGCAGCTCAGGAACACATCGGCCCCTGAGTTTAAGCCCTGGGATGGCCACAAAAAAATTCAAAAAGAGAAGGCCAAGTTTATGTATCAGTGCCCTACCTACTTATGTGTGTATGTAAATTACCTCCCCCATAGTGCAAACTCTGCTTTTATTTACTGGTTTATTTTTCAGATATGCTAGTTGTGCATACTGCATCATTCTCTTCATTTCAGGCCCATTGCTTTTCTCTTCCAGGGTTCTAGGCCTGTGTTTTTATATGATGCACACTGAAGCTTTCAGCAGCCTTTATTTACATTTTATCATGAGGGCAATGCAGGAACAATCACAAATCAGGCAGGGGAAGAGAAGATCAGGTCTCTTGGAAGTAACCGGTATTCAGAAAATTAAACTTGAGAAAATAAAATCGTAGCATACTTATGCAAAAACTACCATTAGGAAAAAATGAAGGGGCTAGGAATATGGATTAACGAGAGAGTGCTTGCCTAGCATGCAAGAAGGCCTGGGTTCGATTCTTCAGACACCCGTACACAGACAAAGTCAGAATATGTGCTGTGGCTCAAGTAGCAGAGTGCTAGAGACAGTGCCCAGGCCTTGAGTTCAACCCAACAACTGGCAAAGAGATAGGTACCTAGTCAGGAAGATAGGTAGATAGAAAGAAAAAAAGAGAAAGAGAGAGAGAGGGAGAGAGAGAGAGAAAGAAGGAAAGAAGGAAAGAAGGAAAGAAAGAAAGAAAGAAAGAAAGAAAGAAAGAAAGAAAGAAAGAAAGAAAGAAAGAAAGAAAGAAAGAAAGAAAGAAGGAAGGAAGGAAGGAAGGAAGGAAGGAAGGAAGGAAGGAAGGAAGGAAGAAAGAAAGAAAGAAAGAAAGAAAGAAAGAAAGAAAGAAAGAAAGAAAGAAAGAAAGAAAGAAGGAAGGAAGGAAGGAAGGAAGGAAGGAAGGAAGGAAGGAAGGAAGGAAGGAAGGAAGAAAAGAAAGAAGGAAGAAAGCTGATAGATGAATCTGTTTTTGACATCAGAAGGAAAGAAGGGACCACTTCCCAGTCACGAGTCTTTCTGCAGTGTTCCAGGACTCCAGAATCACCTTCACACAAACGCAGATCAGGATGACTGTCTCTGTCCCACTTCTCAGGCAGCCAAGAGCCCCAGAGTCAAGAGGGCAGAGCCAGGGTCTAACTCAGATGCTTGGAGACAGAAGAGAAATGGCCCTGCTCCTCCTTGGACTGTGGGTTTGCATTAATGATGTGGAGAATGTAGTAAGGAGAATGGACTGGCAGAGATAGAAGGGCCTTCAAACCTGAAAAATGGAGAGTCAAAAACCCACACCTTAAGACCAGAGAGCAGGGTTTTCAATTCTGTTCCTCTCCTCTTCCCCACTAAACTGGCTCTCTATAGGTAACCTAAAGATAGCCTGAGGCTCCCTTCACCTGAGGGAGGAAATTTAATTAGTCATCGTTTGAAGAGACTGAGAGAAGCCTGACCCTGCTGTAACTCTAACAAATGTTTCAGGTTTCTCCCATTGCTGGCTGTGCCTGGAATGAATGAAGTGGTTTTGCAGCTCACTTCCCTGTTGAGTGTGTACATTCGGCCTCCTAATCCTGCAGGCCTAGTTCTCTGCACCTGGCCTGGCTTTTGAAACTGTTTGCTGTGCTTCAAATACAGTGTTACTCTTGAGTTCTTCCTGCTAACAGAGCTAGGGCTTGGATCCTGAGAATTTCATTTGAACCCCAATTGGGTCAATAATATTTCTTTCCTTCTTCTGTAGCTCAAGAACTCCAAGAACATTTAGAGTGCAAGTAACTTCTCATCACCAATCGAAACACAGGAATTTCTTGAGCATCTGACCTTTCAGAACAGGAAGCCAGAATGTCCTACACTTCCCTGCCTTGGCTGGTTTCCCCCTGTGATAGAGACCTCAGCCTCCTGAGTTAGGGTGATGGGTGTAAGCTATTGGTTCTCTGCTAGGGTCAGAACTGTAATGATCTTGACAATACAAGTCAACTGCTTATCACAAAGGGCTTGGGGAGCATATTAAGCCTTTCAACAATGTGCCTTTCAGAACCTTGTAGGACACAAGTTTATAATGCTAGAATCTGAGAGGCTGGGATTATGGATTGCTACACTTGAACCTTGAGGGCTGACTCCAAATCTGGTGTACATCAGCATTCATTTTCCAAACCATATTCTCATAAATGGCAAATAGGTAAATTACTTTGATTATCCCTCACTCTTTTTCCAGTGTGTGTCTCAAACTGAAGCCTGGGCGCTGTCCGTGAGCCCTTCAGCTCAAGGCAAACACTCTACCACTTGACCCACAGTGCCACATGGGGTTTTTTGATGGTTCATTGGAGGTAAGAGTCTAACAGGCTTTCCTTCCCTAGGCTGTCTTCAAACTGTGATCTTAAGATCTCAGCCTCCTGAGAAAGTAGGTTTCCAGAGCCACTGGAATCTGGCGTATTGTTTTGCCAGACCTGGGGCTTCAAATTAGGGCCTGGGTACTGTCTTTGAGCTTCTTTTTCTCAATGCTAGCACTCTACCACTTGAACCACACCACAGCTTCTGGCTTTTTCTGAGTATGTGGCACTGAGGATTCAAACCCTGGCATTCAAGCATGCTGAGCAAGCTCTCTAACACTAAGCTACATTCCCAGCCCCAACCTTACGATTTTATCCCTCAACTTGCCTGTCCACAAGAAAAGGCTTCTGAGTATAAATCATCTAAACAAATCCCTATAGGAAGCTGTCCAAGATAAATAAGACAAAACTCATACTAGGGACATACTCTAACCATGTGATGACTTGACAAATGCCTCCATTTAATTATGTATCATGTTTCAACACTTAATAAAGTATTAATGAAAATGAGTCAATGTACTGAATTATTGTGTATAATTTTATAATATATGTACACAACATAATAAATATTATGTGTATAATAATACTAAATAAATAAACAATTAAATGAATAAAAAAATTAAATACAAAATCAATAATAATCATACTATGAAATAAACATACATATGTACTTATATATCTTATATTACACATGTATACAAATATTTTTTTCAATTGCAGGGCCTTAACTCTGGCCCTGGGAACAGTAACTTGAAAATCTTTCCCTCAAGGACAAGGAGATTAGCCTTCACCCACGGTGCAAAAGAGTTACTTAGACAGTGAGCTCAAACCCCAGCAATGGCAGAAATACTGGCCCCAGTTCCAAGACAGTGACTTAATATTTGTAACAGAAACAGTTACGTTTATTCAGTTCCAAACTGAACACTGAAAAAAATCAGTGTAGAATTTTGTACAGCTATTCAGACATCCATCCCTTACCCCCAAAGTGCTTCTTGAGCACTACATCATTTTTTGTACGTTTTTCATTTAAAAATGTTGTACAGAGGGGTCACAGTTACATGAGCAAAGTAATGAGTACATTTCCTATTGAGCATTGTTGTCTCCTCATTTGTTTCTCCCCTACCATCCCTTCCCTCCCATCTTCACAACTAACTTCCCTGCTGAGGTCAGTGACTTAATCATTTATTTTTGGCTTGGCATGGGGTTTGAACTCAAGTAATGGCAACTCTGAGCTTTCCATCACATTGCTACGGATTCATCAAGACTCTGAGTTCAAATCCCAGGCTAGGAAAGAAAACTGGAAGAAATTCCAAACCAAGGAGCTTTATTATTTCAATTTAGTTAGTTAGTTGGTTAATTAATGAATTAATTAGTTAATTAATTTTGCCAACTACGGGGCTTGAACTCAGGTCATGACAACTCTGACTCAGCTTCACTCGCCCTAGGATGGGGTGCAGCCTCGGGACCCAAAGCTGATCCTGGGACCCTCGGCCCAGAGGGTTTGCAGGAAGAAAAAATGAGCACAAAAAGTGGGGAGCTGTAGAGGGCTCAGGGTTTTACAAGTTTTTCCTTGCATGGTGACCATCCTGGGTCTGAATGACATGGTTTCAAAGTGGACCTGCCCTGCCATTGCTGATGGCTGGCAGGCTATCAGGGAAGCCATAAGCCAACATGTCAACATAGGCTCTGGGTTCAAATCCTAATCCTTACACACTAATGGCAGGAGATCACAAGAGATTCATTCATATGCATAAGAATACAGATTGAAAGAGTAGTTCATGCATTTGTCTAGTCTAAAATTGGATGCAATAATCCTAGGATGTTGATTGACCTTAATTAATAGTTTATTAAGCATGAAAAGAATAATATTTTTTCAATGGAGATATAATAAATACCTAAAAGTTGGTAGGAACGTAGTAGATGTTATTCTGTCATAGATAGACAGCTCTGGAACTCTTCAACAATATATATTTATTTGTATAAAACCTTCTGCCTATCCATGTATTGCTGTTTTGGCTAAACTTGGGGCTTGATCTCAGTGCATGGGAACCACCTGATAGCTTCATAGGCTAGAGGCTTCTGTGCTCACACTCATCCAATCATGAATTGGGCCTGCTAGGCCCTGAGTTCAGATCCCAGCACTGCCAAAAATTTAATCTTTGAGTAAGAAGCTGAGTGTGATATATGTTTTCCTTTTCTGGGAATGTCCAGGGTGTCAGGCATGATGGAGAACACATCTACAAATCTAGATGGTATGTGATATGATGTAAACAATGTAATAAATGGTATAGGTGTCATGAAAGTCAATGAAATAAATCGTAAATAAATGAATAAAAAAGAAATAAAATGAATGACCACACTAAACGTGATATGGACTGAACATCTGTATGGAAGTATAAATCCTACCACACCAAACACGGTATCTACTGACCATCTGTATGGAAGTATAAATCCTATCTTTAAAATGTATATACGGAGTATGTTTTCCATGCCTGAGGCTTGAATTCAGCCCACCCCCATGAGAAAGCAATGGCGGGAAATCCTGAGACACAGGAAAAGTCATTGATATCATCGAATAAGTAGTTAATGCATGATGTGACTAGGAAATGATAGGCAAGACTCATGGGGTATCACTTATTTGTAAAGCAGTGTTGATTAAGCATGACAATAATCATCACAGTCATGAAATGAAGGCATCTGGAAAGATACAAAAATCAGTAGACACATGGTAGATTGGATTCCGTCACAGGTTATCATCTCTCCTACTCTATACAATTGTGTACTTATTTGCATACTACCTTCAACTTATGAATGGATGACTGCTGTGTGCCCTCCCCCCACACCCTCACCTGGGGGTCCATCTCAGGTCCTGGGAACGGCCTTACTCCTTAGTGGCTCACAGACTGGTGTGCTCACATGGACCCATTCGTCAATTGGGTCTGCTGGTCCCCGAGTTGAGATCCCAGCAGTGCCAAAAGATTCATCCTGATGTCAGAAGCCAATTGTTGCACCTGTGTTCCTTTCCTGTGAAAGTCCTGGGTCTCAGCTAGGATGGAGAATGCATGGGCCACCCTGTGGCCACGGAAATAGGTTGTTTTCATGTGAGCCCAGTTATACCTGTCATCATATACTGAAGAAAATACACAATACATCCATGAATAGCATACAAAATAGAATAACTACACTAAATGCACAATGCAGTCCACACATAGATTTGAGTATACATCCCATGTTTAAATGATGCATTCAGGACAATTGTGGCCCCCCCTGGTGCTCGATCTCTGTTCCTGGGAACCGACCAGCTCCTTAGTGGCTCACAGTCTGGTGTGATCACGTGGACCCATTGGGCAGTTGGGCCTCCTAGGCCCAAAGTTCAAATCCCAGCACTGTCAAAATTCACCCTTATGTGAGAAGCCAGTCATTGCACCAGTTTTCCTGTGCTGTGCAAGTACTGGGTCTCAGCTAGGATGGAGAATGTATACAGAACTCTATACTCATGGGAATAGTTTGTCATCCAGGTCACCACAGTTATGTCTGTTATCCTATACTCAATAAAATACACAATACATCAATGAATAAGACACAAAATAAAAGAATGACTACACCGAATGCAAGATGCTGCCCATCCATGTATGGAAATATAGATCCTCTGTTTAAATGATGAATTTATGATTATATTGGCCACAACCAGGGCTTCATCTCAGGTCCTAGGAATGGCCTACCTCCTTAGTGCCTCACAGGCTGGTGTGTTCACCGTGACCCATTCACCAATTGAGTCTGCTAGGCCTTGAGTTCAAATCCCAACACTGCCAAAAGATTTACCTTGATTTGAGAAGCCAATCGATCCACCTGTTTTCCTGTCCAATGAAAGTACTGGGTCTCAATGAGGATGGAGAATTCTATATAGATAACTCTATAACCATTCGAATGGGTTGTTATCCATGTCAGCATAGTTACATGTATCACCATACTCAATAAAATACACAATACATCCATGAATAAGACACAAAATAAAAAGAATAACTACCCTGAATGCAAGATGCATACCACACTTGTAGGTAAAGAGAGATCCTATGTTTTAAAAAGGCGGGCTTGTTATTTTGTCCAGTGCTGGGGCTTCAAATCAGGCCCTGGACCAGGCCTGACATTGTAGTATTCAAGGATAGTGAGATTTCCCTTCCCCCAAAGTGCAACAGAGCTACCCAGACGTCAGTTCAAATCCCAACACTGACAAAAGATTCATTCTGTTGTCAGAAGCCAGTCGTTGAACATGTTTTCCTCTCCTGTGAAAGTCCTGAGCTTCCACTAGGATGTAGAATGCATAGGCAACCCTATAACTATGGGAACAGGTTGTCATCCATGTCCGCATAGTTATACCTGTCACCATACTCAGTAAAATACAAAATAACTCCATGAATTCGACACAAATTAAGAAGTGCACCAAATGCAAGATGCTGTCCACACATGTAAGTAAATATAGACCCTATGTTTAAATTATGAATTCATGACTATCTGGACCTCCCTGGGACTTGACGTCAGATCCTGGGAATGGCCTATCTGCTTCGTTGCTCACAAGCTGGTGTCCTTACCTTGACCCTTTCCCCAGTTGGGCCTGATAGGCTCTGAGTTCAAATCCCAACACTGCCAAAAGATGAATCCTGATGTGAGAAGCCCATCGATTCACTTATTTTCCTGTCCTGTGATAGTCCTGAGTCTCAGCTTGGATGGAGAATGCATAGGAAACCCTATAGCCAGGGAAATACGTTGTCTTCCATGTAAGCACTGTTATATTTGTTACCTTATTCAGTAAAATACACAATACTTACATAAGACAGAAAATAAGGAGAAAAAGTACTCCAAAGGCAAGATGCTGTCCAAACATATATGTAAATATTGATCATATGTTTTAATTATTAATTTATGACTATCGTGACCCACACTGGGGATCAATGTCAGATCCTGGGAATGGCCTAACTCCTTTGTTGCTCACAGGCTGGTGTGGTCACTTTGAACTATTCACCAATTGTTCCTGCTAGGCCCTGAGTTCAGATCCCAGTACTACCAACAATTGGATCATGCAGTAAGAAACCAAGTGTGAAACATTTTTCCTTTTCTTTGAGAGTCCTGGGTGTTAGGCATGATGGAGAACACGTCTACAAATTTAGATTCCATGTGATAGGATGTCATCAATATAAATAAAGGGAATGGGTGTCATCATAGTAAAATCAATGGTAAATAAATGAATAAAACAAAAAGTACAAGGAACAACCACACCAAACGTGTATGGACTGAACATCCATAGGTAAGTACAAATCCTGCATTTTCAATGTATATAAATAGTATGTTTTCCAAGGCTGGGGCTTGAATTTTGGCTTAGAGTACAGGCCTGACTTTCTTATCTTCAAGTTCAGTGAGCTTGCCCTTCTAACACAGTGCTGCAGATTTACCCAGAACTTGAGTTCAAATCCAAAGCCTGGCAGAAAAAACGGGGTGAATTGCAAGCCAGGGAGCTAAATTATTTTAATTATTTTTTGCTCAGTAGGGGGTTTGAACTCAGGTTGTGGTAACTCTGCCTCAGCTTCGACACCCTATGCTGGGGTGCAGCCACTGGACATACAGTAGATCCTGAGATCCTAGACCCCAAAGCCTTGTGTGGCAAAAATGTATGGAAAAAATGCAGTGAGATGGCCTTTTTATGTTTTCTTCCTTTGCACGGTGACACTCCTGGGTCTGAATGACACTGTTGCAAAGGGTACTTCACCTTGCATTGCTAAAGGTTGTCAGACTATTGAGGAAGTCATAGGTCCACGTGGCAATGTAGGCCTTGATTTCAAATCCTAGTCCTGACACCAATCAATGGCAGGAGATACTAAGAGACTCGTTCCCATCCATGGGAATAACAAGGTAATATTATCAATGTCACAGTTGAATGAGTTGATGGTGAATGATGCTCCTATAAAATTAGACAGCATCATTTCAGAAGACTGATTTTATTTAATATTTATGAAGCATTAAGATAATACTATTACTTACAGAATGTAATAATTTCAGGATATTGATTGATTTACTTAATAGTTTGTTAAGAATGAAAACAATAACATTAATTATATGGAGGCATTATAAATACCCAAGAATTGGTAGGAATGTAGTCTATATAAACGAATAATGTATAGACATCTCTGGCTCTCTATAAAGATATATATTTATTAGTGTACTACCATCTGCATGTCAACCACTGGGGCTCGATCTCAGGTACTCAGAACTGCCTGTCAGCTCAATTTGCCACAGGATGCCAGGCTGACACTCACCCATTCATGAATTGGGCCTTGTAGGCTGTGAGTTCAGATGCCAGCACTCCCAAAAAATGAATCATGTAGTAAGAAGTTGATGCTGACACGTTTTCCTTTTCTGTGAAAGTCCTGGGTGTCAGGAAGGACGTGCAATACATATGCAAACCCATATCCTATGTAATCAATGTAATCACTGTTCTATGAGTCATAATAGTCAATAAAATGAGAAGTCAATACATGAATAAAACAAAAAATAAAATACATAACTACACTGAATGCAATATAGAATCAACATATGTATATAAATATAAATCATATATTTAAAATGTACACAAATAGGATGTTTTCTAGTGGTGGGCATCGATTTCAGGCCTAAGGAACAGACTTTGAATTTCTTGAATTCAAGGAGGCAAGCTTCCCCTTTCTACACAGTGCAACAGCAGGGATACCTAGGCCATCAGTTCAAATTCCAGTCCTGGCAAAAAAAAAATAGCATCTCCATGCTATGTGATGCCCAATTCGTAGGTATTTCATTTGGCCTCCATTTAATGAATGTGATTGTTTAAATGCTTCATAAAGTATTAATATCGACCAGAGTCCTATAATGTAATTGTGTATAGTTTTATCCTCAAATCATTCAAGTACTGCCCATTTAATCATGATATACATCACATTCCTTTGGTAGTCATATGAATAGGAATGAGTTTCATAGGATCTCCTGCCATTTGTTGGTGGTTGGACCAGGATTCAAACTGTGGGCTCCAGCTCCTACCACTTCAACCTGAGGATAGGGAACTCACAGGTCTGTACAAGAACATCAGCAAAACCAATGATTAGCCAGGCATCAGTGGCTCTCAGCAGTCCTCCTTAAAACTTACAAGGTTGTGAAAGGAGGATCATGGTCAAAGTCACCCTAGACAGGAAAGCCCTTGAGACTACTGTCGAATTAGTGCCAACAAAGCCAGAAGTAAAGCCATGTGGCTCCAGTGGTAGAGAGCTAACTTTGATCAAAAGCAACTCACAGATTGTGCCCAGATCCTGAGTTCAAGGTCTGGGAACAAACAGACATAGACAATAATCTGTGCAGCCATCCGGCTAAAGCAGGTCACCCTCTTGTCCCCAACTGGCATGGACAGAGTTACCTGGGAAATGGACTGCGTCATTTTGACTCCGCCCATTCTGCCTGCATCACACGATTCCAGCCACACCCCCATTGTTTCATGGTTCTTTCTGACCAATAGGATACAAGAATGGTGGCCACGCCCACATTCCATGCTGACCAGTAGCACCATGATTCCCTCTGTTTGTTGACACCACTACCAGCAGTTGAGGAAGGTAGAGGTGGCTGAATGGTGAGCAAGATACTCGAGGCCTAGGAGGAAAGGCCTTCCTCAGGCCCATCATGTGCCTGCCTGAGCCATGGCCCCCTCCCCCCCTTCCCCATGGAGCAGCATTTCTAACCTGGTGCTGTGGGCTCAGACCCATGGTTTCCTCAGGCAATGGTGCAATGGTGTGCCACGAGCCAGCTTGCGGCCCTGACCTGGTCCTGGCTCCCCTGTACTCTGCTCAGGGCCTGAGTGTTTGTCATGCCTCTGCCATTGCTGCTTGCCCCACCTGTAGCAGCTGCCAACAGCTTCTGCCAGCAACAAATGTGAGTGGCTGCCACAAATCCCTGCACCCTGCATCACATATCCCCTCCTCTCTGACACAGACCCGCGCCTCCCCTGTGCCCCACAGTCTGGCCCACGCCCTGCCACAAATGTGCCCCAGGGGTGGGGGTGGGTGTTGACCCGAGGATCTCACCCCCATCTCTAGCGGCTAGTGTCCCAGGAAATGGGGAGATATATGGCTGGGTGAGGAGTGGGTGCCACAGATCCCCTGGCCTGGAGTAGTGGGAGCCACAGTGCCGCAAATCTGCACCCTTCCTCTCCCTGGTGAAAACCCGGTGGCTTTAGTCAGAGGTGGGGAGGAGCATGTCTACACCTGCCTTCTGGGGTCTTTTTCTTTTTTTCTGGAGATGGGAGGTGTTGGATGCAGAAGATAGACACCCTTGCTGTGTGAGCCCTTGTGTTCTGTGTTCGGTCAACCTTTCACCTGAAGACAGAGAGACAGAGAGAGACATAGAGAGAGACATAGACAGACAGACAGAGAGAGAGAGATAATCTTTTTCCTTGTACAGCCTGACTGTGCTCAGGTGAGTGATCAGTTGGCAAATTGCAGGTGCTGCATGGATGAGTCTTCTGTCACCGGTCTGGATGTGTGTGTGTGTGTGTGTGTGTGTGTGTGTGTGTGTGTGTGTGTTTGTGTGTGTGTGTGTGTAGAATTGGGTTGTAACAAGGAGGCAGAATGCTTTGGTAACTTCTACCTGCTATCTTTGAGGCATGTGTGGGCTTCACAGCTGAGGTCTGGGGGCCTGGAAAGGTGAGAGGCTTGAAGGGGACACAGCACTGTTAAATTACAAGAACAAGGGATCTGTGTGCAATGGAGCTGGGTACTCCCTTGAGCCTGATTGGTGGCAGTGGGAGATTTGGAGGACCTGGGAGTGTGGCCTGCAGGGGATGGCTTCCCAGGGTGACAGAGAGCATGACCAACACTTAGTAAGGATACGAGTTCTGCTAGTATGGAGCGCAACAGCATAGGTCAGACTCTGGGTCTTCTCATCATGACGTCTGATGGGCGAGACCAACCCTATCTTAAATCTTGAGCTGTGATCTTCAGATCTCAGCCTCCTGAGTACCTAGGATTATAGGCATGAGCTCTGGCACTGGGACTCTGGTTCTTTTTGGTATATTAGGGTTAGACCTAAAGACCTTAGGCTTGCCAGTCAGGACTTCTACCATGCGAGTCAAGCATTTCTGTCTTGGGCATTTCTGAGATGGAGAATTAATATATGTTCAGGCTGGGCTGGATCATGATCCTCCTATCTGTGACAGGCATGAGCCACCAGGCCTGGTCTTCTGTAGTTGGGATGGTAGACATGTAGCACCACGCTCAGTCATTAGTTTAGATGGATTGTCCCAAACTCAGTCCACCGCAGCCGATTCTTGACCAGAGGTGAAGCTCTGGGTTGGGCCTCAACCATTGGACTTAAATCTCCTCATGGTACAGTTGAGGAAACAAGGGATTAATACAGAGGGATCTCTGGAGCAGGGACAGGCACAGAGGGAGGGGACATCTGATCCTGTTCTTGGCAATTCTGTGACCATATGATAGGAAGATTCCCAGAAAGATCTCAGATGGTGTGTGTTATTAATGGTGAAACAGGTATAGGATTATGAAACAAAACATGGCTCTCTTTCTTTATTACCCTATCCCCATGAATAACGGGATCCTTCATTTGTTCACTTTTGAAGCTGGGGAAACTGAGGCACAGAGAAGCCAGGTGACCTAGCTGACAGGAAGCTCGGCCTGACTTCTCTGCCATGCTCCTTAGGACAATGGGTGCTATTCAGTCCACTTCTTGTGGTGGGAAGTCCACTTCTTTTCAATCATGGGGCTTGAACTTTGGGCCTGGGGCAGCTCCCCGAGCTCCTCAGCTCAAAGCTAGCATGGTACCACTTGCGTCACAGCACCACTTCCAGTTTTCTGGTGGTTTTTGGAGATAAGAGTTTCACAGGTGTTCCTGCCGGGCTGGCTATAAACCACGATCTTCATATCTCAGCCTCCATTGTACTTAGGATTATAGGCCTGAGCCACCAGCACCTGGCTTAAGTGTAATTCTGACCTTCTTTCTTTCTCTTTCTCTCTCAGGAACTGATTCAATGGGTGCTGGAGGAGGTGGCCCAGCATCCCCATATGGTTGGAACCAAGGTGGCCCTCTCATTCTGGAGGTAGACTGTGGGTCAGGCTCTGTCTTGCTCACTCTGTTGTACCAGCTCCATGAGGTAATTCCCTCTGTGCCCTGACTACACTGTGACAGTAATCCATTATCCAACTAGCCTTACTGGACTCAGTACTGTGTTCAATGCTCTTTTCTAGCAAAAATTTCTGGTTAAAATTATGATACATAGTTACAGAATGAAAATGTAATGCCATCTTAAGAAAGTCATTTAGGGTTCTGGGAATGTGGCTTCATGGTATGGTGATTGCCTAGCATGCATGAAACCCTGGGTTCAATTCCTCAGTACCACATAAATTGAAAAGGAAACACTGGAAGTGGTCCTGTGCCTCAAATGGTGGATGGTTAGCCTTGAGGGAAAAAGAAAAAAGCTCAGCAATAATTCCCAAGCGCTGAGTTTTAGCTCCAGGACTGCCAAAACAACAACAGCAACAACAACAACAACAGTCTAAGTGAGATTTGGAAACTCTTTGGGCAAGTCATCGCACCAAAAGGGCAGAGGCTAATTAATAGTTGTGACAGAAGAGAAGGAATAACTCCAGATGGAAAGAAAAAATGATAGTAACTAAGGTATAGCAGAAACCGTTCTAGGAAACCATTTTTGGATATTGAAGAACTAGTTATCAACTAGGCTTATTCCTCATTGCCTTTAGCATTCAAAATCTCCTAGGCTAGTTCTTAATCTCTGTGTGATAAATGTATCTCCTTCTATGCTGTTCTTTCATACCTGATCTCCTTTGCTTTCTAAAAATCTGTCTTTCTATATTTCTCTGTGAACATTTTCTGATACTAAATACACCTACAAAGATGAAAGAGGATGCTAATGTAAGAGTCCCATAGCTCATGGGTCATTAATGTAACAAAATGGGAAAGGAGGACATATTTATTGCTAACTCAATCATTCTGACAAGCTTCAATGTCACATCATTTGGTTCAGATTTCCGTTCTTTGTCTACATAGTGACATTAAGTGCACATAAATGCAAATATGAGCCGGGTGTTGGTGGCTCATGCCTGTAATCCTAGCTACTCAGGAGGTTGAGACCAGAGGATTGTGGCTCAAAGCCAGCGGTCAGGAAAGTCCATGAAACACTTACCTTCAATTAACTCCAGAAACTCGGAAGTGGTGCTGTAGCTAAAGTGGTAGAGTGCTCAATTTGTGCTGAAGAGCTGAGAGACAATGCCCAGGATCAATATTCAATAATCACAACCAACAAAAAATTACAAATATGGCTTTAAGTTTCCCTCAAAGGAATGATGAAGTCAATAGTAATCTTCCCAAATGATTTAGTAGTGCACCTACTTTTGCTGAGTTATTTGTTATGGCTTCTTTGCTAAACATATTTTCTTCTTTAAAAATTGTCAAATAGCAACTTCATAATAAACTTCATCTAATATTTCTTGGTTCAAAAGAGAAGTACATACAGTTGATGTCACTTAGCTTTCTTACTGTCTTAGTTCAAAGCCAACCCAGGCAAGAGAGTCTGTCAACCCTTATCTGTAATTAAACACCAAAAAAGCCAGAAGTGGAGGTTTGGCTCAAGCAGCGGAGTACTAGCTTTGAGCCAGGTGGGAAAGAAAGACAACTGTTCAGGGACAGGGTCCAGTCTCTAAGTTCAAGCCCCAGAACCAGCACAAACTAAATAAACAAGGAAACAAAACAAACCCTGGGTATTTCTTTGGGACTCTCCTTAAAATAGTGGTGGTCCGAAAATAGGCTGCTTTTGCTGATCATACTCACTGGATCCTGCTTTTTTGGAATCCTTATTGCTATGGAAAACACAGGACTTGACTAAAGGAATTGATAACTGATTCCTGCAAAAAGAGAATCATCTCAGGAGTGAAACATCCATCCATAAGACACTTTAAAACCTCCATATCTTTGCTTCTTTGCAGTAGAACATTTTTAAAATAAAGTGACTTCCTTTTGTTCTATACTGGCCTTCAAATGACATATTGTTTCCTTTTGTAATACTCTCAACCAGAAGTTCACAGACAAGTTTTATATGAGTAAAAGACACACTCACAAAAATCAGGGACAGAGTTTCCTTCCAGCCTAGGATCCTTTTCTTATACAGTAAAAAGGAAAGCAATAGTTAACTTGAACTTTGTCATTTCTCCATGTTCAGTTCCTCTCCTAGGATCAGTTTCCACATCCAGTAACAGTTACTTCCACTTACTTCCAGTAACAATCTATAGTGCTGCTCCAGAAAAAAATGAATGTTTTCTGGCTTCATTGAAATAGCACAAGGATACTTTTGGCCATGAGGTAACACGTGTTTCAGAGACAACTTAGTAAAGAGAAATGAAATTTAAATTGCTTACAAATACATTATCCATGAGAACATTTTGTTCAAACTTCCTATGTGCTCTGTAAATTAAGGTGAATTTTAAATGGGAAGAAGGTTCTCAGATCATTTTTGTGAGTCTATGTGCTGTACATTAATTTCCCAAGTGTACATGAGTTAAGAGTAAGAGAAACAATAGCAATTATAGGAGAAAAAGAAGTTCTGTGTTTATGTATAAGTGTTCAATAAAATATAGAAGACTCAACAAATAAGAAAACATTGAAAAAATAAAGCCAAATCCAATATGTAGATTTATGGGAGTGATATAGAGAAAGCATTACTCCTAAGTGGAACATGAAGCATGAGGCCACTGCCTTTCTAAATCACGCTTGCTAATCAAGTAAATGTGCAAAAAGGAGAATGGAAGAATGATTCTGTTTCCAATGCAAGTCAGATATAGGAGAGTAGACGTAACTGGAAAAAAAGAATCCATCTTGAGAGAACAGGAATTATACTAGCAATGAACCTGGTGGCTAAGATCACATTTCTTTTTCTTTCCTTTTCTTATATTCTTTTTGTTGTTGTTGTTGTTGTTGTTGTTTGTGGCACTTGAAATATAGGACAGGTTGCTGTCCCTCTGAAACACAGCTCAAGGCTAGGGCTCTTCCACTTGAGCCACAGTGCCACTTCCAATTTTCTAGTAATTATTGGAGAAAAGAGTCTCCAGGACTTTCCTACCCGTGCTGCCTTTAAACCCCAATCCTCAGATTTCACAACAACTTGGTTTATGATGACATTTCTAACAGTGTACACTCAGGATATGTAATGTATATGTTCATCTATCTTTATATGAATTCTTGAGTTAAAAATCTGGGCTACAGGTTACACTTTACACTCACAAAAGTGTTTGAAGTTTAAAAGTTGATACTACTGGAAAAATAAAACCTAAAAATGTAAAGGAGTCTGGGAAGTTCAATTTGCATCCAGCTTGGACAGTATAGGCTTTCAGACACTACCTATAATTAATCAGCCAAAAGCTGGAATACCAGTCGTGAGCAACATTGCTGAATAACAGCTTTAGGTTTTTGCATACATACATACGAACATACACATACACACAGAGGCACTTATAGGTGCACACAAAAAGATACAAATGAAACAACTCTCTGAATATGTAGAAAAGTTAGAAAACAATAGAAAATAAGTCCTGTGTAAGATTAGAATCAAATGATAATTTTAAATATTAGAAAGCCTTCAAGTGAACTTTCCCCCAGAAGTTGAGAATATTACATAGGTAGGGACCAGAGATAGTAAGAGAGTCAAGTAATCATTATTATTATAGGATCCATGGTAGAATGAATCAGGGAACCCGGCAGGTGCATCTGAAAATGTTCATATCCTGTGTCAAATGTTAAAACATCTTTGAAAATAGTACCTAAACAGTCTGAGCATTCAGTCTAGTGGATAAGATCATAGGAGAAGTTCAGAATTGCTAGTCTGTTTCTAGATTAAATAAACAAACTATGGCAGGGCAAAGTGCTACAAGCTTGGAATTCTAGCACTCAAACAGGAGATTAGAGAGTGGAATTACATAATGATACCTTCCCTGGACCAGGTAGAATAATTTTGTCTCAGTAGAACAAATCAAACAACAAAAAAGGAATACACAGTTGGAAGTTTGGGCTAATTTTGTCATTATGTTTTGAGAAGTCAAGTTTCCTATTGAATGCAACTCATATATATCCTCACTTGTGTTTTAAATGCTCTCTTCATTACAGAACATTCCTAGATGAAAAATAGCTCATGATTCCCATCCAAAAATTTGCAAAAGTAAGTAAGCCTCATTCTGTTGGATTCCAAATTAATGTTGAAGGATTACAAAAGCTTAAACCTGGAGAAATAGCAAAGTTCGTCTAATGTAGGACTTTGTAGACCTTGTTAAATTAGAATTTAGATTTAAAATATATTTTTTGGTTTTGTTTGTAATTTCATATTCTATAGTATACTACAAAATTCTTTTTCAGTAGAGGGATTAATTGAAAAATTCACAAATGATTCTGGCATTCTATTTGTCTAGATATTCTTTCAAGAGAGTTATAATTAGAACATAGTTAATAGATATTTCCCACAGTTCATGTATACTATGTTAAGGTGAATAATCTAGACATAGTTGCCAAAAAATGGATGACATTAATTTATACATTTAGAAAAACCAATTTTTTAAGGGTTTGGTTTAATATGGTATGAAGAGAGTAATTGTGTGACATCTTCTTTCTTCTCCCTATATGTAACACAGGAAGTCATTTCCTTATTTACGTGCCTCTGTATACATGGAGAAAAATGCTAGGTTTGGGGTTTGTTTTCAATTTTGTTTTTGTTTTATTGGTTCATCCTAGAGCTTGAACTCTTGGTCTGGACAGTGTCTCTGAGCCTGTTGATGCTCAAGTCTCATGCCCTACCACTTCAACCTCAGTGCCACTTGAGTCTTGCTTTTGTGGAGAATTTTTTTGGAGATAAGATTCTAAGAAACCTTCCTGCCTGGGTGGGCTTTGAACCATAATTTTTTTATCTTAGCATCCTGAATATCTATGATAGTTAAAAAAGTATAAATATAAATAATATTCTGATCTCAAGAATACTAGTGGAGGAAAAATGATGCAGCTCAATGTATTGTGGTGTTCTTTTCAGAACAAGGAGGGCGTCATATTAGCAGAGGTGTAGTATTTTTTCAAAATAGAGATAAGGTATTCATGATGTGAATTAAGGAATTTTAAGGTGCCCCTTAAAAGTTGGAAACTGTTGGGCTAGGATGACTTTATGGCATAAATCTTGGGATTGATGGTCATAGAAATAATAGCTTACTCTGATAAACAATAGCTTACTCTTGAAGAATTAATTATTACACATGCTTCATAGTTTTATCCTCTACCAGAATGTGGCTATTTTTCTGTTGACTTCTCAGTCTGTAACACCCCATTGGAAACAACATCTATTGCAAAATTATATAACATGCGAACAGGTACTGTTTGGAATCTCCCAGAAATGTTGAGAATTTAAAAATGAGTAGTTATTAGTCATAGGAATTTTGAAGAACGCATATATTCTGTCCTCTTAACAACTTACTTACTTTTAAAAGTTATGGGTTTCCATAGCATTAAACGGTTTTCTGTTTTAGAATGAGAAAATACTAAAGTTATTCTTTTTTGAAAAATTTGGCAAGTATATTGTGAAAATATTGTCTAGTTGGATAACATTCAAGTTGATGACCCTCTGATAAATAAGGGTTAATTAATTCAAATTAGATGCCAAATAGTATTGATTTTTAAAATATTATTACATAAAGAATATTATTTCCTGTGCCAATACAGTGAAATTATATTTTACGCAACTTATTTTTCAATTTTATTATCAAAGTGATGTACAGTGGGGTTACAGTAATTGTAAGGTATTAAATCATAACTTTTCAAATTTGTTAACCTTCTCTCATTTTCTCACAGTTTTCCTTCACCCCTTCATCCCTCACAAGTTGTAATGTGCATTTCCATTATATTGTCTTGTGAGTATTGCTATTGCATTGGTTTGCCTTTTGTCCTTTGTCTCACCATTATGCTTTTCCTCTTCCCTTCGCTAATTAAGGTAAATGTGTATACAATACAAAATGATATACCAGAAGGATAAACCATAGGAGGAAAACCCAAAGAAAACAGAAATCACATAGTTCATCAAAAACAACAACCACAAATGAAAAAATCTGGTTACATATCTTGGTATTAATTTTGCTTAGCACCAGCTAATATGGTTATATATATGCATAACAAAGCCACTGGAATATAATAGCTGCATGGATACTATATCATGAAAATAGCATGTTAACTTTTTGATGGTAATGGTGGAATTAAGATTGGTGAATTCGCGGTTCTGATAAAGGATTTTCAAGAGTTTTAAAGTTATGACAGGTAAATTTTAATTGTTCAAAATTTTAACAACTTAGCCTATTACGAAAATTTAAATTGCCTGGAAGAATAGTTTTCATGCAAAGAAATCTAAGGAGACTTAGTAGAGAGGGAGCAATGTGGATGAAGATGTCTCTTTTTCACACTAAACAAACAAACTTGTAAATCCTGTAGGGTCCCTTGGAATTTTCCTTACCCAGGAAATATATTTTCACTGTTTGAAACAAGGTTGTATTGGAATTTAAATTCAAAGTACTTAAAAAAATAAGGCATCAAAATTTGTGAATTTACCTTTAATTACCAAAGAGTAATTCTCTGAAAAAGATAATTTGAGTCAAAATATTTAGGGAGAAATTGCCCTTCACAATGAAAGAAGGTGTTGGGATTACACATTTTTGTTTGTAACACTTTCCACAATGTCTTTGGATGTGAAGCAGTGAAACACAGAAAAAAATCTGATTGGATACTTCAAACCAATAATTTCACATTTCTATGTGGCTCACAAAAGTGATATCCTTATTAATATGAGATAGTGAAGACTTCTGTTATTACATATGCCAAAAAGTTCAGAAGAGAATTGAGCAAATGGAAAAGTTAATAAAAAAAATTTTCATAGAAGACTTAGCTAAGCATATTGTATTCAGCAGTGAAGGAATGCCAAAACTTTTTGATATAAATTGTGTTAGTATTTTTACTCCCTAAAGTGAGTTTACAGAGCCTATTTGGCTCACTACAATGCAGAACTGATTGAATGAAGACATGAAAATGAATTCAACGTCCAAATGAGGCAACTTAAAGAGTTTTAAAAGAGAAATAATGAAGATTTAACAGTGGTGGAGCCCATCTAGTCCTTCAGCTTCACTAGACATGAAGCCAAGAAGCTGTGATTAATTGGAACTCCGGCAAGAGCTAAGAGGAGGACATAGAAGTAGGACATAGAAGCATTGTCCTTTTGTAACAGACACTGTCTTCCAAGGTATGGGTCATTTAACTCTATTCTCCTCCATACATCTTGGTGAACAAATGCAAGACCAAGAGAAAAATATCTATTGAAATAATTTTGCCTAGAATAACTTCACTGTTCCTGATATAGTATCTAAGGAGAACCTTAAAAGAGAAGATAAAAGTGCAGTATTTTTTGTTTCCTATCAGCATCTTGTTAGGAAAATATATTTTTGAGCTTAGACAATTCTGATTGAACCAACAAGTGATGGAGTACTTATTTTTGTGGTCACTTTATACACAAGAAGTCTTTTAAGGTAAAAGAAAAAAAATAGCCGAATATTTGTGATCACAGCTTCTAGGGCTGTATTCTGGAGACAAAGTTTTACATTAGATTTCTCCTCATTAACATAAATGTTGTTTCATGGCAACCAAATGCAAGAGGGTTATTTAATGGACTCATTAAATATCAATGGCCAATTAAACAGCATGAAAGAAGAAAATGGCAAATAATATTTAATGAATTACTTTGCCAGAAGAAAGAAGGAAAAATATAATTCAAAATCAATTGACTTAAAAGTATGAAGAAAGAGTAGTGAAGAGATATTAGAGAAAATATATTGTTTTCTCTCCAGTGGAGTAATGGGTTCATGATCTTGTTTCTTCCACTCTAACCTCACAAGCTACCAAGTGTGTCTCAGGACTGGATTATCCAGTTCAGACAGAAAACTCGTAGAAGAAAGATACTATTTGCAGCAGATGGAGGTGATTTATAATCTTAGACAATCTATCTAATTCTGTTCAAAATTCTCCCCTATCCCTAACTTCTCTCTTTGAAAAGTTTTGTTTGCTTTTCCCAAGACTGCCCTTCATTAATTGATTAAAATTTTGAGAGGTCATATTAAAACTCTCTGGAGATTGCTGTTTGGTTGTGATTTTTCTGTTTTTTGTTTCTTGTGTTTTTTAACTGAATTTTAAAAGGTTATGCAATTGTTTTACAATTAAATATATCCATCTAATTGTCCAATGCTCCTAGATCGGAGTCACTCCTTCCATCATTCTCAACCAACCCTTTCTTCAAGATTTATTTCCAATTTACCACTTCCTTTATCATATGTGTACATTGAATATTCTAGCTGTACTTGCCCCTTGTTCATTTTTCATTCATTCTATGTCTTTACTATAATTCCTCTCTGGTTTCAACTTCCTGATAGTCATTGTGTTAAACTGTCTATTAATACTTTGAATGGTTTATATGCATTCCATGGACTTTCAATCCTGCATATTCTTGAACTGATGTCAGCTTATATTTCCATAATTGATTCATCTGCAGCAACAATTTGCTGGAGACTGGAGAGGTGAATCACCTAAACAAGATTTTTTTCTCATCCATTTGGAAGATTAATCTTTAGTCAAAAAGAAAGTTACAAAAATGGCTTAGAATGTATTCCTAACTACGAATTTTTATAAATGGCTTTGTACAATGGTGTGATTCTTTTATTTTACATGGAATAATATTTTCTACTGCCTATAAGTTTTGGAAAAAGAAGAAAATTAAAATTTATTCCCAAAGAGGAATATGATAAAAATAGAAGACAGATATTATCTTTGTCATATCTCTGATGAATACCCATATTCAAGACTTAAAGTCATATTTCTTACTATGTTAGATAGAGGGAAAACATAAAATAACATATGATAAGGCAACTATTTGTGACTTTTTAAAGTGTACCTTATTAAATGATGAAATTTATTAGCTCACGTTTGGGTTTGAAATTTAGGAGGCTAACCTATTTAACACATTTCTGGAAGGCCCTTACTGAAAAACACAAATTGTGGGTTGTACTATTTCTACACTTTAATGAATGGTTGAACGTGTTTGGCATTAGTGCTGTGTAAATAATTCAACTCTATTGTAACTTGCTCCCTACACTTAAAAATCTTGTAATGTCACTAAGTATCATCAAATTGTAAAATGTCATTTTGACGAATGTGATTTTAAAAAGTTTATTTGAAAAGGAATACACTTTCAGAAGATTAAATGTAGATTATCATTGGTTTGAGAGTGACATTTTTATACCACAGAACCATGTTGTACTGAAGTCCCAGTGTTTTGAAGCACTCCTTAGTGCTTCAAATATTTTTCTGAATTACATTTGACCTCTAAGTCAAGTTTTCCGGCCTTTGGTAGACCAATTATGGATCTATCCTTCAAGGAACTATTTTTTGGCCCACTTATGTTGGAATAAAATCTTTCATTAATCATAGGGGAGGGGTATTAAAAATAATCTTATGACACTTTGTGAACTTGTTCACTCATATGGGCTGGTCATCTATAAGTTGAATGTTTTAATTACAGTACTTTCTCTCAAATTTTGTTATTTCATTCTTCATTTTAAGTTGCCTTGCATTCCACAGTTGCTTACTGCTAATACCTGCATCTCAAGGAATTGGGACCCTGAAATATAGGAAATGAGAAATTGAGGTTGGTCTTCAATTACTATATGCTGACATGTTGCATGGGCCTTGGTGAGAAGTCTTGCCCCTGTTATCTGATGATGCAGGTAACTGGGACCTGGGATCCTAGGACCCATGGGGACTGCAGAAGGATAATGTTTTTTTAGACATCTTAGCAAAATTTGGGTATAATCAATAGGAATGCTTCCGAAATATGGAGAAAAACAGTTTGGGACAAGACAGTTAAAACAATAAACAGAGCAGCAGAGTAAAATGCATTATAGATTAGAGGAAAACATTGTTTTTTACCATGTGGATTCAGAAGACCAAGAACAGTTAGAATGTATCACAAGTTTATACTAAAGACATTGCATTGATACTTTTTATATCTAATATATATTTTAAACCTAATTATTTATATTCCAATTCTATTTATTGGAATAAATAAATATCAATTTATTTGTCAAATTGTCAACTAATTCTAGTAAGTTTTACTGTGTGAAATATAAAATCAGCACATATAAATATAAAATATATAATTATATATAATATAATTAAAAAGCACAGGTTTGCATTGTTCTGTTGTAGTTACTGTATCAAAGACAACTCTGTTTTAAAGTATTATTCCATTATCTCTACCTTAGTGTTTGATAGAGTTAGACCTAAAGATTTACCATTTGTAGATTTACAGCATGGAGGCAAGAGGAAACACTGTGATTAAAACAGTATCAATTTAATGCCTAATAACTAGGAGAAACATATGGACTTCTCCCGCAACTATGAAAATATTTGGTGATAAAAAGGCAGTAGTGTAAGTTCCTGCCTGGTTGGATGATAGACAGGCCAGGACATTAAGTAATCATGCATATGAACAATTTTTTCACCTTCTTGGCTTTAGCTACTTTTGAAATGGAAGGTATAATAAACAATTATATTTTGATAAAATACATTCTAGTCTGAACAGTTCTGTTTGAACTGTTCATCTCTCTATGATCCCTTGTAACCAAGATTAGTTTTGTTCTAGTAAGACAATCTGTGCTGTCAGGGTAAGATATTCTGGTTGGTCTGTTCCCACATGGAAGAAGGGTAAAGGCTCAGGTAGACATTTGTGCCAGTAACACCTCATTTGGGAAAATATCAGCTGAAGAAGTTTAGAAGTAGCTCTAAGCAATGCTTACTTTGAATCCATTAGGTCCACATAGCTAACACAGTTGAATAAATAAGTACTTGAAAAAGCCATCACCTTTGGACCTATCTATAAATAATTGAGAGTATGATCAAATTCCAAATAAAAAGACTTAAGATAGTCATTGACAAAAAAATTTGCAAATGTGAGCAATTGATTGATCAATATAATTTTTTCTACTATTCACAGAATTTTAGGGAAATAAGATCGATAGCATTGTTAGGAACAATACGGTTTCCTTGTTACAAGTAGGCACCCATAGATATAGGCTTGTATAAAGATTGCATCATTAACTACTTAAATTTAGAGGATAATACATGCTTCAGCAGCACTAATACTCAAATTACAATGCAGAGATTAACATGGCACTTGCACAAGGATAACATGAAAATTTGAGAAGTATTCCATATGTTTCATTCTTCAGATGCAAGAAATGAAAAACAGTTATTAAAACAAAATTACAACTGTAACAATACACGTAATTCATATAATTAAATTCAGTTTGACATCAGTGTATTAAATATTCACCTCATAAAGGCGTTTACATAGCATAAACTTTACAAAACTTTTCAAATTAGACAAAATTGTCATTTTATCCCAAAGAAAAATAATATTAAGACCTAGAAAAAAAGGAATCAAACTGTTTCTATATGGAATACAATCAGAAAGAACACATTAATGAACCTCAATATTATAAAATAATGTAGAATTCAAAGTATATCTAGGAGAAAATAAAATAAATTATGAACATTATGCAAACATAGAATATAGAATATTTTAAAATATACTTTTTCAGACAAGCACCAGAAATATTTTAGTTTCTGTACTACTCATTTCAACAGGTAAGTTAAAATTGTTTCTGATTAAAAAATCACAAACTCTGAAGAAATCATTATACATGTATACAAAAACTATTGAATACATTTTGACATCCAATGCAGGCAATTCACTTGGAAGAATTCTGCGGAATCCATGAATTTTTACAGTAAAATATTGGTGTTGCTGGGCACATGTGGCTTATGCCTATAATGCTAGCTACACAAGAGGCTGAGATCTGAGGATCATGGTTCCAAGGCAGCCTGGGAAGGAAAGTCTGTGGTACTCTTATCTCCAATAAACCACTAGAAAACTGGAAGTGGAGCTGAGACTCAAGTAGTAGAGCGCTCACCTTGAGCTGAAGAGCACAGAAATAGCTCCCAGGCCCAGAGTTCAAGCCCTATGACAGACCAAAATAGAATATATTGCTCTTATTTGGATTGTGAAAATATTTTGTAGGGACACAAAAGATCGACTTGCATTTTTGAAATTTAAGAAACTTAACCCGACCATTAGGACATAGGTGAACAATTTGTACAGCCTTCCACAACTTCATAGAGGTAGTGATACATACTTATCCTTTTGGCAATATCAAATGCAATTTTTTCTATGTTGTTCTCCAGGCCTGGTTTTATATAATGGTTCAACAGAAGGAAATCAAGCATATATTTGCTAGCTCAATTCTCAGCAGCAAGATGTAAGGGGGACAAGTGGCCTTTAGTTGGGCATTGGTATCTGCATCATGATGAAGTAATAAAGAAGTCACTCTGGTATTATTCCACGTATATGCACTGAGCAGGGGTGTCCATTCATCTACAGTTATTGCATGTGCCGCTTGAGACACCAACTCACTGACAATGTCTAATTGTCCACTGTACGCTTCTCGATGAAGATTTGTATACTCATCGTCATCCCTACTATTCACATGAGTGGCCTTTTGGGAAAGAAGTCTCCGCACTGTAGTAAGTCGAATATTTTTGGCAGCCCAATGAAGAAATTTGCTTGGATCCTTCTTCATTTTTTTTCTTGCAATTGTTATCATTCCTTATTTTTTCATCTTGTTCTTCATATTCCTAAGAATTGCCTAACCAGAAACTTTGAGTGCCAGTGGGAATGAGGTGTCCATGTATTTTCCTAATAGTTCACATTGGTTGAACTGGTCAGAAATATCCAGTGAATTTTCCGCAACTGTTTATTCACCATGATTTATTTTCTCTTTTTCCAATTTTACTATTCGAAATTATTCTCACTGGAGAGTAGGGAATTGATGGAGAGCAGAGGAAAGATGTTCCTCCGTATTCAAATGTACACACTGAAAATGAGGACCAGTGATGTCTTCATGTGCAGCTTATTCTAGGAATGAGAAATTAGGAAATAACGCCTTCTATATAAATGATTTGGGAAATGGCAGAGCAAAAACTGAAATGATGCAACCAAAAATATGAAAGCAAAATAAATTAGGATAATTATGGAGCAATCATATTATCTATGAGAACCAAGAAAGGGAGAGAGAGACAGATGATGTGCAATGACCTAGCTAGCCACAAAATCCATGCCTCTGATCAATTTATAGAGCAAACAAAATTTTATTTTATAAAAAAGATGGGAATAGAATTTATGTATTTACTTGAAATTAGTAAATACATTTATAGTAGCCTACATAATGAGACATAACTTTGACCAAATTACAGACAATAAACTAATTCCTTGATAATTCTAGCAACAGATCTGACTGAAACCAGGTGAATCACACTTTTCCTGTATAATGAAGAAATAGTAAGGTAGTAAAGCAGCTAGAGAAGGCAGGGAGATTGTATCTGTGACAAAACTTTGTGGAAATTGGTATTGAGGATTTCTTACTGGTGATCCACTAGCACTGGAAGCATGATTCTGAAATATTGATTTCTGATTCTGAATTATTGATTTGATCATTATATTCTCCAAGAAGAAAAATGAGAATTGATAGTTAAGGACTACTAATACATTTTGACCTTCTCACTAAGCACTTTCAATTATTGAAATCACATGAAGACAATAGACAGGCCTACTTTTTAAATGAAAGCAAGTGTCTTTAAAAAAAAAAAAAACAAGGAATATATGTAGTCATGCAAAGGACTTCTATTTTACCAATGCCTCATACATTTTTCTAATGTTGGATAACAATAAATAATGGATCTATTAGAAAGCTCTTAAGGCTCATATGTTCAATAGTGAGTTCTCTTACACTATAATATGATATTTTTTGTGTATGGTCTTAAGAATAATTTACATTACTAACTTGAATTTCTGACAGGACAGTATCATCACTGTACATCTTGCTTCTATACTCTCAGTTTTAAATTACTATTTAAGTATGTGCATTTGATAACTACAGAGGAAAAATTAGAAGCCACACTGATGTCTTCTGTCTTTAGTAGTAGTTAATCAGAAAGATGAAATCTGAGGATTGTGGTTTGAAAGCAGGCCAAGAAAAAAAAAGTCCATTAGATTCTGATTTGAAAGTAACCAGAAAAAGCTAGAAATGGAGCTAGAAATGGTACAAGCAGTAAAATGCTAGCCTTGAGAAAACTGAAACAAAAAATAAATTCTGGGACAAAGCCAGGCCCTGAGTTCAAGCCCTAGTATTAGCACCAAACAAATTAATAAGGTAATCAATTAATTAAAAATAAATTAAGTGGTCACATTTGGAAAGTCAGGTAAAATGTAACATGGGTGGTGATGGTTCATGTATTATTTTGTAATAAGGCATATTATCATTTGTCCTAATCACTAATATTTTATTTGAACTTTTTTGTACAATAAACCCTGAATTTAGCATGCATGTACATGTGTGTGTACATGTGCGAACATGTGTATACATGTATATGTGTGCGTGTGCTGTTGCAATGTTGCTTGCCAATCTGGACAGAGTGAGGCTGAAAAGAGCTAACTGTCTTGCAATGTTTTATTTATCAGTGTTCTGTCATGTCATTTCAGTGGAACCACCCTTCTGTACATATTATTTGTCTACTAAAAAAGTCATCATAATCAAAGCATTTACAGCATTAAGTTAGATAAAGAGACCGCTTTCAGCTCTTATTGTATGTGAGGTAAGAAGATACAGACATAATTAGGTAGTAAGATATTGCTGTAAGATGATTGTCAGTACAAAATTCATATTTGACCTCTTAAATTGGTTATACTTTTAATATACACTCATGGAGTGATTTGGACCGACGTGACCAAACAGGTGTTACTCTCTGGTTATTCCTGTGAAACACAAGTTGGATAAACTCTTTCCGGTTTTCTGTAGAAAATCACTTTCTTTACAAGACCATATCTATTCGCACTAAGAGTTAATCAAACCCATATTACGTTTGAATATCCCATCTTATTGACAAAATAAGTATTGTCGATATGCTTGTTAGATATTCCTTCCAAAAACGAACAAACAAAAAGGATGTGTCATGTCCAGATTGTGTATGCATTTGAAGGTGTTTTGTACATGCACAGGGATCTTTACCAATGGCTCTTTTGTGGGAGTAACTATGGCAACTTTAACAAATAAGGCTTTTTGAATATCTTTTCCAATATACATAACATCCCAGAGGAAGTCTTTCAATTTCTGAAAGTCCTTTGAATATTTTAGTATTATTTCAGTTCATTGACTATAGAGCTAAAATTTCTGAAATAAATATTGTTAAGATCTGAAAATGTAAGTGGGCATATAGGCTTTTTCATGCATCATTTTATGAAAACCCAGTTTTTATGAAAGTAAATGGAATAGAATAAAAGAATGTAAGTGAATTGGGTAAGCTAATTATTAGTATAACTTTGTTTTCTATTAACAGTCCATTGAATGTACTGCAGTTAAATTATTTCCTTTGTGTCTCTGTACTTCAGTTAGTTTTAGAATCTTTATAGTTATGAGTGAATGTTTAGTATAAATAAAGGTCTTTTTAAATGATTAGAATTAACCTTGTGTTATGTGTCCTACTCCCAAGAAAATGAGTTATTTTTAAGTGTTAAGAGTTTATCATTTTCATTATCATTATCATAGGGAATCATTATCATTATCATAGGGAATTTAAAAATCCAGTAGTATTGATGTCTTTTTAAACCAATTGTATTCACAAGTTGGAGAATCTTTAATTCATACTTAGGTCTTGGTGCTTATGATTTTTAACCTCTCATTCCTAACATTAATATATCAGACTGCATTTTTGTGTATACGAAAGGTCAAATATTTATCTGGGGTGAAAAGTGATTTTTATATCAGTCTTTCTTTAATAACATTATAAAGTAGTACATTTCTCTCAAAATGTTGGGTATAAAAAGCAATCAAAATACTTCTAATGGTAAACAATTTAGGTGAGCTACAATATGGAAACAATTGCTCCAAAAGACCTGCAGTCTGTTTCCATCAGGAATTGGGCAGGTCATTCTTTCAGTAAGACTGTGTTAACCAGAGATGGGGTCCCCAGGCAGTGCAGTGTTGAGTGAAGGGATAAAATATGATTTATAGTATTTTGAGCTAGAAATCAAGAATGTTATAGTTTAGCAGTTTCTTTCACCAGGGAGGTATAAATTGATTATGAACTTGGAGTTTTCATATTACAGTTACTTATTTTCTTTTGTTGTTGTTGTTGGTCATGGGGCTTGACCTCTGGGCTTGGGTGTAGTCCCTGGTCTCTACCACTTGGACCACAGTGCCACTTCCAGTTTACTAGTGGTTTATTAGAGATAAGAGTCTCACAGTCTGTCCGGCCCGAGCTGGCTCTGAACCACAATCCGCAAATCTCAGCCTCCTGAGTAGCTAGTATTACAGGGGTGATCCACCGGTGTCCGGCTTAGTTACCTATTTTCTAACAAAGATAAAGTGAAATATTATTAGAGTGTGCACAATAATTTTGGGAAATTTTCCTAGAATTAGTAGACTGAGTGCTGGTATTTAGTTATAAAATAGACTGAGGTTATTTGATATGGTGGGAATGGACCGCAGCCTAACACTTACCGTGTGTACAATGTTGTACTAGTAATTCCAACTCAGAAGACTTACATATCCTCATCTTAGAATTAAAAATAGAAGTAGTTCTACTTTATAGGATTATTATGAGGATTAAATTAGATACCAAAGGTACAGTACTTGGAAAAACAATCATAGTTTGATATTTTCTACTTGTTATTTTATCATGTGATATATTCAAATATTTGTACTGTGATTTTTATATTGTGTCTATTTAGGATAGGCAAAGTGATGTATTGATATTCATTGCGTTGTTCATTTTTCTGTTATTATGAGGATAATACCTGCAAAGAAAATTTCTGAGAAGAAAATTATCATATTGACTCATGGGTTAAGATCAGATGTCTCCATTGTTTTTCATTATATTTTTAGTAAATAGTTGTACGAAGGGTTTTCCATTCAATGAATCAGTTTTTAAGTATGATGGATCTTTACATAAATTTCTCACATCCTTCCAAACCTCACCCCACTTTCATTTTTTCCTAGTTTCATACTATCTGCATTGAATATTATGGCTTCACTCTCTACTTCCGTAAGTCTCTAATCCTTCCTTTTGACTTCCCCTCACATTTTCCAAGTGATAGTTTCCTGGTATTCATTTTGTTGGATTAAAAGTTCAATTTTATAAGAAATTACACCTTTTAAATACTCCTCTGCAAATAGCATGCTTTGATTAATACTGTTGTTTAACTTGCATAAAATTCTGGCTTCCAAATACGCGTCCTTTGTGTGTCTGGCTCTGACGTCGTTTACTTAACATAATTTTAGATCTATCCATTTGTTTGCAAATGCTGTAACGGTCTTTATAATGGATGGGTGCAATCCAATTGTGCATATGTGCAACACTTTCTCCAACCATCCCTCCGCTAAAGGGCATCTGGGCTGATTCCATAAGTTCTCTATGGTGAATAGTGCAGTAGAGAACATAATTGTGAGATTGATTTTACTGTAACCTTTGGGAAGAATTCACCACTGTTTTTCTGGGAGCAACCCTCTAGCCAATTTTCCAGAATAAGCACATCCTTCATCTCCATCACAAGGTTTTTCAAGTTCTCAAAAACACACTACCCCCTACAGGTCTGAATCAGCTAAAACCACACTGTGCCCATATTCTTGTTGTTGTTGTTGTTGTTTTCTGTCCAGACGAGGGGCCTGAACTCCGGGCCTGGGCGCTGGCCCTCAGCTTTTCTGCTCAAGGCTTGCAATCTACCATTGGAGCCACAGCGCCACGTCCAGCTTTCTTCTTTTTGCTTATGTGGTGCTGAGGAATCAAACCCAGGGCCTCATGCATGCAAGGCAAGAGCTCTACCACTGAGCCACTTTCCTAGCCCCGATGTGCCCATATTCTTTTAATACATTTTTCATAATTTTACACATAATTTAGTGAGAATCTTATATGTACTTTCCTAATGTGGTAATGAGGGATATGACAATAGAGTAAAAGTAAGAGATATGGAATTTAATTAGCTACTATCATATTTAAAATAATTTTCAGCTCTCATAGCATCACTTACTATTATTTTAATCTTTTATTTGATTACTTCACCTATCCCCTAAATTATAGCATGATTTAACTACAAAGGCAAAAATGTGTGGTTTGACTTTGACACTCATGTGTGAGGATGCAAAATATGGGCAAATAAAGGGATTGGAATTAATAGCCATTATCCATTTTGTTAAATGGTTTTCTTAAACTGATTCTCACAATTCATATTTCATTCAACAAGAAACGTGACTATTCCCTATGCCTTGCTCCTCATTAAACTTGTTTCCATGTTATTTTGTAATGAAGGATGATTTCATAAATCTACTGTAGATACAAAAACACATTAAAATATTTCTATATGTATGCATTGATATAAATATACACACATATATTATAAAAGTTATAATGATAAATTTTAACTTCTGTAACTACAATTTACTAAATTATTAAAAACATGGACGTCTCAGGCCTGGAATCCTGGTTACTCAGGAGGCTGAGATCTGACGATCTTGGTTTGAAGCCATCCTGGGCAGGAAAGTCCATGAGCCTCTTATCTCCAAACAACCAACAGAAAATCAGAATTGGAACTGTGGCTCAAAGTAGTAGAGTGATAGCCTTGAGAGAAAAGACTCAGAGATATCACCCAGGCTCTTAGTTCAAGAACTAAAATCTACCCCCAAAAAGTATTTAATTTACACCTGTGTAAGTAGAGTATTTCTTTCACCCAAATGCACATCCATGCTCATTGCAAGGTAACTCTGTTGTACCTGGAGTACCACATAATATTATCACATAAGTAGAAAGCATTGCAACATGGGTAAACTCTATCTCTCTCATGGATTTTTCTCCACTCAATATTCAAATCTTGCAATTATTCCAATTATTTAAAGTCATAGCTTTTGTTCTTTAATACCCATAATATTAGAATTTCAATTGAGTGTCTTGTGTCTTCTAAATGGATGTTCTTACCACTTTGGCATGCCCCCAGCCCTAAATTATCCTGATTAACTTTCAGATTGAATCTCGCTTCCTACTTGTGTATGATCGTGGGCTCAGTCTACTTCGTGTTATTCTTCCTGGAATTTAGAATAACAGGTTCCTGGCATTGTGTACAGATCTTTCGGTCCAGTCTGAGCTTTAACCACTATCCTCACCACAGTAGGCTCCCATGTAGTCAGGATTTTCATAAGCTTATCATAGCTATTTTTTTTGAGTCCGGTCGTGGGGCCTGAACTCTGGGCCTGGGCGCTGTCCCTCAGCTCTTCAGCTCAAGGCTACCACTCTACCACTTGAGCCATAGCGCCACTTCCGGCTTTTTTCTTTTTGCTTATGTAGTGCTGAGGAATCGAACCCAGGACCTCATGCATGCAAGGCAAGCGCTCTACCACTGAGCCATCTTCCCAGCCCCTATCATAGCTATTTTTTAAAAACCTTTGAATTTCCTGCAGGTTCTTGAGTACTGAGTTAATTTGGGTTTGCTTGGGTTGTTTTGTTTCTTTTGAATGTATGTGTTGAGTTGTTCCTCATTTTTCCTTTTGTTTCTTTCACTCAAGTTCTTACCAATAGTGCTGAGAAACCAAATCTTCTTTCTCAAGATAGTCAAGGTAAAAAATATTTATTCCAAAACAATTCCAGTAACATTTAAACACCTTCAGGAATTTCGAGAAGATGGCAGAGGAGAACCTGGTGGCTAAACAAGTTCTCGCAGAGAAAGCAGTTCTAATGTTCCAGTGAACAGTCCTAGGCACACCAAGTGTGCATCACAGTACAGAGAGTTTGGCCAGAGAGGGAAAATCCAGGTAAGGAGACAGATGTGAGCATTTTCCAGCAGCCATGGCTGCAGCGGCTGTGGCGGCTGTGGTGGCGTCCATAGCCACCATACCTACAACCCAGAGATTTTGGGACAAATGTGCCAGATGCAGCAGGTGAGCAGATTTTACTCAACACCAACAAGAACTGACAAATAGCAGATATCTTCATCCTGCAGATAGCAGAACATAGGCTACCCAGGAACCAACACTCCCGCGTGAGTACAAAACTGACATTCTCACTGCTTCTCAAAGGAAGCAGAGGAGGGAAGGCCACTCCTCCCCCCAACAGCGGAGATATCCATCTTTGATACAGACAAAGGCCTGGCTAAGCAGCTAGCTCCAACTCAGTCCTTTGATGAAAACAAAAGAGTCATTTAGCGAGTCACAAGTACCTACCCTGACCTGCCATTCTGAACTCCACAACCAGGCAGAGAAAGCTACACCCATGAAGGAGTGGCTTTCTTCACTGGGTAAAAAGAGCCAGAGGCTGCTCCTCTCTACAGCAGCCCTGACAATCAATTGAAACTCAGTAAACATAAACCCTGAGAATGGCTCCAGGCTGGGCTCTGTGAATGTCTCAGAAGCTAGCCCCTCAGGGAAAAGCTACTGTTTTCTGAAAGGCCTCAACTTTTCCCAGAACCCAGCCTTTTCACAGCAACTCCAAACTAGAGGAAACAGCCATCTCCCTCTTTTGTGATACTCAAAGCAGATCTCCCTCCCACTGAACTAGCCTCAGAGGAAGATCACAAACTTCTGGGTAAACCAACAGAATTTTTTCTGCCTGCCCAAACAAACTGACTTAAAAAAACCAATCAAGCCACAGAAAACGAAACACCATAAGCAAAGCAGAGACTCCACCAAGAGTCTGGTTACTGACACAAGGGAGATACAGGATCTTCCCATCAACACCCCAAAAACAAAATCAAAGAAGTCTTTTTTTATATCTTTTAAAATATTTACTTTTTAATTATAAAAAATTGTTTTTATTAATCTTTTTTTCTTCCTCTTATAACTCCTATTTTAGGTGTATATGTGCTTTTTTAAAAAAAAAATCTCTACTGACCTTTAGGTATTTTTTGTTCTTTCTTTCTCATTGATTTTACTTTTTCATCTTTTGTTCTTTTTGCATGAATTATTTGTTGTTCTGCTTATCCTCATATATACCTGTCATTGATTATAAGACCTTATCCCCCATTGTGCACATACTTAATTCATAAATGTATTCCTCAATTCAAAACTTCTTAGGATTAAATTCCTTAATAGCAGTATTATCTATTTATACCTATACAATATTTGAAGTATTTTTTAATTTATTTTTTTATTGTGAAAATACTGTACATATGGGTTAAAATTACATGGGCAAGATAATGAGAACATTTCTTATCAAGCATTGTAGCCTCCTCCTTTGTTTCCCCTTCCCATTCCTTCCCAGCCTCCCACTGCCCCCCATTTAATCCCCCCCCCACCAAAGTTGTAAAGTTCGTTTTCGACATGACAACTTGTACTTCTCATTGTTGCAACGGGTATCTTATTTAAACGACTTGTTTTCCTCTTCCCCTCCACAAATAATTATTTTTTTAGTTTTTCAGGTCTCCTTTCTATCCCTCCCCTCCTCTCATCCTATCCCCATTCATCTCTCAATGTCACTTCTTTAAATTTTCATTACTTTTAAGAGTTTCCCTTTTTAAATTTAAATATTTGTCTTTCCATTTTTTTATTGTCTCTTCTTTTAATTTTTTTCTCTCTCTCCTTTCATTCTTTCCAATCCATTTCCCTCTTGAGAGTAGGACTTGGTTAATTTCACTCTCCTTTTACCTATCCACATCCCTCTATCCCTATTTTTCCACACCTTTCTCCCTAAACATAATAATTTCTGGTTTGTCAAATTCTTCTTTGCTATTCTTACCCCATTAATACATAGTTGTTTAATGTTGAATAGACTGTATCTCTTGAAATAGATTGTATCTGCAGATTTTGACTATGCAATTACAGGACTTTGGTTGATGCTTGCCTTAAAATGGTGTTCTAGCACAAAACTAGCATTACTTTCATCCCAAATGGGCAGAACAAACAAGAAAAACACAAGGAAAAATGGCAAGTCCGGGTATCTCAATTCCCACTCAAGATAATCAGGTGATAGAACAGATAATGAATAATCCAGAGGAGAGTTCCCAAAAAGCTCTACAAACATTACTGGTAAACATGGTGAATGAAATGATTGAAACCCTGCAAAGGACTCAGTGTGAGCGTGATAGGGAGAGAGAGGAGGCAAACCAAAGATCAAAACAGGAAGCTCATGGGCTTGAGGAAGATACTAAAAGGTTGATACTGGAATTGTCTGAGCAGGTTGAGAACACTCAAAGAGAAATAAAGGAATTGCATGAGCAGGCTGAGATCAGACAAAGAGAACTACAGGAATTGCATGAACGTGAGAAATCTAATCAAAGAGTAATACAAGAATTGCAAGAGCGGGATGAGCATAGACAAAGATCAATAAAGGCATTCATGGAATCCATAAACAGGCACCTGAAAGGAGTCAGGGAGACCACAAAGAGAATGCTGAATGGAGGCCAACAGAAGCAATGGGAGTCCAAGGAAACCATAACCATTCAACTAAGTGATTTGAGAATAAACACTGAACACAAGTTAAGGAAGGAAAGAATTTCATACAAGATCTAAAACAAAGCTCCAACAAAGATTTTGAAGCCATAAAAACCGACCAATCAGAAACAAAAGAAATGAAAAAATGTAGTAGAAAGTCTTGACAGTAGGTTAGACTATGCAGAAGATTGAATCTCCGGCATTGAAGATAGCCTAGGTATTATAGAGAAAGAACATACAACTATCCAAGACAAATTCAAGAAATATGATAAATCTATTCAACACTTGGAAGACACCATCAGAAGGTCTTATCTGAGGGAAATGGGTGTAGAGGAACACATAGAGACAGAAGTTAATGGTCTAGAAAATTTGTTTAACAGGATCCCAGCAGAAAACTTCCCAACACGCAAAAAGATAGGCATATTCAGATACAAGAAGCTTTTAGAACTCCAAATAGACCAGACAAGGACAGGACATCCCATCATCACATTATAATCCACACGGGATCAATTCAGATCAAGGAAAAGATCCTTAAAGCTGCCAAGGAGAAAAGATCAGTCACCTATAAAGGAAAACCAATTAGAATCACCTCAGATTTCTCAACAGAGACAATTAAAGCAAGAAGAGCCTGGAATGATGTATGCCATGCCCTAAAGACAAACAACTATCAACCAAGAATAGTGTACCCAGCTAAACTCTCCTTCATAACTGAAGGTAAAATAAAAATCTTCCATAGCAAAGAAAAACAAACAATATATGTCCATCAAATCAGCTCTACAAAAGATACTTAATGTCCTACACATAGAAAACCACAAGACCACAATAAAGCCCAAGAAACCACACGCAAACAGAATCCAAGAACCATAGGAAGAATCCAGTAGGCGTAGCTCCCAAGAAGGAGGATAAAATGGCAGGAACATCCAAATACCTCTCAGTCTTATCTCTCAATATTAATGGATGTAACTCCCCAATAAAGCGAACGCTTTCTATGAAGCCATCATTACCCTCATACCAAAACCCTCATCAAAGAAAGAGCACTATAGACCCACTTCTTTCATGAACATAGATGCAAAGCCTCTCAACAAAATTTTGGCTAATCGATTTCAACAATTCATCCAAAAAATCATACACCACGAGCAAACAGGATTCATTTCAGCGATACAAAGCTGCTTCAATATACGCAAATCAATTAACATAATTCATCACATCAAAAACAGCAAGGATAAGAACCACAGGGTTATCTCAATAGATGCAGAAAAAGCTTTTGACAAGATCCAACACCCCTTTATGGTGAAGGTCCTGGAAAAATTAGGAAACCATGGAACATTCCTCAATACAATAAAGGCTGTGTATGACAAGACTACAGAAAGCATTGTACTCAATGGTGAAAAACAAAGCTATTTCCTCTAAACTCCGGAATGAGACAAGGATGCCCACTCTCTCTTCTGCTCTTCAATCTAGTATTAGAATGCCTATCTACACCAATAAGACAAGATGCGAACATAAAGGGGATCCAAATAGGGTAAGAAGAAGTAAAACTCCCCCTCTTTGCAGATGACATGTTCTTGTATTTAAAGAATCCACTCCCAAGTTACTCAAGGTGATACAAATCTTTGGCAAAGTAGCAGTGTATGAAATTAATCCTCAAAAATTAATGGCTTTTCTGTATGCCAACAACGAGAAAATTGTGGCTGAAATTAGGAAAGCAACTCTATTCCTAATAGCCCCACAAAAAATGAAATACCTAGGAATTAACTTAACCAAATGAGTGAAGGACCTCTATGATGAAAACTTTAAATACCTAAAAAAGGAAATCAAAAAAGACTTAGAAAGTGGCAAAAAAAACCCTATGTTCTTAGATTGGAAAGATCAACACCATAAAAATGGCAATACTTCCCAATGCTATCTATAAATTGAATATCAATATTCCAACCTCATTCTTCAAGGAAATAGAAAAGGCAATCCAAAAATATATATGGAACAATAAAAGACCACGTATAGCAAAAACGATCCTTAACAGAAAGAACAGTGCTGGAAGAAAATCAATAACAAATTTCAAACTCTTCTAGAAAGCCATAGTAATCAAAACAGCTTGGTACTTGTGCCAGTGCACAAGAACAGACCTCAGGACCAATGGAATAGAATTGAAAACCCAGAAATGAACCTAAAGAATTACAGACATCTTATCTTGATAAGGCAGCTAAAAAAAATAGAATGGAAGGAAGACAGCCTCTTCAGTAAATGGTGCTGGAAAAATTGGTTAACTACTTGTAGAAAACTAAAGCTAGATCCTTATATATCACCCTGCACCAGAATCAACTCCAAATGGATCAAAGTCCTCGGAGTCAAAACAGACACTCTGAAAACTTTACAGGATGGAATAGGAGAAACCCTAGCTCTCCTTGGCAAAGGACGAAATTTTCTTAATAGAGACCCGGAAACAACAAATCATAGAAAGGTTGGACAAATGGGATTGCATGAAGTTGCAGAGCTTATGCATGGCAAAGACAAAGCTAGCAAGATCAATAGAAAGCCTACGGATTGGGAGAAGATCTTCACTATCCATACAACGGACAAGGGTCTCATATCTAAAATATACTTGGAACTCCAAAAAATTAAATCCCCCAACAACAAATCCTAAAAGAAACAACTGCCCAATAAATAAGTGGGCTAAAGAGAAACTT
This sequence comes from Dipodomys spectabilis, assembly GCF_019054845.1. Taxonomy (NCBI): domain Eukaryota; kingdom Metazoa; phylum Chordata; class Mammalia; order Rodentia; family Heteromyidae; genus Dipodomys; species Dipodomys spectabilis. The sequence goes on along the minus strand of NW_024870984.1, from coordinate 6,270,370 downwards.
CTCTGAAGAAGAAAGAAGGATGGCAATAGACACATGAAGAAATGCTCAACCTCCCTAGCCATAGAAAAATGCAAATCAAAACAACATTGAGATACCACCTCACCTCAGTTAGAATGGCTAAAATCAAGAACTGTAATAACAACAGATTCAGGAGGAGATGTGGATAGGGGAACCCTACTGCATTGTTGGTGGTAGTGTAAACTTGGTCAACAACTTTGGCAAGTGGTATGGAGGTTCCTCAAAAGACTCTACATAGAGCTCCCCTATGACCGAGCAATCCTACTTTTGGGCATTTACCCAAATGATCACAAGGAAGACCACGCTAAAGCTCCCAGCACAGCTATGTTTATGGCAACATTATTTACCATAGCTAAGCTTAGAACCAACCCAAATGCCCCTCAGTAGATGAATGGATCACGTAATTGTGGTATATATACACAATGGAACTCTTTGCCTCCATCAGAAAGAATGATATTTCCCCATTGTCAGGAAAATGAAAGTCTAGGAAAAAATTATATTAAGTGAAGTAAGCCAGGCCCAAATGCACATAGGCGCCATAGTTTCCCTTATTGGTAGTAAATAGTATATGTCTGAGACAAGCAGAAAAGGTAAGATTCATTGATGTTATGTGAAATGTACCCCAACATAATTATTCAAATATTTTTTTCTTTCATGCGATTGTTTGTAATATATTTATAAGATGAATTTTTGTTGCTTTGTATGTCCCTCCCCCACGATATAACTCCTGTTTTCACTGTATTTTATGTTGGTATAATTTGTGGAGGGGAAGGGGAAAAAAATCGTTTAAGAAGGAATAGAGTTGGACCCATTGTAACAATGAGATTTACAAGATGTTATGTCGAAAAACGAACTTTCAAACTTTTGCAAGGCGGGGAATAACGGGGAGGGGCAGAAGGGGTGAGATGGCAAGGGATAGAAAGGGGAAACAAAGGAGGAGGCAACAATGCTAGATAAGAAATGTACTCATTATCTTGCCCATGTAATTGTAACTCCTCTGGTATTTTCAGAATAATAAAAAAAACCCTTCATACCTATTAATGGTATATGAATTCTATGTGCTTAGAAGGGTCTTTTTATATTCACAGCCGTCTTTGGCATACACAGACAGATCATGGGTTATATGAAGATAATAAATTTCCAGATGCTTGCCAGGAGGAGTAAAACCTATAGTTATTTTTTTTCCCAGAGGCTTCCCTGTTCATGAAAGAAATATGCTACTTGATGCAGGAATTCACAAAACTACATTACTAGGAAGAACTTAAACAATCATCCAACATTACAGAGTTGAGGGAGATGAATTGATCTCCTGAATAATTTACTTTTGGGTCAAATAAAAGCAGGCTGCCATGAAGAGAGTAGACTTTAGAGAAACATGATGAGTTGTATGTAAATAGTTGCTTTGCTAATTTTCTTAATTTGTGAACTAATACAGGGAAATAAAGTACAGCAAGGTAAAAAAAAATAAAGAACTCTGCATTGAAATACTCATTTGTGTGTGTACACACACGTGCATGTTCATGTGCTCATGCATGCATTCATCATTCCTGCTCTAAGCATCTGTGCCCCAGGATAGTGGTCTACCACTTGAGCCACTGCTGCACTTCTGGTTTTTTGGAGATAATCACATGTTTTTTCATGATTAGACTGGCTTTGAACAGTGGTCTACAGATATCGGCCTCCCGAGTAGCTAGCTAAGCTAATTCACCCTCTGAGTAGCTAGTTAAAATTCTGTCTGTCCTCTATGCTTCACTGCTTTTTTATCCTTTTCCTGAGGTAATCACAAGCCTGTCATCTATGTGTCTAATTGCTTTAAAAATACTGTTACTGCTTGGCACCAGGGGCTCCAATCTATACTCTTAACTACTTAGGAGGCTTGAGAACAAAAAGCAGGACAAATTTTAGGGGAGTTCCTTCCCAATCTATACCTGGGTGCATTGGATCATTTCCACCATCCTGCACTATTTAGAGACTAAAATTGGAAGGACTGCAGGATCCAGGAAACTAGACAAGTTGGTGTGCAACTCGGATGCCATTGATGCATCAGGTGCATGTCCTTGTGGAAAGGGAACCCCTATCCTAAAATTAACCACTGATATAATGCCAGCCTAGCATTATTGTTCTTGTTAGGCTGGAATTATATCAGTGGTTAATTTTAGGATAGGGGTTCCCTTTCCACAAGAACAAGTTGAAATCCTCACAATTTTCCAAAACCAAAATAAGTACATACATTAACATCCCAAAACTTACTACAATCTGTTCTTTGCTCCAATATCATCTTTATCTAATTATCATATGATGTGACAGAATAGCTTCTTCATTAAACTTATGATATATTTTAAAAGACCTAAAAAATTCTTTCTCACTTATTAAGTGCAAACGAATGGCATATTGCCTCATTCTTACATATTTGACTGCCACTAAAAATCCATTCAATGATTATTATAGTAATATATTCTGATTTATTACTTTATTTGTAAAAGATTTTAAACATTTTGCTTTTGTGCTGACGTTTAAGTATTTAAATAGTATCATCAAAATATATTCCTTGGTTACTTGGGGCAGTTTTTTATAAAGTTTTTAACTAATGGCTTCTAAGAATTCTTAATTGCTATATTATCTGTTTTATTTTTAATTTCAATATAATTTTATTTAAAGGTAATGTACAGAGGGGTTACAGGTACATAATTAAGGTAATGAGTACATTTCTTTTGGAAGGAATATTGTTATCTCCTCCATCGATTTTTTTGGACACTCAATTACTGATGCTTTTGCTGTTGGTATTGTTCAAATGTACTTTTGCTTTCTTTGTTCATACTTTTTTATTATAAAATTGATATAAAAAGGGATTACAGTTACTTAAGTCAACTAAAAGGTACACTTCATTTTATTTTCTATATTTCAAATTTTGGTCTTAATTAATTATTTTCTTGTTTTTTAAGATAATTCTTTTTTCAGAGTTGTAGGATTAGTTCATTTAATTTTGCATGATTTTTACACATGTAAATTATTCACATATATGTTACTTTTAAAACATTTAACATGTGAATATTTAATATTATTTTCTTAATTATTATATGGTTGGTGAATTCACATAAATTGGTTTTCTTATAGTTCTAAACATATTTTTCCAGGTAACAAATAATTACTGTATTTTCAAGAATCACATACTATATTAAGAAAGGCTTCATTTCCTGGTCACTTTTTTGTAAATATTTGTACTTGAATTAAAAAAAAAAGTTTGAGCTGGGCATGGTGATTTGGGTCTTCCATTTTCTACCTATGGTAGGAACTGTGAATAGGGTTTGTAATTCGGGAGAGCCTGAGAAACTATGAGACTTTATCATAAAAATATCCAGAGTGAAATGATTTGAGATATAGCCACCCATAGCAAGATATAGAGCACCTGGTTATCATATTCTAAATCTTGAGACTTAAACACCAGTAACATTAATCTTTTGTCAAAATTAAAGGATACATGTTTCAAAATGTTTATTATTTAAAACTTATTTACAAAGGTTCTCATATCTTCTATTTCTTAATTTTCCATTTACTTAATCTATAAGAATCCAAGTATATTGTGATTATTTGATTTCTACTAAATGTTTAAATAGTATGAGCAATATTATGATTTCATATATTAATCAATTTTTAATATTTGTGATATTTCCTCTATTTAATATTATAATATCAATGTTCCAAATGTGTGTATGTGGTATGTGTATGTATGTGTGTGTGTGTGTGTGTGTGTGTGTGTTTTATGGTTTTTGTGTGTGTGTGCTTTGCGTGTACCTTTGTAATGCTTGGGAGATCACACCATTATTTCACATATGTTAGGTCAAGATTTTACCACTGAACTATACTGTGTAGTTATAATGTAAATAATGTTTTAAATTATGACTTTAAAATTTTCATTCCTAGTATGTTTTTTCAAAATTATGTATGATTAAATGTGATACATTTTCTATCCACGTTAGCAATTTGTATTGTTATTTCCACTGCTTTTTCACTTCCAAATTCTTGTGTTTGTTATTGATAAAGGTTTTACTTTGCTTCTTTTCTCTCTTCATTCTTTTTGCCTTTAGAATTTAGCTATTGTTTCCTTTATTTCTTTGGAAATTAATTATCATATTGCTATTACAATTTATTTACATTGTAAGAGGTCTATATAATGCTTTATTTTCTATTTTATTTTTCCTATCTTCTCTTACTCTCAGTCCACACTATTAGGTGGATTAAAAAGAACTTGATTAAGGACCCTTTGATTATTTTCTTCCTTCTCTTCTCTGAAGTCTTTCTGTTTTTGAAACACAATAACAATGACATACAGCTCCTAGGTGGTCCATCATTCTATCCCCTTTCACTCTTCTCTGTAGTCGTTATCATTCAACTTTATTATTCTATAGTGTTATCTAAATCTTAACTCATTCCTAAATTAATTTTAGTTGTTTGAAGCATTCTCTAAAGACGTTTTTCACTATATAATATCTGGGGTCTTGTGTTTTCACAAGGTGCAAATATGAGTGACTATCAAAAATCTAGATATCTATAGAATATTGGTCCACCTGCTCAATAAACTAGTATGTAAATTCAAGGAATACAGGTCAATCAGAACAATCTTGTAAAATGGTGTAGCTTGAGCACTCTAACTAGATTTGAATCTTATTACCATGTTTATTAGTGAAAGAACCGACACATAGAAGAATGTAACAGATTTATCAAAAATAAATTCTTAGTTTTATTGTCAATAGATTTGAAAAGGATGCCATGACTTAATGAAATAAAAATAGAATATTAAATGGGTATATTGGCACTACTGCCTCTCTAGTTTCAAAGAATGATCTTAGACTACTACCTCAAACCTTATACAAAAATTTTTAAATGAAAAATGATTATCAAACTAAATGTGAGTTGTAAAATCTTACAAAACATACATGTAAAAATTCATGACCATGGATCAGTAACGGTTTCCAAAAATTTGACATGGAAAGCATTAGTGGCTAAAGAAAAGCAAGAATAAACTAATATCAACTGATGATCTTTCTTAATTCTATGAAAGTAGTGAAAACATATCCAACAGATAGAGGGCACATATTTGTTAATGCTACAATGTTAATGCTACAGTGATCCTGAATCTTAAGTACTATTGTATCTTCTAATTCTGTATAAATTTTTCCCGAACAGGGTATTTCTATAAAGAACATATGTAAATTAATAGTCAATAGGAGGAGCATGTGAATTAAACTCCTCTTTAGTATCTAAGAAATAAGAAAAAGAAAATTCAGTAGTATGACCATAATATAAAAAGATGACACAAAATATAGTAATGCATTTGTGGAGAAATTGATATACTTCGCATAGTAGAATGATTTGTGTAATACTGCAGTCATTTTATTAAGCAATTTTTCAAGTCTTCAAAAGGTCAAAGAGAATTGTATATGTTCTAGCAATTACACTTCTATGTATGTATTAAAGAGAAGTAAAAAACTTGTATGGATCGGGAATGTAGTTCATTGACTGTGCACTTGGACAGTATGAGTGAGAACCTGAAATAATTCCTCAAAACAAATTTTGAAAAGACACCCTATAGAAGATGTATCCGGGACAAATTCTTGTAACTCAATTTTATATCTATTTTAATATCTGTTCTAAAATTTATATCATTTCTATTTGAAGAAATCCAAGTTTGTGAAAATTAGGCTTGGAATACCTATGAGTGTACAATTCACTTCCAAAGCACTAAAATGTATACAATGAAAGGAGATAATATATTGTATGTGAATTTCATGTCAGCAAAAAAATAAAACTATAGTTAAAATTTCTTCCTACAAAATGCAAAATACCTAATGTTTTTGGTGTTGGCTAAAAATTCTTTGTAAACTACAGTTTCTAAAACAAAGATGTGATATCTGTTTATTTTGAGTTTTTTGTCTGTTTTTATACTTTATGCAGAGATAACCCAATCAAAAAATGTATGTGATAACTGGAAGATCTAGGAATTATACATCACTTATACGTAATTGATAACCTTTTCTGGAAGAAACTTTTAGCAAATGATAGAAAACACAAATCTATGCATCTGCATTTTTTGATAGCCATAAGTTACTTGCTCAATCCAATTGCTTTTCTCTACTTTGCTAGAAAAAAAGTATTCTCAGGATAAGAGCCAATAACGTGAAAAGAAATAAAACATGCAATCATCTTGATTTATTTGTGACAAAAACAAATGAAATAAAACAATTCCACTTAAGCGACTTCATTATTAGTATCTATGAAGATGATCCTGAATGCCAACATCCATTGAATTTTTGAAATTTTAATTTCTACGAACATATGAAAATTAGAATAAGAAAACAAATATAGTTTTAGAGAAAACCAGCCTTGGAATAATTTTCCTAATTGTTTTGAAATTACAAAAGAATACCATTAAAATTATCCTTTCCTATGGAAATCATTTAAAAATGTTTATCACTTATTATAATTCAAATACCAAGCAAGAGTAATTTTACAGAATAATTACAAATATTTTATTACTAATGTAAAATAGAATAAAAGACAGTCCCAATATATTATCATTATTCATAATTTTAATCATTTCCTAAATATCTTAAACAATCTAAATAGTCATGTCTTTAACATAGACGTAAATATTCTATACTTTTTACCTAACATTTTCCATGGGCATGTATTCATGTTTCTAAGAAATGTTTACAGCAGGTAAAAGATGCTTCTGTGAAATTAATGTGATATATTTTGTTGTTTTTCTAGATGTTGTTTGCAAGGTTATGCATTGTCCCTAAGCCATTTTGTGTTCAAAGCCAGCACTCTACAACTTGAGATATAGAGCTAATTCCTGGTTTTAGTGGTTAATTGGAGAATCTAACAAGTACTTTTCTGTCTGGGCTAGTTTCAAAAACAATTCTAAGACCTCATTACCCAGAATAGCTCGAATTATAGGTGTGAGTCACTGGCACTTGGTTTAATGTATTTTTTAATTTTAATTATGTTTCAAGATTTTTGTTTCATTATAATGTATATCGTTCTACACATAAATTTAGATATATGTATATATTTCTGATGACAATCTCTAAAAATGTATGTCTTTCTACACATAATATATATATATATATATATATACATATATATATATATATATATACAAATACATTTCTGAAGACAGACTCTTTCTAAAACTTCTTATGCTACTATTTTTTTACCTTTTTATTTCAAAGATATACAGTATGTTTTTCCAAAAGTTTCCTAGCATAAAATATCTAATATTTCAATAGAATATAGCGTTTATTACTTTTAAGGGAATTTTAGATATACACATGATATTGTAGTATATTACTTGAAATAATTCTGTTCAAACTCTTAAATATTTGTGTGTAGTGGTGAGGAGAGAGGAAGTTAATTCATACCTGTTAGGAAATTGCAATACCTCAAAAATCTATTCTATAATATGTTATAAGCACATAGCCAAGCTACCTGTTATAGTTTAGTTTTTTTGTTTCTTTGTTCAAAATTTTAATATGGATGCATGCACAGTGGTAACATTAAAATTATTAATCAAAAGACAAAATGAATAATCACAAAATCATAGATGCACATCAGAGTTTCAATAGTTACCACTTATGATTCTAATAATAATTTTGATGAGGATAATGATGATCACAGAGTACCCTGATAATGACAATATTGTGATTGAAAAGGAAAAAACTTTACACATTTTTGAAGCTATATTTCCCATATTAAATATATAGTAAAAAATAGCGTTGCATTACATACAATAAGAATAACAAGAAGAGAGTGTCAATATCAAGAAATACTATCACATAAATGGGTAGAGACAGTAAAAACCCTAATGTTATTCCTGAAGTCTCTCTAATGTATACACGCTTTTCTTGGTGGTATTAATTTCTTATAAATAAAATTATTTATTTCCACATTTTGATGGACTAAGGTATAGTTTTCTGCTTAGTGTGATTAGTTCAAAAACATTCTCCTATAGATACTATTCAATAACCAATGTTTCCAATGATATATTAAGGGTATGTTCTTCAATACATCTGAAAAAACATGACACTATTTATTTTTACATAGTACCACTTACATATCTGTAGTTACCTTAAAATGACATAGACCTTAGAGCCAGGAGGTAAAATTTATTTTTATTTCTGCAGGAAACAATTTGTGACTTTATACCAACAAACTGAATTTGAGTCTTTCCTTATTTGTAAGGTAAGGTGGAAAATGTAAGGACTCTTCACTTTTCTTTTTTCCTGCTCTAGAAGTCAACCCATATATTCATTATTTCTGGTAGATTACATCCATTTATAGATGAGAAATGTAAGGCCAACAGTCAATGTAGTGAGTAAATAATGATACTAGAATTTGTGTCTGAGTTCTTCACTCTGTGTGCTTACAGAGAGAGTAATTTGGTGATGGAGGGGACCAATATGAAAAGACTATGGGGAAAAAGCATACTTTGGATATGGTTGTTTTAGGACTAGGTGACAGTGTTGAGTAAATGAAACAGGCTGGTGTCAGGGGCATAAAAAGTAGTATATAGAAATCATTTGAGTGGGGGCTGGGAAGGTGGCTCAGTAGAAAAGCGCTTGCCTTGCATGCATGAGGCCCTGGATTCGATTTCTCAGCACCACATAAGCAGAGAAAAAAGCCGGAAGTGGTGCTGTGGCTCAAGTGGTAAGAGTGCTAGTCTTGAGCTGAAGAACTTAGGGACAGCGCCCAGGCCCAGAGGTCAGGCCCCACGAATGCACCCACCCAAAAAATAGAAATCATTTCAGTGACAGAAACTGAGAAAATCTGTATCATTCATCTTATCTAATGGGAGGGAGTAGAAGGGTAAGAAGAAATCTAATGTGCTTCCACACGTTTGGCTGGCAACTCTGTTAGTGCTACACTTAGTTATAAGGACCACAGGTGGAAATGATGGATTTAAGGGAAAAAATCTGATAGTTCTAAAGTTTAGTTGCAAAGATGGGTCTGTTTAGACATCATCAAAATATCCACGACCATGAATATGAAAAAGAATAATAAAATTGGGGGCATTATTGAAAGGAAAAGGAAAAGGAAAGTTCTGACACAGGTGTGAGCAATGTGGGCAACACTGTAGACAAGATTGGAAGAAAGAGATAAATAAGGAAATAAAAAAGTAACAAACACAGATTTACAGAAGTAAAGAAAGGAATTTGCAAGAAGATATAGAAAGAAATATGCTGTTTGGATTTGAAAAGTAAAAGGACATAGACAAGTTCAATAAGATCATTGTTTTGGTGAAAGTCATATTGATAAAATTTTGGGATATGAATATGAAGCCATAAAATTCTGGATCCATAAATTCAACAGATCCTGTTGATTTTAAATGTTGAGAACCAATGCTTTTATCCTGAACTTAGAAAAATTATACAGATATAACTGTCATGAACTTTACTCATAGGTATTGTGTGAACATTTTTGAAGACTTTATTCAGGAGATTGTAGTTTGAACTACAGCACAGACAAGCCTAATTTGTCCTACAGTTCCAATGTGTGGCCCATGTATCCACATCAGTTTTGGATTTTATTGAAATATTTTTAGATATGTTTGGATGTCTTATCAGCCTATTCGTTATAAATGTAAGCCAAGTAACACTAAGTATTAGGTTGAACAAACAGCATTACTGATGTGACTGAAGACTCCTCGAATTGATTCTTCTTTAGAATAGAAAATGCCTCAATAGTCATTGACACATCATAACTGCCATATGCTCCATTTAACTCTAGTTCTTGTTAGGAATATCTCCATGGTGAAATAACCCTGTCAATCATCCTGCCACAAATTCTTATATGTAGGGAATGCTTTTATAAACTTCAAGCTTTTATTGAATTGGAGAGTTCAGACTTTACCCTCACCAGTACGACTGAATGCCTAAAAAGGTAAGACATTTTGCTGTAATGCCTTCCTTTCATTTTCTCATACCCATTGGCAAGTAGGGAAGGATTCACCTACAATGCTGACTTGTACTAACACAACATCTTGGATCTAGTGTTAATTCGGATACTTACTAATTAGCTTTAGATTTTGTGGCTATTTATATTTCTCATGGAAAACATAATGAGCCCCATGGAAATTGACCTAAGGAGATTTTCAATTCTAATATCAGTTTTTCTCAAAATGCTTTAAATTCTACATTCTCTAATGTGGGCATAGGGTTACACTGTGGAACTTTTCTCCTCAAAGAGTGAGTACTACCCTATTGCTTAATATGGACAAAGTACTTTCATACATAGACTGGTCTTGTGCAAACAAGAAGTGGTAGTTGAACAATGTTCTTAGCAGTTTGTATAGATGAAATGGAAAGAGAGCAACTATGAACTCAAAAGGAATGTGCAAAAATGCGAAAGGCACAAAGTAGAGTGTGCCAAGGAAATGCTGAATTATAATTTCAAATTATGTGCTCAGGTGTGAGGGTGTGTTCAAAGTACAGCTTAAGAAAATGTAGTTGGGTATCTTGGGGAAAAACTGCTTTAAAATCTTCGGGGATAATTGTACAAGTAGAAGCCCCTAACTCTGACTCTAATCAGCCACATCATCATCAACTTAGGGACTATTTTCCAAGTGCAAAGTGAGAAAAAGAGGGCTCATCACAGTTAGTGTTCAGGTTGAAGTAATGGAAATAACATAATTTTTCTTATAAGACTTCACTTATTTTGGTGGGTTAAAGTAGGAAAAACCCAAGTAAATTTTTTGCATGTACCTAAATTAAGTGGGACATAGTATATTACTCTCTTTTTAAATGGGAAGTTGTAGATTACGTCTTTTTATACTCTAACTTGGGAAAATGATCTACTCTCAGTCGTTTTCTTTCCCCTCCCCATCTTTTGCCCTAACAATTACATAATTTTTATTTCAAGAGACATACTTGAGCTTGCATTTCTAAATCCTTCAAAATTATCTGAACTAATTCATACTTCTGGAAGCCTCCTCTATCTTTCTCAAGGGAATATTTTGTCACTACCATTTTAACCCATATGATATTGGATATCTTCCTGCCTAATTCAGTGCAAGATATACATTAGACTCATCCAGATATCTCAACACTTGTACCACCATGAAATCCTATCTTCATAAAAATCATGATTTTAGAATATCTGGGGAGGTGGCATCAGTCATTTTTGAATGACCCTAAGTGATACTTACATGCAATCATGTTTTAAATCAATATGCCTCTCAGGAGATGAACGAATTGACAAAATGTGGTAAATATATCATATGGAAATGGAAAAATCCTACTAAGTAAAATAAACAAGACACAAAGAAAGAGATTCCATGGTTTCCCTAATTTGCACCAAGTAGGAAATATCTAGGATAATCCTAGCAGATGAGGAGAATGGCTTAGTAGCTATGTATAAGATGATGATGAACAAAATGAACTCCTACATATGGAAGAAAAGGTTTTCTTCGTGGTTGTTGTTTTTAATGTACTCTGTGATTCTTTTTTCTTTTGTGTTTTCCCCTATGGTTTGTCCCCTGCTGTATTTGATTTCAGTATCATGTGTTATTGTATATATATTTATCTTAATTAGGGAAGGGAAGAGGAACAACAACATGGTGTGACAAAGGACAAAGTATAAACCAATGTAATAGCAATGCTCACAAGACAACATAATGGAAATTTACATTACAACTTGTGAAGGGTATTGGGGTGAAGGAAAACTGTTAGAAAAGTGAGGTAGTGGATAAAAAGTCCTACATGTTATGTATTCACCATCTTACAATTTCGGCAACCTCTTCTATATATCACCATGACAATAAAATTAAATTAAAAAATAACTTACATAAAATATAATTTCACTGAATTGGTACAGTAAATACCATTCTATTCCCCCTTTCTTTATCAGAGGGTCATCAACTTGAATGTTATCAAACTATACAATATCTTCACAATATATTTGCCTTTATGTTGAAAAAACCATTACCTCACACTAAAGCAGAAAAGTTTAATTCTACGGAAACTCCTAACTTTTAAAACTGAATAATTGTTAGATGACAGAATATACGTATTCTTCAAAATTCAGATGACTACTAACTAATCATTTTCAAATTCTGATCATGCCATGCCAGAGACATTTAAAACAGTATCTGTTTGCATTTTAATTAATTCTGCAATAGATGAAATTTCCAATGTGATGTTACATATGTAAAAGTGAATAGAAAAAATAGCCACATTCTGGTAGAAGATAAAACTATGACCTATCTATAATAATTAATTCCTGAAGAGTAAATATTTGTTCATCAGAATAAGCTATTATTTCTATGACAATCAATCCCAAGTTTTTATCCTAGCCCAACAGTTTGCAACTTGTAAGGCGCACCTTAAAATTGCCTAAATTCACATCATGACTAGCTTATCACTATTGTGAAAAAAATACTACACTTCTGCTGTGATGCCCTCCCAATTGTGCAAAGAACACTACACTAAACTTTTCTGCATCATTTTCCCTCCAGTGGTATTCTTGAGATCAGAACACTTGCAAATAGTATTTATATTATTATTTTATATTAATTTTATTATGTATTATTTTTATCTATCATAGATATTCAGGAGATCAGAATATCTGAATACTAAGATCTGAAGATTATGGATCAAACCCACCTAGGTAGCAAGTTTCCTTAGATTCTTATTTCCAATAAACTCATAAGGAATAGCCAGACACAAGTGGCACTGAAGTTCAAGTGGTAGAGCAGTAGCCATGAGCAAAAACAGGCTCAGGGACAGTGCCCAGACTTAGAGGTCAAGCCCTAGCATAAACTAAACAACAAAAACAAAATATAAACAAGCATTAAACCTAGCTTTTTTCCCTCATTGTATGAGTAATTAAGAGGTACGTAAGGAAATTTCTTCCTGTGTTATGTATAGGTAGAAGAAAAAAGATGTCATACAATTACTCTCTTGATACAATGTTACACCAAAGCCTCAAAAAATTGCTCTTTTTCTAAATTTATATATTAATAGCATCCATTTGTTGGCAACTTTGTCTAGATTATTCAGATTATCATGTTATACATGAACTGTTGGAATTATGTATTAACTAATTTCTAATTATACCTCACTTGAAAGAATATTCTAGGTAATTAGAATGCCAGAATCATTTGTGAATTTCTAAATTAAATCTTCTACTTGAAAACATTTTTGTAGTATCCTAGAGAATATGAAATTACAAACAAAAAGCATTTATTTCAAATCTAAATTCTAATTTAGGCAGGTCTCCAAAGTCCTACATTAGATGAACTTTGCTATTTCTCCAGGCTTAAGCTTTTGTAATCCTTCATCATTTCTTTAGAATCCAACAGAATGGTGCTTACTTTTTCAAATCTTTGATTGGGAATCATGAGCTATTTTGCATCTAGCAATGTTCTGTAATGAAGAGAGCATGTAAAACAGAAGTGAGGATGATATATGAGTTGCATTTCACTAGGAAACTTGACTATCAAAACATAGTGAAAAAATTAGCCGAAACTTCCAACTGGGTATTCCTTTCTTGTTGTTTGGCTTGTTTTATTGAGACAAATTATACTACCTGGTCCAGGGAAGGTATCGCTATGTAATTCCACTCTCTAATCTCCTATCTTAGTCTGAGTGCTAGAATTCCAGGCTTGTATCACATTGCCCTGCCATAGTTTGTTGGTTTATTTAATCTAGAAACAGGCTAGCAATTCTGAACTTCTCTGATGATCTTATCCACTACACTGACTGCTTTGACTGTTTATGTACAATTTTCAAAGATGTTCTAACATTTGACACAGGATATGAACATTTTCAGATGCACCTACAGGGTTCTCTGATTCATTCCTCCATGGATCTGATCCCTTTAATAATGATTACTTGACTTTCTTAATATCTCTGGTCCCTATCTTTGTAATATTCTCAAGCTTTTTGGGGGAAAGTTCACTTGAGGACTTTCTAATATTTAAAATTATCACTTGTCTTAGTCTTACTCGGGACATATTTACTGTTATTTTCCAACTTTTTCTACACATTCTGAGAGTTGTTTCATATGTGTGTTTACACATATAAGTGCCTCTGTGTATGTGCATGCTTGTGTGTATGTACGCCAAAACCTCAAGCTCTTATTCAGCAGTCTTGCTCCTACCTAGTATTCCATCACTTCAGCCATTCTTACAATGCAGGTTTAGGCTGGTTAATTATAGGTATTGTGGCAAATACTTTTTTTTCCCAGGCTGGATGCAAACTGAACTTCCCAGAATCCTTTACATTCTTAGGTTTTATCTTTCCAGGAGTATCATTTTTTAAACTTGAAACAGTTTTGTGAGTGTAAAGTGTAACCTGTAGCCCAGATTTTTAACTTAAGAATTCATATAAAGATAGATGACCATACACATTACATACATTGAGTGTACACTGCTAGATATGTGATCTTAAGCCGGATGACAGTGGCTCACGCCTATAATCCTAGCTACTCAGGAGGCTGAGATCTGAGGATTGCAGTTCAAATCAAGCACAAGTAGGAATGTTTCTAGCACTTATCTCCAATTAACCACCAGAAAACTGGAAGTGGCACTGTGGATCAAGCGGTAGACTGCTAGCCTTAAGGTGAAGAGTAGAGGAAGTGTGCCCAGGCCCAGACTTCAAGCCCCACAAATACCAAAGAAAAAGAAAAGTAAAGAAATAAAAGATATGTGAACTTAGCCACCAGTTCATTGCTAGTATAATTCCTGCTCTCTCCACATGGCTTTCTTTTTCCAGTTAAGTCCATGCTCTTATATATGACTTGCTTTGAAACTAGAATTATTCTTCCTTTCTAGTTTTTACAAATTTGCATGATTATTTGCCATGATTTAAAGATAGAAGAAGAAACAGAGTGGCCTCATCCTTCATGTTCCACTGAGTAGTAATGCTTTCTCTACATCACTCCCATAGATATACATACTGGCCTTGGCTTTATTGTTTCAAATTTGTCTTATTTGCAGAGTCTTCTATACTGTATTGAACAACCATACTTAAACACAGAACTTCTTTTTCTCCTATTATTCATATTGTTTCTCCTACTGTTAACTTATGTACACTTGTGAAAAAATGTACAACACACACACATATTTCTGAGAACCTTCTTCTCACTTAAAATTGGTCTTAATTTATAGAGCACTTAGGAAATTTGAACTTAATGTACTCCAGGATAATGGTTTTTCATGTTTTTTATTGTAAAAATATTGTTCAGAAGGGTTAGAATTATATATGTAAGTTAATTAGTACATAATCTATCAAGAATTGTTACCTCTTCTTTTGTTTTTCCCATCTTCCCTTTCCTCCTCGCCGCCCCAAATCCCCCTTCCCCTCCCCAAGTTATAAAGTTCATTTTCTACATAGTGTCTTGTAGAACTCATTGTTACAATGGGTCATACTGTACCCTTGTTTCAGCATTTTATTATTTCCCTTCTCCCCCCCCCCCCACACATTAGAAAAAGGCATATGCAAGATGCAGATCACCGACATCAAATACAGTAAAAACAGGGGTTATACCATGGTGGTAGAAAATAGAAGAGAAAAAAAATCACATAGTACCTGTTAGGTAACAATAAAGAAAAATCAAGTTGTGTCCTATCTTGGAGTTCATTTCACTTAACATCATTTTATATGGCTATATGTACATGTACAATGTTTTATAAGTGATTTAAATTCCGTATTTTCTCATGACTAAGTTGTTTCTGAAGCACTTTATCTCATGTACAAAGATGTACTTGTGCTATTTCAATGAAGCCACAAAACGTTCATTTTACCTGGAGCAGCACCATAGATTGTTACTTGAAGTAACTGGAAGGAACTGTTACTGGAAGTGGAAACTGATTCCAAGAGAGGAATTGAACATAGAGAAATGACAAGTTCAACTTAATTTGTGTGCTCGCTTTACTGTACAAGAAAAGAATTCAAAGCTTGAAGGAAACTCTGTCCCTGACTTTTTCGAGTGTGTTTTTTACTCACATAAAACTTGTCTGTAAATTTCTAGTTGAGAGTATTACAAAAGGAAACAATATGCCATTTGAAGGCCAACATAGATAAAAAGGAAATAACGTTGTTTTAAAAGTGTTCTGCTGCAAAGAAACAAAGACATGTAGGTTTAAAGGTAACTTGTGCCTAGATATTTCACTCCTGACATGATTGTCTTGTTGCAGGAGTCAGTTATCCATTACTTTAATCTGGTCCTGAGTTCACCATAGCAATAAGGATTCCAAAAAGCAGGATCCAGTGAGTATGATCAGCAAAAGGAGCCTCTTTTCAAACCAGTGCTTTAAGGATGGTCCAAAATAAATATGTGGACGTTTTCTGCTTTCTTGTTTGTTTAGTTTGTGCTGGTTCTGGGGCTTGAACTCAGAGTCTGGACCCTGTCCCTGAACAGTTGTCCTTCCTGCCCTCCTGCCACCATAGCTAGTACACTACTGCTTGAGCCAAAACTCCACTTCTGGCTTTTTTGGTGTTTAATTAAAGATAAGAGTTTGACAGACTCTTCTGTCTGTTGGCTTTGAGACTGTAATAAATCCAAGTGAGATCAACTGTATGGATTTCTCTTTTGAACCAAGACATGTTAGATGAAGTTTATTATAAAGCTAGTATTCGACAAATTTTTAAAAGAAGAGAATATGTTCAGCAAAAAAACCATAACTTAACTCAGCAAAAGTAGGTGCACTGAATTATTTTGGAATTATGTTCTCTGCTTGGGAAGATTAGTATTGACTTCGTCGTGCCTTTTGAGGAACTTTTTCTGTTGGTCATGGGGCTTGAACTCTGATCCTGGGCGCTGTCCCTCAGCATTTCAGCTCAAGTTGAGGGCTCTACCACTTTAGTTACAGCACCACTTCCAGATTTCTGGTGGTAATTGAAGATAAGATTCTCATGGATTTTCCTGACCAGGCTGGCTTTGAACCACAATCCTCTGGTTTCAACCTCCTGAGTAGCTAGTATTACAAGTGTGAGTCACCAGCACCCAGCTCATATTTGCATTTATGTACACTTAATGACACTATGTTGACAAAGAATGGAAATTTGAATCAAATGGTGTGACATTGCAGCTTTTCAATAAAATGAAGGTAGCAAAAAATATGTCCTCTTTTTCCATGTTCTTACATTAATGACTCATGACCTATGGGACTCTTACATTAGCATCCTCTGTTGTCTGCATATGTGGACTTAGTATGAGAAATTGTTCATAGAGAAATAGAGAAAGACAGATTTGTAGAAAGCAAAGGAGATCAAGTATGAAAGAGCAGCATAGAAGTATATACAACTTATCACACAGAGATTACGAACTAGCCTAAGTTATTTGGTTATTTATAATCAAAAATGGTTCTCTAGAACAGTTTATGGTATAACTTAGTTATTATTTTCATTTATTCCTTCCATCTGGAGTTATTCCTTCTGTCAAAACTATCAATTAACCTCTGCCTTTTTGGTGCCATAACTTACCAAAAAGATTTTCAAATCTCACTTATACTACCCTTCTGATTGTGATTAGCAGTGGCCACTCAAGAGCCTGGAATCTTTAAATTTCCAGGATTAATCTTCACTGATATCAAAGCACATTCTTGGTATTAATTGCCATGACCTATTAACAAAACGTTTTTTTTTTGTTCAACACAGTATTCTAATATAGGTAAAGTACATGAATTAAGGACTATTGATAGGTATCAGTTGGAAGGAGCAATTATATATTCCAAGTATGGGTTCTTTATTTTGCATTTCCTAGCTAACTGACTCTTTTGACAGTCCTGGGGCTTGAACTCAGGGCCAGGGATCTGTTCTTGAGCTTCTTTTTTTTTTTTTTTATTGAGGCTAGCATTATACCACTTGAGGCAAAACACCACTTCCAGTGTTTCTTTTTCTGTTTATGTGGTTTCATGCATGCTAAGCAATAACTGTTCCATGAAACCACATTCCCAGAGCCCTAAATGACTTTCTTTTTTTATATTAATAAGTTTTTTGTGTGAAAATACAGTACAGAGAGGTTATAATTACATGAGCAAGGTAATGAGTACATTTCTTATCAAACATTTTTGCCTCCTCCTTTGTTTCCCCTTACTATCCCTGCCCTCTGATTCCCCCCCAACCACCGCCAAAGTTGTAAAGTTGTTTTTTCGACATAATGTCTTGTTGCAATAAGAATTTCTTAAGATGACATTACTTTTTCATTCGGTTAATATGTATTACAATTTTGGCCAAGTGGTAGAAAAGGAAGTGAAAAACAATACTAAGTCCAGTAAGGCTGACATTCCGATCACATCACTAATGAAGTAGTGTTAAGACCTGCTGGACTCTTAGGGCTGTTGTATGTGATATTATTATGTAAAACACTATTAACTGTCATCCCAGACATCCATAACATTCTGCTTCCACTTTCCAGGTCAAGAACCAAATATGTACGCCTTTTTATTGATTGGGTGTGTTTCTTAGGAAGGAAGAAGGAGGATGAAGTAAGTGATGGTCGAAAAATATGTATATTGGCTCCCTGTCCACATTTTTGCATTTTTAAAAAGTGCTACTGATGAACTCCCACTTACATCTAATTGACTTGCTGTTTGCACAAGATGCAGATAAATGAAGACATTTATTCTGGTGGATAGTCACATATATTAACAAAATCCATTTCTGGAAAAATAAGATACTAGGTAAGAAATTACAAATTTTTGTCTATAAAATGGTTTCTTTTTTTTGGAGAACAAAAGGTAGTATTGAAGTGATTACTCCAACTTTCTTTGAAATTTTATGCTGTTTCAGTATCAAAATGTTCTCTAATTTCTGTAACATCCAAACATAAAAGACATGATTTGAAGATCTCAGTCGTTTTAGAAAATAAGGAAAGTAATAGCATCCTTCCTGCAGAGACATGTGATGGCAAGTATGATTGATTGTATTATGGTTCTCTTTTTTTCCCTCTTTATCTCAAGTGTTGCATATCTTGGCATATTACTCTATGTCCTGAATCAGCTTCCTGTAGGTGAGATTTACCTCTACTCTGCAGTGTCAAGATGGGTCATGTGACTTACTTCAGCTTACAAAAGTGAACCAGAAGTGGTGAAAGGCTATTTCTAGGGGAAGATTTCTATCTCATTATCTGTGTCTTTTTCTCCTTAGCTATAAAAATAGCATATTTACAGAGGGAGTCTTCTTTCAACTTGTGTTGGAAGAGTGTAGCATGTGAAATTGAGGCAAAACTCAAACACAGCCTCATACATATAACACAGGCAGAACTAAGCTAATATTAGAATATATTAAGATGCTAGTTTCTTACCATTCTTTTAGATATATATATATATATATATATATATATATATATATGATAGCTGGCTATAGCACACCAGAATTCAACAAATCCTAAACAAGAACTAAACAAATTGATAACATTTCCTATTAGACCTGCTGGGACCAGGCAAGGTTGGCACTCCACGTGGCTGGGAAAGGCCTGGGAAAGAGCGAGAGCTGGGAAAGAGAGGAAAGAGAGAGGAAAAAGAGATAAAATAGCAGAGAGAGAGCATGTCTGGGAAAAGTGGGAAAGAGAGAGAACTAGGAAAGAGAAGGGAGCTAGAACAAAGAGAGGAAAGAGCTAGAAAAGAGCAGAGAGAGCTAGAAAAGAGCAGAAAGAGCAGAGGTTGTGCAGAGAGAGAGCAGAGAGCACAGAGAGCTAGAAAAAAGCAGAGAGAGGGCGTCTGGGCCTGAACTGTGGAGAAAGGTATGGCCACATCAAATTCAGATGTGACCTCTTCCAGGTGTCCAAGTTGCCTAGGTAACGCAGGTACTACATAGAGCATTCCGGCAGGCACCAGGCCATTTTGGTACTCAGTGCGGTGGGGAAAGGCCTGGGAAAGAGAGCTGGGAGAGCTGGGAAAGAGAGAGAGCTGGGAAAGAGAGAGAAAAGAGCTAGAAAATAACAGAGAGAGAGCAGAGAGAGAGCAGAGAGCAGAAAGAGCTAGAAAAGAGCATAGAGAGCAGAGAAAGCTAGAGCAGAGAGACAGCAGAAAGAGCTAGAAAAGAGCAGAGAGCGATATTACAATTTTTTTATAAATAAGCATTATTCCATGTGATCACTTGTGGGGTTATCTATTTCTATAGATGTGTTTAATCACTCTAGAGCACTGGATCTAATATCCACAATCATTATCCAGATCTTGTGATTGAGATGAGGAAGAAAAAAATATCTAAATTTCTCCTTTTCTTTTCCTCTTCTCCTTTTTCTATTGTGGATTCTCATCTTTTCTCCAAATTCTCCTATTAATTAAGGAAGAATGACACATTGTGGATATGAAGCAAAAGGCTTCAAAACCAGAATTTTATTCTTTCAGAAATAGATGAAGTAAATCAGAGTGGCTCAAGGAAGAATAAAAACATGATTTTTTTTTCCCTTTCTGGATTTCACCATAGACTCTGAACATGACTCTAAATAGCTAGTGAACCATTTGCCTTGGCTAACTTTTTAAAAACATAGTTTTTTTAAAAAAAGATAACTAAAAAAAATTAAAAAAAAATTAAAAATAAATAGTAATTTGTTGTTTGCTTTTGGGAGGCATGAAATAAGACTGCAGTAACATTGTGTGAGTTGAGAGGTTTAATTTTATCAGAATCCAAACATAATGAAAATTAGATGATTTTAAGATAAATAGCCTGTAGATACATTTTTACCTTGACATACCCACAGAGACATATTTTTTTCTTCTTTTCCTCTCCATGATGATTCAACTTCAATAAGCAGTTAATGTAATTCAAATGGATGTGTTTCTTCCCGAAATAGAATAGACCCAAAAAAGTTAGAAAAAGAGAACCAGTATTGGGTAATGCATTTTTAAAAATAGCAGTCAAATAAATATTAACCATAATTCCAAAATAATAACAATCAAATGCTCTTGAAAAGAGAAGATTGTAAGCAGAATATACAAAAAGTGATAGTTCCACAACTACTTCAGGAGCTGCTCTCTGGCATTTAGGATTTCTAGTACATGACAAGGTTTTAATCATGATTAGTTGCTTTCAGGGACTAATTTTTTTCTAGTTGTATTTCATTGAAGAAATATGTTGTTCAAAATTAATGAAAGGATAACAGTTTATAGTAGAAAGAATGCTATACACTCATTTTACATAGCAAAATACCTTTCCATAATATCTGTCTTCCCCAAGTAACTAATCCCTCAAATGTACATTTGCATTATATGTATATAAGTTTGTAAAATAATCACCTGTCATAATCCAATGAACACAAATATGAAGAATTATCAGATAGGGGAAATATATTCAAATGGGTACTTTAAAGTCCCAGGTGTAGTTCGAAAGGACATGATGAGGTTTCAACCATCAGAGACATGTAAAGATGCTACATTAGAAAATAAAGAAAACAACAACAACCCAGATTCTGAATTTCTGGAAAGCAGAACAGCAAGTCAATGCTTTTTCCACTAGAATCATTTGAAAAATATTTTAGCTCTGTAGGTGGCTCGATTTTAATCTAGTGAGACTTCTTTTAAATTTCTGTCCTTTAGAACTGCAAAATGATAAATACGGATTATTCAAGCCAACTAACGTGTAGAAATATTTTACAGCAGATTTAGATTAGTAAACTAATTCAACTACAGCCTTTTCCTGATGCAACTACAGGGACACCACATTTCTTAGTTTTTGAGAATATGAGAAAATGTTGCCACTGGCTTTGTACACATGTATGATGTGAATACTACTTACGGGCCTTACATAAAGAAAACTTGAAATTCTAAATAATATTTAAATAAGAGATTTCTATCTTTATTTTCACATTTGGGGATCACTAAATACCAAAATTATGTAGAAGGCTAGGGTAAGAATATGGAAATGAAATCTGTCTCCTAACATTATAAAGATAATTTATGTCATTTTGAGTTACAGTTTTTAAAGTAATAAAAAAATAAGGTAAAACAGATACAAAACTCAATTTTCTATCCCTCCTAACTTTCCAACAGCAATTAGAGAATCCAGTAAATGTACAGCCATCCCAGGATGGTATAGGATGGTATAGGATCACTAGATGGTCAAAAAGAAGATAACAAAAATGATTCCCCTGGAACAATTTGAAACAAAATCTACATCTACAGATTGTGATATAGCTAGAAAATAGTTTCCACTATTCTAAGTCTTTGATATTTTAGGTTTGTATGCACAGCATCTTTCCACTCTTAAGAAATGACCCTTTATTAACACTCAAGTGTTAGCAGCTTATAACCCAGAAACAAACAATACTTCTAAATGTAAAGAAGAATGATATTAAGAGTAATCAAGGCTACTTCCATAGTTATAGCTGATGAATAATAATGATATTGGGGAATAGTCAAATAATCTTGAACTTTTTCATAACTTTACTCTTCTCCAACACAAGAAGTCCTAATCAAAATATGATAAACATTAATAGAGGATTTTTATATTTTTATTGTTCACTCCAAAGCAAATACACTTTCCTCTTTGCAAGCCTGACTTTGAAAGAGTCAGACCCTCAAAACTATTTTATAGACAAAAGTTTACTGCTTTGACTTAGGTGTTTTCCTGCCTTTGGGTGTTGCTCTCTATTATTTTGGCAACTGCATAGAAAAACAAGATAAATCCATTATGTTTGTGTTGAATTGTTCAAAGTCAAGCTGTTTTCAAACAAAGTTTTCTGTTCCCTTCTTCACTGCTAATTAAAGTTTAATTATTGCTCTTTAAATGCAACAAAACGTGATACTTTTACGTACATTCTCATTGAAATTGATGAAAACAAGAGTGTCTGTGATTGCTTTTTTAATAGTTTTCAAGTATTTTCCTTGGCTATTTTCATTATTGCCTTTGTTCCTGTCTTCTAATCAGGAACAGAGGGTTACCAAAAAATATCTTCCTAAGATATAGGATGTTATGTAGAAAAAAATAGATGTATAATTAAAGATTTTCATCTCCTTAAAGACTGAAAAGCTCAGAAGACATTTTGCTATTACTGGCATTATTAAGATGATTTGCATGTTTTGGTTCTTAAACTAAGTGACATACATGTGAAATGTTACTTGTTCTAGCAATGATTATGGCTTATACTTTTCTTCTCCAGTGAGATGAAACGTCTGACTATTTTGGAGGGCATATTGATTTTAGGGTAGGAGGCTTAATTATAGAAAGCCAAGGGAGTTTCCTAAAACAGTATTGCCTTTCACTTATCACTTAATTATACTTAAAGTATATAAGTATAGAAATATACAAATATGAATTGAGTGACAAATGTGTGATTTACAAATTTGACTCAATGACAACTAATCCAGAAAGCAATTCTTTATATTTATATAAACTAGTATACCTAGTAAGGATTTAAAAATTGTTAGAATATATTTTTCACATTTATTTCAAAATATTTGTTTATTTGTAACTGTTTATTTTTAATTTTTGTTGGTAGTGGGGATTGAAATCTGGGCCTGGACATTGTCCCTCAGCTCTTCAGCTCAAGACTAGTGCTCTACCACTTGAGCCACTGCCAGTTTTCTGGTGGCCCATTGGAAATAAGAGTCTCACGGACTTTCCTGCCTAAGCTGGCTTTGAACCTTGAGTCTCAGCTCTCAGCCTTCTTAGTAGCTAGGGTTATAAGCATGAGCCACTGACTCCTAGCTACACAATTATTTTTTACATAGCTATGAAATATTGCTTGATAATCCCATTCATTTATATGTTGTGTAATAATAAAGCTACATCATATCCATTAATTTCTGCATGTAAAATTTCTTTTTAGGGAGAATGCTCAAAAACTTATCTTCTGGCTAGGATGAAATATCTATTCTTAACTATAATCACTTTTCTTCTTGTGGTATACAATTAATATATTTAGTTTTAGTCCTGGAAGTCTGCTAATTAAAGTGACATAAAACATGAATTGTAAAGTGAAAGAAATTCATGGTTCCATTACTTGTTTTAAGAAAACAATTATGCCTTTTGTTTCCAATTATATTTCTATGGGAATGTGTAATATTCATTGATTTAATTGTTAAAATTTATAACCGTTACATTATATCAAGTTGATTCAAACTTGTTTGGTCCTGGGGCTTGAACTCAGGGTCCCTGAGATTTGTTGCAATTTTTTAACAATTTACCATTTCAGTCATGCCTCACTTCTGACTTTTTTGCTGATTAATCAGAGATAAGATTATCAGGGAGTTTATTTTGTGGGCTGCCTTAAAACAGCAAAACTCAAATCACAGCCTCCCAAGTAGCTAGGATGAGATACATGAGCCACCTGCTCACCACTTGTATATGAATTTTCATAGGCTAAATTGTTTTACACTTTCAATGAGTTCAACTCTTTCATTTTCCTTTCTTATAATTTTAATGCCAAATCCCAAAATTGTCAAAACGTCTTCCGTTGCTGTAAATTTCCATCTCTCTTTTTGTTTTATATGCCACGTTTTAATCCTGCTTGAAGTTAACATTTGAATAAATTGTTATGTTTAAGTCAATGGTCACTTTTTAATTTTCCCAAATACTGCCTAATGTATCACCACTTATTAAACAGAACATCATTCCACAAATGTTTGGTTTTACCCCTTATTAAATATTCCTTGATAATATTTATGTGGATCTAATCTGGTGCCCTACAGACCCATTGAGCTGGATAATCTTTCCTCTACAAATATAACAATTTTACACTAATAGCTTTAATATTGGACAGAGAAATATATTCCAGATTATTTTTCTTTGTCAATGACTCAAAGAGTGCAAGTCAGGTGTTCTTAGAAATTGTCATAAACATAAATAAAACTATGAAGCTGATTGCTGTTGGCTTATGCTTGTAATCCTAGCTGCATAGGAGGCTGAGATCTGAGGATTGTGGTTGAAATTTAGCTGGAATGGGAATATCTGTAAGACTGTTATGTCCTATTAACCACCAGAAAACCAGAAGTGGCACAGTTGCTCAATGAGTAGAGCATTCACTTTGAAATGAATAGCAGAAGGACAGCGCCAGGACCAGATTTCAAGCCCCATGAATGACCAAAAAAAGGGGAAGAGACAATTTATATCTTTTCTCAATTGTATCCTCCAATCGACAAAAATTATGTCTCCATTTATTTAGATGTTTGCTTTTATATTCAGCATTGTATAATTTTCAATGATGGTGAGTAAATAGCACTTTAATACATTTTGACAATGTGTGAAGGTAGCATAAAAAAATTCAAAGAAAACAGCTGAAATATAAAGGGCAATGGAAATGGAGAAAGCCAGAAACGGGTTAATCAGGCCCTTCATCAATATGTGAGAATGTAAGATATTGCAATAAGATATCTTCATATAATTAATATGCACCAATTAATAACTATCTTCCAAAGGCTTTGGTATTCAAGTATGACATAAAGGATAAATACACATTCTGTGGTGAAATGAAAGAAAGATAGATGAGAAAATGGATACTTATAATGATTGTGTAAATAAACTAAGAAATTCAGTCAACATGCTGAGGGCTCATGGCTCATTGGACTCAAAAGTTGCTGGTATCTAAGATAATTCTAAAATGTTAGACTTGATCCTATCTTTAAGACTGCTTAATACTATTGCTTTTTGAGTCAGTAATCTTTTCCTTGTTGCTGGTTGTGGTGGTGGTTCTGGGCCTTGAACCCTGGGCCTGGGCTCTGTCCCTCAGCTCTTCCACTCAAGGCTAGAGCTCTACCACTTGAGCCATAGTATCACCTCTGGCTTTCTGGTGGTTTATTGGAGATAAAAGTCTCATCGACTTTTCCTGCACAGGCTGGCTTTGAACCATGATGCTCAGATCTCAGCCTCCTGAGTGCCTAGGATTACAAGCATGAGCCAATAACTTACAGACAAATAAAAATTATAATATATGTATCGCTATATATACATATATGTACACATCTGTATATTCTTATATATGTATACATATATAGGTATTTGAATATATACACATATAAGTATGACTATATGCATATGTACATGTAGTGTGTACACATATATATTTATTTAAATAGACTTGAATCAGAAATATATTAAGAGCATATTAATGCCAATGAAATACTTTAACCATCTTGAATAAGTTATCCAAAAATCCAAATACATATCTCTATAGTAATATAACAACAATCAAGGAACATATGCAAAGATCATAACATACCTAGACATTACATACATATAGAGATTAGTGGAAATAGAAAGAATAAGATAGCCCTGCACAACCATTATGTAGAAATTGCAATCCTTATACATTGGTGCTTGGCACTTAAAATGATATATTCAGTTTCTTAAATATACTGGAAATCTTTAAGACATTACACATAGAATTGTCTCTATGATCCAGTATTTTGAATTATAATTTTATATACAAAATAGGTTACAACATATGTCCAATGAGACACACGTACAAGAATATACATAGCAAAACCCTTCATAATATCATATAATAAAACATGGAAATGCTCATTGAGGATGTTATTCCAATATACACATGCATACAAAAAAATATGCTCTATCTATGAGAAAAATTTACAGGGACTTACTTTGGAAACAGTGATATTACATGGGAGAAATGGATAAAATAGACTACATTTTCTAATTATATGAGGTTTTTAAAATTGGCACATCTGTAGAGGTAGAATATGAAATAATAGCTGCTCAAAGGGAGAGTAGGTTGAAATGATGACAGGAAATGACTATTAATAAATATTTGAGTATTTTGAGAGGGTAGTAATGATAAAATGTTCCTGAACTGAAGGTGATGTTTTTACTCCAACTCTTTAACATTCTAAGAAGCATTGGACTTTATCGAAGAATCACAGATTGCATTTGCATTAACCTTAGGAAAATTTTTAGAATAGTAGTGGGTTAAACTGAGTGAAAATTTAGAATTTAAAATCACAGAATTCTATAATGCACAACTTTAGTATGTTGATGTATAAGACTATCAAGAAAATATGGTCTGTGATATGTCCTCTGAGTGCCTATATATGACATTAAGAGACAGTGAGTATTCTACAAATTCATGTAAATTGAGCTATGAGATAGGATTGAGAAGGATGAGGGATAATGATCATAAGATGCATTGTATTGGCCATGGAATGTGGCCTAGTGGTAGATGCTTGACTTGCATGTGTGAAGCCCTGGGTTTGATTTCCCAGTACTACATAAACAAAAAAGCAGGAATTGGCACTATCACACAATTCATAGAGTACTAGCATGAGGAAAAAAACTCAAGGACGTTGCCAAGGCATGAATTCAAGCCCCAGGACTAGGCAAAAAAAAAAAGTGCATTTTATTAAGCCGGGCCCTAGCGGCTCACGGCTGTAATCCCAGATAATCAGGAGGCAGAAAATTGAGGTTTGAAGCCAGTCCAGGCAAGAATGTCTGTGATATTCTTATTTCCAATTAAATCTCAGAAAAATCAGAAAGTGCTGCTGTGCCTCAAGTGATAGAGTTCTAGTATTCATCCAAAGGAGCTCGGGGACAGCCCCCAGACCCAGAGTTCAAACCTCAGGAGAGGAAAAAGAAAAAAAAAAACATATATATATACACTGTTAATATACTGCTTTGTCAAACAGCAAGTCCCACACAACTACTTAAAGTTAATTAAAAATATGATAAAATACAAGTCATTTTGGGAACCAGACAAAGATGGTATACAGGGGAAAAAGTAAATATTATATCATGCAGTTTGAGTTGAAATTTGTTCTATAGTCTTCTTAAATCATTTATGAAATTGACAATACTGCCAATTATAGGTCAATTTCCTTGAGGAACAGATTGTATGCTGCTCTCTTTTATATGAAATCATAGAGGTGATATTTTGCCTTGTATTGAACTATATCTGATATTTTAAAGTAGATTTGTCCTAATATAATATTAATTTAATCAATCATTTCATTAGGGTGATGTTGGTTAGATTTTTTCCAGTAAATCTTATCCCCTATAATAAATGAGAGCATGCTGTGACAGTCTCCTATTAATATGAAAAAATACTTTATAAAATTAACTTACAAGGGGGAAAGATTAAACTTGACTTCTGATTTTATACATTTCAGATTATGTTTCTTATCTTCATTGACTTGGGTTGGTGGTGGCACAGTACCCCATGTCAGGAATATGTGTTGGAATATGTGTATTCGTGGAAGACAGGAATAGGAGTGGGAGAGGGCGAAGGAGAAGGAGGGAAGAGAGAGAGGGAGAAGGAAAAGAAGGAGGAGGAGGAAAGGACTTTGATCTGAACACCTTTGATCACAAGTTCTCAGCGACCAAATCTCTACAACTATGCCCACATGAAAGGTTTCACCTCTTTATGGCAACTTAGTGAAAGCTAATTATTAATCTCAATCCTTTATGATTTCAGATTTAATTTCTAGAGTGTTGGGTAGATATTTCTATACATTGTGATAACTTCTGTTCCTAAATATTTACTTGAATTAATCAAAGAAGCTATTTGGCATGGAGGTGGTTTGGTTATACCATTGCTGGAGAAACATGTTGAGTGCAAATACATTTTATTTAACAGATAAGGAAGCTTCAGAGATTTCATTTGGTGACCTTCAAAAATGACTATTTCATCTAACTCATAATGACTTTAATTTTTCATAATTTTATGACATTTCTGTTCAAGTTTTTGTCATCTATTGTTAGATTGTTTCTTTCTAGTTGAAGGAAAAATAAATACTATCACAATCACTTATTTCTTAATTATTCCATAGAGTAGGAATAATATGAATTTCCTACCATTCAAAAATAAGTTATATTCAAGTCTATAGGAATAATTCCATGTAATGGAATATCTTGCTTTATTTCATATGGAGACTGATTCAATTTCTAAAAATCACTGTTGACATAAAATACATGAAATTCAGTGTTTCTCTGAAATGTCTCGGTACTCAAACCTCAGAAATAAATAACTAGTAATTAAGATTTTTATATACTCCAAAAATGTATGAATCTATATTTTATGTCGAAAAAAGTTTTGGTTTAAAAGAAGGGAAAATCATGTGACCACAGTAGATAATATTTAATTTAATGAAAAATTACTTCATTCACCCTAACAGAGCCTATTGCTTTTAGCTTACATGAGAAATTTGATTAACGATCCCTTCATCACTTTTGAATATTAGAGTATTTCAATTTGTGCAAAGATTCTGTCATTTAAACCTTTGAGTGTATATTTTTTCATAAAAATGAAAACTTTTTTTTCACTCTGCAGGTTCAGATTCACTAACTAAATAAATATCTAAATATTAATTTGTTAAATTGAGCCTCTAGAATTCAAATAATAAGAAATTTATTTTATTCTTACATATATTATATCAGTGCTGAATATGGGTATCTCAAGCTTGTAATCCTCACTACTCAGGAAGCTGGGGTTCAAAGCCAGCCTTGACAACAATGATATCATCTTATAAATATGTTAGAAACAATTACAAGAAAAAAACATTTGAATACTTATTTTGGGGTCCATTTCACCTAACATCAACTTATCTGACCTTTGCTGCTTGTCTCAGATATGTCCCTCCCCCACTGCTTTCATTGTATTTGATGTTGGTACAATTTGTGGAGTGGAAGGGAAAAAACAAATGGTTTAAATAAGGATAAAGGTGGACCCATTAAAACTATGAGGTGTAAAAGTCGTTATGTTGTAAAATGAACTTTACAACTTTGGCCGGGTGAGAGGCGGAGCAGGGGTAGATGGGAAGGTTTGGGAGGGGGAAACAAAGGAGGAGGCAACAATGCTTGATAAGAAATGTACTCATTACCTTGCTCATGTAATTATAACCCCTCTGTAAAGTATTTTCACAATAAAAAAATAAAAATATAAAAAGGCCAGACTTGCCAAGAGTTTGTGAGTCGCATCTCAATTAATCACACACACATCAGAACACACACACACACACACAAAGCCAGAAGTGGAGTTGTGGCTCAAATGTTAGAGCAATGTCCTTGCTAGGTAAAAAATCAAGGGATAGGTCTAGAGTTCAAATCACAAGAACAACACACACACAATATTATGTATAAATTCTTATTTTAGTTTAAAGAAATAAACAATATCATGGAAAGTAATATTTGTTACATATCCTGAAATTTTGTGAAGTTGTTTTTATTATCATTTGTCTTAAGATACAACTTAGGTTATTAAAATTAATGTTAATATAGTATATTTATAATTACTCATAACACCTTGGAGTATAAGAGTTGGTATTTTTTCTATAGCCATAAGAGATAGTCTGAGTAAAAGAAAGAAAGGAAGAAAAAGAAGGAAAGAAAGAAGGAAAGAAAAGGAAGGAAGAGAGAAAGAGAGAGAGGAGTAGGGATGAAGGGAAGGAAGGAGGAAGGAAAGAAGAAAAGAAGGAAGGAAGGAAAAAAGGAAGGAATTAAGGCACAAAGAAACGAAGGAAGGGAGGGAGGAAGGAAGGGACAAAAACAATTTAATTTATAAAATGTGCTATTTAGCCCAACATAAACTTGTAATTAACCTTTTAGTAAATGCAAGTTTGCAATTTTCATTTTTCTGCATGTTCCTAATGCATGAATGAAACCAACAAATGAAGGTTCAGAAATAACCAGGTGAATCTGTTTGCATCTGTAGTAAATATGTATGCAAATATTTTTCTCATTTTCCATACATCATCAAATAATTATTTGCAAACAATTTCCGTTTAGTTATAAATATTCTAAAAATTCAAGTAACCAAGGGATGTCAATATATTATATAATGTGAATACTAGTAATTATAATGCTATTAATATTAGTCTTTATGTTATATTAATTGTAACAATTTTATTATGTGTTTTATCAGAGAAATTAGCATACTCTAATTAAAATGAAAGGAGATCTGTATTTGTTGGCACAAATGAATATTTCTGAAAGCAATTAACTCACTGGAGATTGTTCAAATACATCAGAAGGGCCTTAGAAAGGCTGTACCACGTTAACATGGTTACCTATGATGTGATTCAAGAGCCACTAAACAATCATACTTCATTTTGCCATCACTATAATTATTCCCATTGTAAGAAGAATAATTCTCATAATTTGCATGATATAATCTTGTCCTTAAGTTATTATGTTCTATGAAATAATATCCAAAAGTACACCACACTGAGTTAAAGAAAAAGTAGCAAAGTATTTTGGACGATGTAACTCCTTCCAGACACACATGTTAAAATTCTATTCTCCTGTCTGGTGACATTAGAATCTACCTTTCAGAAATGACCCTGCAATAATGATTCTGATGAAAGAAGCCCAATATAATTACTCTGCCATGTGAACGCCCAGCAAATAGATTATTATGAATCAGAAAGTAGACCACCATAAGACAAAAAATTGCTTTGAATAACCATTTTTAAAATCAATGTTTAAGCTTCTGGAGTATGGATAATATACTCCTGATATTTTTAAGCCACTTACTTTGAAATATTTTAACAGCCCAATGGCTGACAAAAAGCAAAGTTTTGATTTAAATTTCACAAATTCTGATTAAAAAGATTCATAAGGTTTTATTATTTGAATTTTATTCTCCAAGTCTTCGGGTTTTAAATGGGAATTGAATTGAGGTTCAACTCTCTATTCAACTATCATAATTAATTTTTTGAATATTTTTATTTTCTTTAGTTGTACAAAGGGGTTGCCATTCACTGAAACAGTATATGGATACAGTGCATCTTGATCAATGTCACCCCTTTCAACACTCTCATCCAATCCTTATGTATCTGAATATTATATTATGGAATTTCTTGCCATTTAACAAAGCAGTTTAGGTGTACAATGCACCTGGAATTGTGTCACCACTTCAACATCTTCAACCTCATTTCAAACTACCCCTTGCTTTGTATATTTCAATTCTGGGAAGTATACAATGGATTCTTGCCTGTATTCTATCCTTTTCCCCTTCAATTTCCTACCCCTCTCACATTGCCCCCCACTATCCTCTCTTGCACTACATATTTACTGGTATTCATTTTGTTGGCTTTCACTTAGCCTTTTAAGAGAATTATAGTATTTTCACTCTCCATGGACTCTGACACTTCAGCTAATTCATTTGTTCCTCCTTGCATACCATTAAATGTATTTACTTTTACATTTATAGACAATCCTATCTACCACAAGTGAGGAAAGTCATGCAAACTAAGTTTCTCTGGGTCTGCTTTATTTCACTTAATATTATTTCTAAGTGTTTCATTTTTCCTTTAGAATGGTGCAATGTTATTCTTTCTGATGAATGAACAGAATTCCATTATGTATGTATTTATATGTTTGTATATATATATGTATATATATATATATAATATATATATATATGCATATATGTTTGTATACATACATTTATATACGTACATATATACTTGTAAATTGGGACCAATAAAATTAGATATATACATATATATTTCTTGATCTCTTTTAACAATGAGAGGCATCTGGGCTGATTCCATATGTTGGCTACAGAAAATAATGCGATAATGAACATGATTATGCTGGTAGCTTCAGTGGGGCCTTGTTTCTGCTCTATTGGATAAATGACCGGTGGGTAGCTCTCTATTCAGTTCTGTGAGCAATTTCCATACTGTTTTCCAAAGTGATTGAACAAGATTACATTCCCACCAACAGTGTAATAGAGTTTCCTTTGGGCCACATCCCTATCAGTATCTGTGATTGTTCGTTTTTTCATAGTGACATTGTAAGAAGGGTGAGATGAATCTCAGTGTTGTTTGGATTTGCATTTCTTTTATGGAGAGAGATGCAGCTATTTGTCATTCTTACTTCTTCTAAGAAGTTATCTTTAAGTCTTTATCCCATATATTAATTGGGTTCTTGTTTATTTGAGGGTTAATTTTTGTTGGGTTTAACTTTTTGATCTCTAAATATGGGTTAGTTATGAAAACACTTGTCTAATGCTTAGCTAATAAAAATCTTCTTCCATTCTGTTCTCTTTCTATATATCCTGCTAACTTTTTCCGTTGCCATGTAGAAACTCTTCAGTATGATGCGATTCTATTGATCCAGAAAGAATGATATTACACCATTCATAAGGAAATGGAAAGACTTGGAACAAACTTATATTAAGTGAAGAAAGACAGACTCAAAGAAACATAGGTTGCCTAATTTCCCTCATTTGTTGTAGTAGAATGTGCCTCTAATTCTACAAGTAAACACAATTGGATGGTAAAAGAGAACACATTACACTTGGACATGATAAATTATATGGGATTCTAAACATTTATACAGTGAGATCAAAGGAGGATGACCTTTGGAGAGGATCACAAAGGATCAATAGCTGTATGAATATTATCATATAAAATAATGTTCATTAAAATGATCTCCAAGAAATGATTATGAGAGTTTCTTTACTATTTTGCTTTTTCCTTCAATGTTCTGATGCCATTTTTTAAAATTTCTGCACCTTTGGTCTTATATGTAAATTTGGATAGGGCAAGGGGGAATACAGAAATGGTGGGACAAAGGCTTAAATGCAGCAGTGCTACTCAATAGACATTACATTGTAAATGAACTATACAACTTATGTGAGAGGGAGTTTAAAAGGGAAAAACTGGGAGAATATGTGTGAAAAGGTGACACTGTTCAAAAAGAAATGTGCTCATCATCTGACTTATGTAATTGTAACCCATCTGTAAGTCATCTTTACAAATTAAAAATGGGCCTCATAAACAGGCGAGTAGCTATACAAATATTAGATTAAAATGGCTTTAAAATAAAAGTAGTATGAAAGTAAAAAGAGACAAAGAAGGACATTAAATATTGACAAAGAAAACTCTCTATCAGAAGGATATAAAAATTCTAAATATCAATGTCCTGAATCCTAGAGAAATTCATCAGAGAAATACTACTTACCCTAAAAACATGCATATATCCAAATAAATTGTTGGTTGCTTGAACAAATCTGGACAGGCCATCCAGGTGAAAACTTAGCAAAAATTTTTAGAGCTAAATAATTGTACTGACAAGTTATACCTAACAGATATCTACAGAGTATTTCACCTACCAGTGTTACAATATATATTCTACTCAGCAGCCCAAGGAATGTTCTCCAAATTAGATCATATCTTATATCACAAGGAAAATCTTTCATAATTCAAAAATAAAAACGAAACTACTCTTTGTATCCTGTCAGACCATGATGGTACCAAATTAGATCTCGACATCAAAAGGCATCACATAACATTCTGAAACCCACAGAGATTGAATAACACATTTTTAAATCATCAGTGAGTCACTGAAGAAATATACAGGAAAGTTCCAACGTTTATGGAATTCAGTGGAAATGAACACACAAAATACTACCTCCTCTGGGACACAGCAGCAGCACAGACAATACTCAGAGGAATATTTATAGCTTTGAGTATGTACATCAACAAATTAGAACAATCTTAAATCAGCACTAATGATGCACCACTAAGTCTTTGACAAAACAGGAAAAACAAAACCAAAAACCACTAGACAGAAATAATACAAATTAGATTAAAAAATAAATGAATCAGTCTCAAAAAACATACAATCATAATTGACTTTTATCTACTAGTAGCTCAAAAATTCACCCAATGAATGTCAATGTAGCTATTTTCAGAGATAGACTCAACAAGCTCAAACCAGTGAACAAAAAAATCTAGAATTCTAACAAGCAACATTCTGTTTGACTTTAAAAATTTCTCTGTTGTTATTATTAAGGTGATTTATAGATGGATTCTAATTACAAGGATCAGGTAATGAGTACATTTCCTTTTGTGAAATGTCTTCAGTTCCCTCACTTGTTCCCAGTCCCACCCTTCTGTCCCCACCCATGTGTTAAATAGTTCACTTTCATCAAAGTTCAATGAACTAAACTGCTGCAATTTTTCACTCTTTTCCCTAAAGCTCTGTGCCCACCCCTCACCTTCCTGAAGACACACAATGAATATACCAGGCATAAGGTAAAAAAGATAGAATTATCACAAACTATAAACAACTACAAACACAAAACAAAAAAGAAGTTTTCTGTTTCTGTATCTCATAGTTCATTTGAGTATGTATATGTTGTTATATAAATCTAATTGTTTTTTATCATGAAGTCAATTCAGGGATTAAGGTGTAATAAAATAATATTGCTTTCTATTTAGTAATGCTTTTTATTTTAATATTAAAGTTGTAAATAACACAATTCAAGTCCTAGTGAAATTTGAAAGTTCATATTTAGATGTTCCAAATGTCTAATAATTCCCTTTTGGCAACCAAAATTAAAAAAAATGCATGTTTTATCCTCATGAATGTCATTATTTCATGTGTAAAAAGTAAAATAAATGTAATGTTAATTCAGTGGACATAAGGAATCAAATACTTATGTAATGCATCAGTACCATAGATTATGACATCTATTAATAAAGTTAATAAAACTTGTTTTAAGTAGATTACTTCAGACATGAACCAAGTGATAATTTTCTTTTCTAAGTGAAGTTATATAGAAATCACAGTCCAAAGATTCCAGAATTCTGTGTGCTTTATACATGTCAATTTACACATATGCTAGGCTCATCTCAACGTTATTTGAAGATAACTGAGAACAGGATTAGAATAAAAAAATCACTCAAATGATTAGCTGTATTTTGTGACTAAATAGGTCTCTTTTATATCTCCTTATTTTATTTGAAAAATCTGGAAAATTTATTTAAGTCACATCAAAAATAATGAGAAATAAACACCCTTAGCTCCTTAAAAGACAATCAATAAAAAAAGGAAACAACAAAGAAAAAATTGAACCTCATTTTGCACGTGGTCTTTGTATATTGTGGTGCTTTGTTACTGTGGATTATGTGACTCTCCCATGAATCTGGGCTCAAATCACAAGGGCTACAGGAAGAAAATTTGAAAATCTAGAGCAGCTAATACACCTGTGCAGTTGTTTGTAGGTTTCACTAAAGTCGCAGCTGGACATCAACTGTACAAAGGAAATAATTCTACTTCTCTGCAGGCAAGAATGTGATGGAAATCATAGTGTTATCTTCTTAGATGAAATAAGAACACCACACTTTAAAAGCTGACTAAATGATTAGCCCTTTGAATAACAGTGCCATTTTTAATGCATTCTAGATAATTCAGTCCTTCATCCCTCCACAACCATTAATGACATTCACAAATCATTGCCGAGGGGAATTTCCAGTTCTATTTGATATTTCAAATGGATTAGGAGTAACATAAACAATAATTCCAAGTTGTTGAAAATATTTAATTTAGAATAAGCAAACAAATCAGATTCAACTCCATAGCATAACCTTTAGGAAAAGTGAATTAAGGTATATGGCATGTCCTTTGTAATTTAATCATAGACATTAGAGCAAAATGCCTGAAACACTCTGCAAGAAGGAAACAGAAGTCTTTGATAAGATCTACTAAAGATTACAAGTAATTTTACCTACAATTTCTACTATATGATAGCATATATTTTCTGCTAGTCAGAGACAAAAATATTTTTAATTATGATATGAAAAATGCATCATCATGAATGAATGAAATCAGGGAGTAGATGGCTCAGCGCTGGTTGGTTCTGTTAAATATTCTCATTCTTTTGAATGATCTGGTGTTTTTGTCTGTGTGGAATTATGAATGTATTTAATGTCTGGGCTGGAAAATTTGATTATTAGATCACTGCTGACACGCAATGTCAGGAATCTAACCTGAGTCAGAGTGGTAAATATATATGTGTGCGTGTGTGATTGTGTGAGTGGCTCCATGTCTGTATTTAGAAGGAAGTATCTTATTTCCCTCAGGGTATATACTTAATTCTATTAGTTATACTTCATTAATGACAGCAGATAAAAGTAATTAACATTTTGAGACATATGTTTATGTTCCTATGTTTGCATGAACAAACTAAAAAGTTATATTTTGGGTATGAGTTTTGTGGAAGGTCAGCTGAAAGTATAAATATCTTCAGAAAGATGTCAATAGCAATCATTTCAGTGTAGATAAATTTTAGACAACACTTGGAAGGATATGTAATCATATATGAAAATGCAACATTTATTGATTTTCAAAAGCTACACTATTCGAGAAATATTTAGTAAAACAAGTTAAATTATGGAAAGATAAAAGTAATGTGATTATCTATTGCATACAGTTTTATATCTTAGTTTCGTTAAGTAAAAATGCCATTTAGTTCTACTGTATAGGAAGGTAAACCCTAAATATTACAGTTTGTGCCATATTTCACAATGAGAAGGTTTGTTTATATCAATAAGTTTATTTCTTTTGTTTCTGCTGTCCTATTCATAATTCTTCTCATAGTATTCTTCTAAGGACTTTTTCTTTCTGCCAGTTTGGGGCTTGAACATACATCATGCTCTCAGTTTTTTTGTTTTTTTGTTTTTTGCTAACAGTGGTCAGTCTACTATTTGAACCATGCCCCAGCCCAGAAATTTTTGTAGTTAATTGGAGATAGAACCTCATGAACTTTCCTACTAGCCTGAAAACCATTATCCCCCAAGTCTCGTACTTCTTAATCACTAGGATTATAGAGATGAGTCTTTGATCCGAAGTGTCAATGACTTTTCGTGTCTTATAGCTTCCACATGTTTGCTAGTAATTGCAATAATAAAAGACCACAGATTGGGTAGCACTAATATTGTAAATACATTGTCTCTGAGTTGGTGGAATTAGAACTCCAAGATTAGAGTTGGCTTCTGATTCCTCTTTCCTTGGCATAGTCAAGGCATTCTGCTTCTCTTGGAGTAGACTTCAACTTAAATGCTACCTTTGAGATTCTGTTTCCCCATATGCAATCACTTTGTAAAACAATGCGTTTTTTATCTTTAGTCTGATTTCAGTGGGACATAACATATTACTTAATAGATAGAAGAAAATCTCTAATATGAAATTATTTGTTTGGGACATGGAAGTTATGGTTATACTTTTACAAAGTAGCAAAAGAGGTAAAGGTTTTATTAGAGCTTGTAAGACAAGTATGAAGTCTTGACCTTAGACATGCCACATTTAAATTCCCAGTGCTACTGGAAAATTGAAATCAAAACCTATACTTGTGAAACAGCATCTCTGACACTACCATACCTGCAGATTATAATTTGATTGCTTATTTTGAGGTAGTATCACTATGCCTGGGCCTGCTTGGACTGAGGTCCTCCTAACACAAGCACAAAACATTTTGCCTGGAACTGGAATTCTCTAAGTTCTGTTTCCCAAGTAGATAATATTATAGATTTGAGCCACTTTATCCAGTGAAAGTATACAATTTCAAAATATCTTGGTATTGCCTATATTTGTGCTTAACATATATAGCTAACCTTAATTTTCTCCCTCTTTTGTTTAGTACTCTGAGATGAAACCATTGGCTTTCTTGATATACATGGCTTTGTTTTGGATGGAAAGCCATCACAATAAAAAAGTCTCACAAAAGTTTATGTCAAAAATCATGGAAAGAAGGCTTCAGGTTCAAAAAAACACTGATCTTTAAGTTATAATTGCAGTATTATTTATAGTGTTAGTCAATTCTTGCTTAAGTATCAGGAGGAAGGCAGAAATGTGAAAGATGTCAGGTCTCTGTAGAAATTTTGTAGTTGTCATTTCATGTTATCTCCCTTCCTTAAAGCTTGTTTTATTAAAACCCTCTGGGTGTATACTGGTTGGACTGATTGGTAATCATCTCTGGAAATAAAGCTGATTTTAAAGGCTGGTGGTTTGGTAAATAAAGGAATGATCAGAATGAGCACAGATATTGTCACAGATTGAGCCGACCAGGTTAACTGCTGAACAGCCAAAAAAAAAGCAAAGTTTCAAGTTTGATGATCCACATTGGAACATATACAGATAGATAGATATATACATATACATATACATATACATACATACACGAAAAATTAAATCTCCAGTAGAATATAGAGAAACTTGGAGTGACAGGTATTAAACTATATCAAACTTGTTGCAGGAAAGGTACAGTAAAATATAGATAGTTTAGCATAGGTTTTGTAAAGGATGAAAATTCTTCCTTCATTATATACTTTACAAATATCCTTATTATGTTTTAAGTTTTTTTTGTGAAAATACCATACAAAGGGGTTACAATTACAGGGACAATGTAATGAGTATATTTTCTCATCAAGAATTGTTACCTCCTCCTTTCAATCCCTTTATCATCCCTTTCCATCTCCCCTTCCCGACCCTCTCTCCCATCTTGAGCCAAAGTTGTAAATTTCATTTTTCTACATAACATCTTGTACATATCATTGTTGCACTGGTTCGACCTGTATCCCTATTTAAAAAATTTGGTTTTTCCCTTCCCCTCCACAAATTATACCAACATCAAATACAGTGAAAACTAGGTTGTTTTTTTTTTTTTTTTTTTATTGTACTAGGAGCATCTATACAATGCTGAAAATTTGAATTACACAAAATATGCAACATGGGTAGGCACTGGTGGCTCAAGGATGTAATCTTAGCGAGTTAAGAGGCTAAGATCTGAAGATCACAGTTCAAATCCAACCTGCATAAGAAAGTTCATTAGATTCTTATCTCCAATTAACCACCAGGGCAAATGGAGTTCCAGTTCAGATTATATGTCAAGCACTGGTTTAGAACACAAAAACACCATTCAGGCCCTGAGTTTAAGCCCTGGGATCAACAGAAACAAAAATATAAAATAAAACATGGAGTTAGATATTTTATAATGAAACACAATTTAATATACTCTACATTGTTAGAAAGACTAGACTTATGTGTTAGCTTTATAACCTACCATAATAAGTGATGTTGTCGACTTATTAAACAGAAATGCTTATTCAGATTTCCAAGTTTGAAGGTTTCAGTATATGTTCAGTTGGTTTTATTGCTTTGGGAGCCTGTGAGAAGACAATGGCAAGGTGGTGAGTATGTCAAAGAGAAAAATTTTTTTTAACCTAGACTGATTAAAAGATAAAATAAGAAAGTAGTTGAAAGTCTATGTTCTCATAGCTTTCACGCTGAAGAACTTAATTTCCAGAACTATTCAGATATTCTCCACAGTCTGGGAGGAAATAGAAAGTCACTTTTCTTTAACTCATAGATCTTTCTGGGGAATTCTAAATTCAATTGGCAACACCTTCACAAATGAAAATGACTTGTCCAGGGGAAGAAGCAAGTAGATATTTCTGTAAATTCTAATCATAACTCAGCAGACTAAATATTTTATGGAATTCCTATTAAAATATTTTCTTGCAGACGGAGTGGGTCTTTATAATACAAATGTGTGTATCTGTGTGTTTGTATGTGTGTGTTGAATAAACTAATGTAACAATGTAGCAGAGAAAAGTATTAGTGGGGCTGGGAAAGTGTCTTAGTTGTGGAGCCCTTGCCTTGCATGCATGAGGCCCTTGGTTCGCTTCCTCAGCACCACATAAACAAAAAGAAAAAACTGACGCTGTGGCTCAAGTGGTAGAGCGCTAACCTTGATCTGAATAGCTGAGTGACAGTGCCCAGGCCCAGAGTTCAGGCCCCACAACCCGACCCCAAAAAAATATTAGTATGGCCTTTCGTTTTTCTTCTTATACTATGAAGGTCTGCCACAATTCCCAATCAAATCCTATCCAAGATTCAAACATTAATGCTGTCCCAAAAGTTTTGCATGCACGAAGGGCTGGGAAGGTGCTCAGTGGTAGAGCACTTACCTTACTTACCAAAAGTTTTGCATGCCAACCCAAGTACATCTACTGCATTTAAGATGGCCATGGTATATAAAATTTTAAGTCCTTCAATTCCGTTGTCACCAAGGAAACAACGTATAATATTTCCTTAAAAATACCTAGACTGTAGAACACTTTACCCAGAAAATTGTCACTGAAATGGATGTTCTACATCCACAACTCAGAGCCCTATTAAACTACATAATTTCAAAACTCATCTATTACCATCTTCTATGAACACAGTCCTTCCTGAAAACAAACCAGATGTGGTAAACAAATTACTGTGTATGCCATTGTCAAATGCAGCTGATCTTAAGCATGGAACTGGCAGCAATTAATGCCTGTAAACAGCTGGTTCTAAGGAGTATGGAAAGTGATTTTTCCACTATAAGTAGAAAAGTCCACAGATGTTTCAGATTGTTTCATTGTTTGCATTTGTGAGATATATTTTAGAAAGCACAATGAATGAAATCGTGCTGTTTTGTAAAACTTTGCTGGCTGACACACCAGGGAAGGAAAACTTTTGAAATGTTTCAAATGAAAAGACAGACAATAGGGTGGGTAAGTTGTGGTATGCAGTTTAAATACAGACTGAAGCAAACCAAAGAATGGGAAATAATCTTTTTCTTTAAGAAATGCTTTCTGGGTATATTGTGCTATACACTATAATGAGGAAATGATCATTTCTTTGGAAAAGTAAGGAAAAAACACTCACCTGTTGAACTTCTTTTTAAAGTGAATCTTAAATGACAAGGATGAAGAAATTTAAATGGGTTCATATTATCCAGTATTACTTTAATTTTTTATTAAAAGTTAAAACAAACTGAAAGGCTATTAGTCCATGAAGATTTACAGAGTAAATTTCTGGCATATATTTTATTTTGTTTCTCTTTTTTGGGGGATGATATAAATATTTTATTTTAAAGAGGCAACTTGGTTTTAACCATTACCCACAAAATGTATGCAGTCATAGAATAAGAAATTTTTTTATTAATTTAAGACAATACTAGGCTCATTTTATGCCAACACAAAATATAAAAACCAATGACATTTTTACTGAACAACCACTCATTAAAAAATCATGAAATAATATAGTAAAACTCCATGTCAATTTTTTTGTTGGTTGTGTGCCTTGAACTCTGGGCCTGGGCACTGTGCATCAACTCTTCATCTCAAGGCTACCACTGTACCATCTAAGCCACAGTGCCATTTCTGGTTTTAAGGTGGTTTATTGGAGATAAGAGTTTCACAGACTTTTCTGCCCAGGCTGGCTTTCAACCACTATCCTCATATCTCAGACTCCTGAGTAGCGAGGATTACAGGCATGAACCATCAAAGTCCAGATCCAAGTCAATTTTTAAAAAGCAAGCTTATTGAAACTTCTAGCTTTTTCCAGTAAACAATCTTATTTTTTCAGAATTAGCTTATAACTGAGTTATTTTTAGATGTAACCGTGAATTTTTTATAGAATCAAATATAATTCTATTACTCAGTATTTCACAAAAATCCACTGTAATTGACTTTCTCCAAAATCAATTTTTACATACTATCTCACACACTATATTCATTACATTCCAAATAGTTGGGACCATTTCATATAAATTCTAAGTGCTATTTTATATTATAAATTCACATCTGTGGTTTTAAACTAAGGAGAAAAGATTTTAGAGGTAAAATCAAATATGAATGTGTAGTGTGGCCCAATTAAACCAAAAATTGTGAATTCATACAGACAAAATTATTTTCTTTCCACTAAATACGTTGAAGTAATACCATTGGAAATAGTGAGTCAAGAAGTGGCAGAATTCAAATCTCATCAAACAATGTCTCTGTTATTCTGCTAACCACTCCAGTAAGGAATACCCTTTTCCCAGTTGTCACAAAACTTCAAGTGTCTCTCTTTGAATTCTATTTGGAAAAGTTCTAAATCACTGATTCTTTTTGTATTTTCTGTTATATGAAACAAAATATAGGCACAAAACAATTGAAATAAAATGCACACATATTTTGAAGTCATCACAGCCGGAAAAACAACCAACAAATTGGAACTTCCCCAGGAACAAAAACATGTTGTGCCCAGTTTATTTTTTAAACTACAAAACTTTCAAACACATGTTAATTTAAGTAGAGCTATAAGTATAACTGTCTCTCAGAAATAAGGTTGTGTTAATTTGTAATTAAATTCATCTGGATCAACCTAATATAGAAAATCCCTTGAATGGATCAAATTGTTTAAAACAATTGTAACTGTATGTAAAGAAAGATCTGCACTTACTTAAAAGAAAAAATGCTACAGTATGAAATCACAAAAATCATAACATTCTTAAAATTTCTGAAATGCAATTAGTAATTCCAAAATATCCATAATGAGAACTAAATACTACTGACTTAACAAGAACAAAATGTGCAAATAATAGAATCTGAGCAGTGTACATGAGTGTACATAATTTAAAAATACTCCAAATTATACAGTTTTTAGAAGACTGAATGTGGATTATCTAAAGGAAAACATCAGCACATTATATAAATGAAATTAAAAATCTCATGAAAAGAGAGAATAGTAGTAGTTTCTGGAAAATAATACTTTAATAAATGGTGGTCAAAATCCAGTACTGACTAAATTGTATACCTAATTAGTTAGATCCAAAGAAGACCAAAGTTACTCGAGCTGATTTGAAACTGGCAAATAGTAGAATACATCAGTAACATTATTATTGAGATTGACTCTGGCATGGAATTCATTTCCTCTTTGATCTGACAAATGAATATATGAAAGAACATAACTTCTCCAACTAAATATCAAGACCTAACTAACCATATAACTAGAAAAGTCATCATGCAATCCGTATTGCAACTGGGATAAAAAGAAAAAATCAGTCATACTGATTCTGTATTTATTTTAAACGTTGGCTTTTTTCATAAATTATTTCCTTTGTCTTGCATTTTTAAAACGTTGTGTTAAATGATTTATATCTTGGTAACTAATTTTGGATGCCTCCTTAAATTTTGTTCTGGATATAATATCTCAATTCAGCTCCTAACCCATGAAATGATGTTGTTTACAAAACAAATTCTAATAACCTCTGTTTATAATACACAAAATCTCATAAGCATGATTTCAGGAAGCATAGGTTAACATTTTGATATCGTGGTCTCATGACTGATCAGGACTATCTGCATGAGTAAAGTTGTACCTAGATTCCTCAGCCTAAATTTAGCCACTGTTAAAAAATGTTTATACCTTTATCTGTCACCCATCAGAGGTTAAACCTGAGTATAAAATCTAAGGAAAATCATAAGGTAAGAATTTAGCTCTTCTGGATATAAAGTAAACCAAAATGAAGCATAGAGTAACTCATTTGACTAAAGTCAATCTATTTCTCTGAAACATGTTAAGCATTCCCTTACAATGTGTATTATTCTCAAGAAGGGAATGAAGAATACGAGACGAGGACTAAGCAAGTATTGTCTTCAAATATACATAATTTGGATTTATATCTTTATTTCGTTATAGGCATTTTTGATAAAAACTGTTTGAATAATTGATTTCCTGGTCAGGTATAATATATCCTAGTTACATTTACCAAACTTCATTCAGAAAAAGGTATACAGTAATTGAGTAGAAAGATATTCAATCAGTAGCAAAAAGTATATACCTATAGGGTAATACTTTGAAGAGTCAATTGGAAATATTCTAATATAATAACCTGAACAATTTCACATTGACAGTAATTATCTAGAATACTTTAATGCTAATTGGACAAGATTGTCTTTCTAAATGAGCAAAACAAATTTCTCCTTTTACTTTATCAGGGAAATATCTCAGCTAAAAATGGAAATTAACCTATGAATCTATAACAACTGGAATGAATTTTACTTTTTTTTTAGCAAATATCAATTTCACAAAAGTATTTTATTGTGTTATACACATATATCCACATAATGTAGTTTGTTAAATTTTATTCCTTTTATTAATTTCATTATCCTATTTTTATACTTATATTTTATTATGTCATCATACGAACTTATGAAATATTTGAACATATTTACTCCACAATATTTCTCTTCATCTCCTCTCTTACTTTTTTCCAAACTTAATCAGT
Source organism: Dipodomys spectabilis (assembly GCF_019054845.1). Lineage (NCBI taxonomy): Eukaryota > Metazoa > Chordata > Mammalia > Rodentia > Heteromyidae > Dipodomys > Dipodomys spectabilis. The sequence goes on along the minus strand of NW_024870984.1, from coordinate 6,225,583 downwards.
TCCATCTTTCACACCTGGGTCATTCATTTTATTTTCTGGGTCTAACATTTGCATATGAGAAATCTAATAATTGTTTTTCACAGTATCACTAATTGCTTTAATATGAAGGTTTCCAATTCTATTTTCTTGAAGATGATGTGATTTCATAATTGTGTGTGGCTAAATAGTATATCATTGTGTGTATATATACATATACATATATATACATATATATATATATATACATATACATATATATACATATATATATATATATATATATATATATATATATATATATATATATAAAACAGTTTCTTCCATGAGTGATTAAGGAACATGCAGTTAATTCTGTAGTTATTTATGCTTTTTTATGTGGGAGAAGAAAGGATGGAAATAATGATGTTTGGAATAAGAAACATGCTCTTTAGGCAGGCAATCTACTATTTGAAACATCTCTCCACTGCTCTTTCATCAGTATTTCAATAATGCATTGTGTTTAAAAATAAAATTTAATTACATTTGCAAAGGTGTTCTTTTTCAGTATATATATTATTTTTTATTACAATGTTACATTTAGTATGTAATGTGAGTATGGGGATGTATGTGAGCATGAAAATCTAGGCATGTTTGTACATGTAGCTGACTCGAAGGAAACTGAATGTATGTGAGATACAGGATTCAAATAAAAGTTTAAGACCTGTAAGTTGTTAAATTGATATATATGTCCAGTTTGTGGAGTGTGATTTCAAGATCACATTTTGGTAGGTTTTATACCAAGTAAGTAGATGTTTCTAATCCAAAATCGTAAGGATTAACACAACAACTCTGTTTCATAATCATTCAGTCTTAGTAATCCAGACATTGCAATAAGTGGAAAAAATGATTGAAAGTATGGTGGGTCAGTAGTAAGCCTTTAGACACTCTACATTTTCCCCAAAATCTTCAGATGTACTCTTTGGATATAAATTAGAATTATATTTATAAACGTACAGATATAATATGATCTTATATATGTATATATTATAAATACATCATATATTTACTTATATTTTAAATGTGTATCACAAATATTGATTTATATTTAAATGTAATTCATCTCATCATAGATACATAGACAGACAGACAGACAGACAGACGGACGGACAGACAGACAGACAGACAGACAGATTAGATAGATAGATTAGATGGATAGATAGATAGATAGATAGATAGATAGATAGATAGATAGATAGATAGATAGATAGATAGATAGATAGGTAGGTAGATAGGTAGGTAGATAGGTAGGTAGATAGGTAGGTAGATAGGTAGGTAGATAGGTAGGTAGATAGATAGATAGATTTTTTTTTGGTCAGTCGTGAGGCTTGAACTCTGGGCTTAGGTGCTGTCCAAGTGCTCTTCTGCTCAAGGCAAGAGCTCTACAGCTTGAGACCTAGCGCCACTTCCAGTTTTCTGGTAGTTTATTGGAGAAAAGAATTTCATGGAATTTCCTGCCTGAGCTGGCATTGAACTGTGATCCTCAGATCTCAGCCCCCTGAGTAGCTAGGACTATAGGCATGAGCCATGGGCACCCGACTATACTTATATCTGAGATTTGTTAGTGGAACAAATGATACAGAAACTATTATTCTTATCATGAAAGGACTTCACACTGACAGGTATAATTACAAGAATAAAACAATAACTATTCACAGTGGCACAAAAATTCCTTAGGTGCCTAGCAAGACAGCATGTGTTTCCATGCACCGCATGTGGTGTGAGCAGTTTGCAACCCAAGTGACTGTGGGAGATATTGGACCCTAAACAAACCTGACAATTGCATAAACGCCACCCTCTATGACAGATTTAGCAAGGCCTATCTTAGAGATTCTTGTTAGGGACATGATGAAAAAATTTATAGTCTAGTTGTGATTACAGAACTCTTTTACACATATCACTCAGCCATTAACTATATTTCACATAGTTCCTACTGCTCTAACTTATATTTTCTTGGTTCAGTAAACTGTTTTTTGTTTGTGAAAACTTAGCTGTTCAAAACATAGACATGGGTTTTTAATATTTTTGAAATTGCTGTCTGCATAATGTTGTATGAGATGAGCTTCTCTTTACCATTTCATAGGAATAAACTTAATCTGATTCAAACTTGGAAACAGGTAGCTTGTTCTCTCTCCTAGAAAGCATCTATATAGACTTCTTTACATGTAAACAGACCCTCATTTACTTGCAAAAGTCTGTCAGTGGATCAAACCTAACTCACCCAAGTGAGGTGAATTCTTCTCTCATGCTTCCTTTACATTAAAAATGGTAAGAACTGTTCAGTAATCTGCATACTTTTTAATATGAAGTGTGACTCCTATTTTCCTCAATATGAATCAAGCAGAGGAATCAGTTTAAGATGTGAAAGAGCCTTAGAAAGAGTCTTGGACCTTGGAAACTGTCCTTTGTATGAATTTTTGGAGAAATATCCCTTTTCAAAGACAAAGGACTCATTTTTTTAATATTGTGCTGGTACTCAGGTTTGAACTCCTGGACTTGAGCTGTATTTGGGCTTTAATTCTCAATGTTTGCTCTATACCACCTGAGCCACACCTTCACTTCTTCCATTTACCACAAGTGGAGAAAAGAATTTCTTAGGTTTATCCACTTGGAATAGCTTCGAATTTCAATTGTCAAATTTGAACCTACCAACTATCTAGATGTAAGCCACTGATGCTGTGCTAGAACTCACTTCTTAAGAATAAAAAAATCACAAAAAGAGGAGAAAAAATATTTGTTCAATTATTTATGTGTTGTCTGATAAACCAAAGCACTTGCTACTGGAAAAGAAAAAGAGAGAAGATAGACATGAATATGCAGGAGAGAGCCACAAAGAAAGAAGAAAGGAAGGGAGATTAAAAGAGGGGAGGGGAGTGGAAGGAAGGATACAAGAGGAGGGCATAGCTGAGTAGAATTGTCTACTCCTCACTAAGGTTTCGTTGGACAATCAGTACCTTTGCATTTATGTAGCCAAAGTTTTTTATTTTTGGTAGTAGTAAGCTGAGATATAAAATACCAATTTACAGGTAATAACCTGTTAGTGTGCTTCCTTCTGCACCAAGGAAGCCACAGTTAGGTTACTATCAGAGAGAAGGCAAGAGTAAGCAATTTAAGTGATTCTGAGAAACAATAATTGACATGCCAGGAATGCTCCCTTGTATGGTGAAGTCAAGCTTCACTCTTGTTCCCTGCTCCAGTCTTCCTCTCAACAAGAACAGCAGAAACAGGAGGGAAGGAGATATGTGAGTAATGATCATCTCTCTGTTTACCCTCATCCCTTGGTCTCTCAAAATATAAAGCGAAAGGAGAATTAACCTGAACTAGTGGGGAACATGGGAGGAAAAAGTTCATCTAACTTATTGTGAAACTTTTAAAATAATTGGAGCAGCATTTCAAATACTGAAATAAAACTTTTTAAATTATTAACAAAAAGTAACTCGAAATTTATCGAAAATTTAGAAGACTACACAGCTCACTACATAGTGGAATCTGAAAATTGAAACTGATTCCTGCCTCTATCATCAGAAATTGAAGATTGTCCCTAAACGTCCAATACTAGGTAAATTATTCTTGATATTCACTTATACTGTGTGAATATAATGCAGAAAATATGACTTTAAATTTAGACTGCTGAAGTGATAAGCGATGGGAATTCATGATGGATAACATAATGCTGACAGCATGGAAATTATTTCCCTTCCATCTTCAGTGAGTAGAGAATAAAAATGCTCTATTGGATGGCCCTGAAAATCCAATTCTAAATTTAGGACAGAAGGTGAATAGTAAAGAAGATCTATCTTAGCCAATCTGAGATTAGAAATGTGGAGAAATATACTCATTTATGTATGTCAAACATGGAAGAGAGGATGTGGCAAGCCCATAGCCAAATGCCAAAGTAGAGATATTTAACAAAATACCATGAAGTTGAAACAAGTCTTAAAAGGAGATCTGGGCTAAAAGGGAGTAGGGTAGAAGAATGGAGAGGGAAATGGTGGACTAATACAGACATACCATTCAATGTACACATGTCAGAATATAAGTAGGAAACATGAAGGGATAGGTGGGGTTGGGGTAAGGGAAGGAAGAAAAATGCACTGTATATTGAAATGCACACACACTCTATTCAACACTGACATGATGAAGCAAAACCCCTTTGCACAACTAGCTATACATAATTTTTTTGAAGTTTTAATATTCAGAGACCAGAAACATAAACATTTAGAGATAAATAAGAAGAGAGAATTGACATATTGTTGAGGCTTGTTTCCCTTTCACTATACAAAATTTAATGTGTGAAGTCTGCTGCAAATATAAATTTTATTTTGCCTATTCTTTTAAGCAAATTGCTTAAAATGTAGAGAACCAAATTCCAATATCCCTTCATTTCCAATAAAAAAATCATATGCACCTTTAAGTTTCTCAGTTATTTCTAAATACCTAAATGCAATGCATTATTGGAACTAATTTCATTCCATATTTAAATTTATTTTTTTGTTGTTGTTGTGAAAATACTGTACAAAGGGGTTTCAATTACATGGACAAGATAATGAGTATATTTCCTATCAAGCATTGTAGCCTCCTCCTTTGTTTCCCCTTCCCATAACTTCCCGTCCTCTCCCCGCTTCCCACCCAGTCCTCCCCCCACCAAAATTTTAAAGTTTGTTTTCAACATAATGGCTTGTACATCTCATTGTTTTAATGGTCCAACTGTATCCCTATTATACAAACGATTTGTTTTTTCCCTTACCTTCCTCAAATTATAACAACATCAAGTTCAGTGAATGCAGGGTTTGTACAGTGGGGGAGGGACATACAAAGCAAAAAAGAAATATTCTTATAAATGTGTTAGAAACAATCCCATGAAAGGGAAAAACATTTGAATATATAGCTTAGGGCTCATTTCCCTAACATCAACTTGTCTGACAGTTTCTGTTTGTCTCAGACACATACTAGTTATGGCAAATAAGGGAAATCATGGCACTAATGTTTCTTTGGGCCTGGCTTACGTCACTTAGTATATTTTTTCCAAGTCTTTCCATTTCCTAACAAATGGAGCCAATGTCATGCTTTCTGATGGAGGCATAGAATTCCAGTGTGTATATATACCACATTTTCTTGATCTACTCATCTACTAAGGGGCATCTGGGTTGGTTCCATATATTAGCTATGGTAAATAATGATGCAATGAACATAGTTGTGCTGGAAGCTCTACTGTGGCCTTGTATGTGAACATTTGGATAAATACCCAAAGTGGGATTCTGGGTCATAGGGGAGCTCTATGTGGAGACTTTTGAGGAACCTCAATACTGATTTCCAAACTGGTTGAACAAGTTTATACTCCCATCCACAATACAGTAATGTTCCGTTCTGTCCATATCCCCTCCAGCATCTGGTGTTATTAGAGTTCTTGATTATAGCCATTCTAACTGTGGTGAGGTGGTATCTTAATGTTGTTTTGATTTGCATTTCTTTTATGACTAGGGAGGTTGAGCATTTCTTCATGTGTCTATTGGCCATCCTTCTTTCCTCTTCAGAGAAGTTTCTCTTTAAGTCTTTAACCCACTTATTTTTGGGCAGTTGTTTCTTTGAAGATTTGTTGGGGGATTTAAGTTTTTGAGTTACATGTATATTTTAGATATGAGACCCTTGTCCATTTTATGGCTAGTGAAGATCTTCTCCTAATCTGTGCGCTTTCTATTGATCTTGCTAGCTATGTCCTTTGCCATGCAGAAGCTCTGCAATTTTATGCAATCCCATTTGTCCAACCTTTCTTTGATTTGTTGTGTTTCTGGGTCTCTATTAAGAAAATTTCGGCCTGTGCCAACAAGACCGAGGGTTTCTCCTATTCCACTCTTTAATGTTTTCAGGGTATCTGGTTTGACTCCAAGGTCTTTGATCTATTTAGAGTTGATTCTGGTACAGGGTGATATATAAGGATCTAGCTTTAGTGTTCTACAAGTTGTTAACCAATTTTGCCAGCACCATTTACTGAAGAGGCTGTCTTTCTTCCATTCTATTTTTTAACTCCCTTACAGAAGATTAGATGGCTATAGGTCTGTAGGTTCATTTCTGGGTTTCAATTCTATTCCATTGGTCCTGAGGTCTGTTCTTGTGTCAGTACCAAACTGTTTTGATTACTATGGCTTTGAGGTTGAATTTGAATTTGGTATTGATATTCTTCCAGCTCTGTTCTTTCTGTTAAGGATCATTTTTGCTATTCAGGGTCTTTTATTGTTCCATATTAATTTTTTGATTGCCTCTTCTATTTCCTTGAAGAATGAGGTTAGAATGTTGATAGATATCGCATTGAATTTGTAGATAGCCTTGGGAAGTATTGCCTTTTTCACTATGTTGATCTTTCCCAATCCAGGAGCATGGGAGTTTTTGCCACTTTCTAAGTTCAGTTTTGATTTCCTTTTTCAGTTTTTTAAAGTTTTCATCATAGAGGTCCTTCACTTTTTTGGTTAAGTTAAATCCTAGGTATTTTATTTTTTGTGGGGCTATTACAAATGGAGTTGCTTTCCTAATTTCAGCCACACTTTTCTTATTGTTGGCATACAGAAAAATCCATCGATTTTTGAGGGTTAATTTTATACCATGATACTTTGCCAGAGTTTTGAATCAGCTTGAGTAATTTTGGAGTGGACTCTGTGCAATTCTTTAAATACAAGATCATGTCATATGCAAAAAGGGAGAGTTTTACTTCTTCTTTCCCTATTAGGATCCTTCTTATACTTGCATCTAGTCTTATTACTGTATTTAGGCATTCCAATACTAGATTGAAGAGAAGTGGAGAGAGTGGGCATCCTGTCTCATTCCTGAGTTAAGAGGAAATAGCTTTAGTTTTTTACCATTAAGTATAATGCTGGCTATAGGTTTGTCATATAAAACCTTTAATGTATTGAGGAATGTTCCATGGATTCCTCATTTTTCCAGAAACTTCATAAAAAGGGATGTTGGGTCTTGTCAATTGCTTTTTCTGCATCTATTGAGATAACCATGTGGTTCTTATCCTTGCTTCTGTGGATGTGATAAATTATATTATTTGATTTGTGTATCTTAAACCAGCTTTGCATCCCTGAAATGAATCCTGTTTGATCGTGGTGTATGATTTTTTGGATGAATTGTTGAAGTCGATTGGCAAAAATTTTGTTGAGAAGTTTTGCATCAAAGTTCATCAAAGAAATGGATCTATAGTTCTCTTTCCTTGATGAGTCCCTTCCTGGTTTTGGGATGTGTGTTATGATGGCCTCATAGAATAATTTCAGTAGTGAACTTTCTTTTTCAGTTTCATTGAAGAGTTGGAGGAGTATTGGTGTGATGTCTGCTTTGAAGGCTTAATAGAATTCCGCTGTAAAACCATTTGGTCTGGGCTTTTCTTAGATTGGAGGTCTCTTATTGCTCTTTCTGTTTCAGTGCTTGATATAGGCCTTTTAAGATAGTTTGACTCATCTTGGCTTAGTTTCGGCATGTCAGTATTTTCTAGAATAAGGTCCATTTCTGCCAAGTTCTCAAACTTATTAGTATACAGGTTTTAGAAGCATTCCCTTATAATGTTCTGAATATTAGTTGTTTCTGTGATGATGTTTCCATTCTCATCTCTGACTTTATTTGGGTGTGTTCTCTTCTTTTTCTGATAAGATTTGCTAAGGGTCTGTCAATTTTGTTAATTTTTTCAAAGAACCAACTCTTAGTTTTGTTGATCCTTTCTATAGTTTTTTTTTTGCATTCTAATTAATTTAATTCTGATTTAATTTTAATTATTTCTTTCTGTCTACGGGATTGGGGTTTATCTTGCTGCTTTTTTTCAAGGAGGTTCAGATGTCTCATTAAATTGTTGTTTTCAGATCTCTCCAATTTGTTGATATAGGAGCACAGAGCTATAAACTTGCCTCTGAATACTGTGTTTGCTGTGTCCCAGAGGAACTAGTAATTGGTGTGTTCAGTTTTGTTGAATATCATGAACATTTGAATTTCCTTTCTAATCTCTTCCATGACCCACTCGTGATTCAGCAGTGTGTTGTTCAGGATCCAATGTGTTACATGACTTTCTTTGGTTGCTTTTGGTGTTGAGTTCTAAATATATTCCCTTGTGGTCTGAGAGAATGCAAGGTATCACTTCAATGTTTCTGAATTTGGACGTATGCTTTGTGGCCTAAAATGTGGTCTATTTTGGAAAATGTTCCATGTGCTGCTGAGAAAAATGTATTGTCTAATGCTGCTGGGTGAAATATTCAGTAGATGTGTGTTAAATCTAGTTGGTCTGTGCAGTTGTTTATATCTGCGGTTTCTCTGTTGAGTTTTTGTGAAGTTCATTTATCTAGTGGGGAAAGTTGTGTGTTAAAGTCCCCAACAATTAATGTTTATGGATCTATGTGGGATTTGAGGGAAAGTAGAGGTTCTTGGATGAATTAGGGTGCTCTGCTGTTTGGCAAATAGATATTTAGAATTGTAATATCCTCCTGAAGGAGTGATCCCTTAATTAGTATGTACCGACCTTTTCACTAATTTTAATTAAAAGTCTATTTTATCTGATATTAGGATTGCAACTCCGTCCTGTTTATGGGAGCCGTTTGCTTGGTAGATTTTGTTTAAGCCTTTAAAATTGAAAATGTGTTTGGTTTTGTGGGCAAGATGTGACTCCTGAAGCCAGCAGATAAAAGGATCTTGCTTTTTAATCCAAGTAGACAGACTGTCGCTTAATTGGTGAGTTAAGTCCGTTAATGTTGAGAGATAGAACTGAGAGGTATTTGGGAGTTCCTGCCATTTTATCCAACTACTTCAGGGCTGTGGCAACTGTGTTCTTCCTATGGTTCTTGGATTCTCAGTTTGGGTGATATTTCTTGGCCTTTATTGTGGTCTTGTTGGTTTTCTCTGTGTAGGACATCTTTAAGATTCTTTTGTAGGGCTGGTTTGGTGGAGATATATTGTTTCAATTTTTCTTTGCTATGGAAGGGTTTTATTTGTCCTCCGATTATTAAGGAGAGTATAGCTGGGTAAAGTATTCTTGGTTGATAGTTGTTTGTCTTTAGGGCATAGATTACATCATTCTAGGCTCTTCTGCTTTGATTGTTTCTGCTGAGAAATCTGAGGTGATTCTAGTTGGTTTCCCTTTATAGGTGTTTGATCTTTGCTCCAAGACAACTTTAAGGATCTTTTCCTTGTTCTGAATTGATCCTGTGAGTATTATAATGTGACAATGGGATATCCTCTTCTGGTCTAGTCTATTGGGAGTTCTAAAAGCTTCTTGTATCTGAATAGACCTATCTTTTTGCATGTTTGGGAAGTTCTCTGCTAGGATCCTGTTAAACAAATTTCCTAGACCATTGACTTCTGGCTCTAGGTGCTCCTCTACACCCATTATCCTCAGATTAGGCCTTCTAGTGGGGTCTTCCAAGGCTTGAATGTTGAATAGATCTATCATATTTCTTGGATTTGTCTTTGATGGTTGTATATTCTTTCTCTATAATATCTAGGCTGTCTTCAATCCTCAGGCTTCAATCTTCTGCATGACCTATCCTACTATCGAGACTTTCTACTTTTTTTTTCTTTTCCTTCTAGTTGGTCGGTTTTTATGGCTTCTAATTCGTTGTTGGATCTTTGTTTTAGATCTTGTATGAAATTCTTTACTTCCTTAATTTACTGTCAAGTGTTTATTCTCAAATCACTTGGTTGATTGGTTATGGTTTCCTTGGACTCCCATTACTTCTGTTGGGATCCATTCAGCATTCCCTTTGTGGACTCCCTGACTTCTTTCAGCTCTCTGTTTATGGATTCCATGAATGCCTCTAGTGATCTTTGTCTATGCTCATCCCGCTCTTGAAATTCCTGTATTACTCTTTGATCAGCTTCCTCACCTTCATGTAATTCCTGTAGTTCTCTTTGACTAATCTCAGCCTACTTACACAATTCCTTTATTTCTCTTTGAGTGTTCACAAGCTGCTCATGCAATTCTTTTATCTATCTTTGAGTAGCTTCCTCACACCTATGAGCTTCCTGTTTTGACATTTGTTTGCCTCCTCTCTCTATATATCATGCTCACACAGAGTCCTTTGAAGGTTTTCAATCTTTTTATTTACCATGATTAATATTAGTGTTTTTAGATCTTTTTGGAAGCTCTCCTCTGTATTATTCATTATCTGTTCTGTCCACTGATTATCATGAGTGGGAGTTGAGATACCCGGACTTGCCATTTTTCTTGTGTTTTTCCGGCTTATTCTGCCCATTTGGCATGAGAGTAACACCAATTTTGTGCTAGAAAACTATATTAAGGGAAGCATCAACAAAGTCTGTAGTTGCACAGTCAAAAGCCTGCAGATCCTCCTGAAGGAGAGATCCCTTGATTAGTATGTAGCGACTTTCTTTATCTCTTCTCACAAATTTTAATTTGAAGTCTATTTTATCTGATATTAGGATTGCAACTCCAGCCTGTTTATGGGAGCCATTTGCTTGGTAGATTTTGTTCCAGCCTTTAACATTGAAAATGTGTTTGTTTTTACGGGCAAGGTGTGACTCCTGAAGGCAGCAAATATTTTGCCCATGTAATTGTAACCGCTCTGTACAGTATTTTCACAATAAAAATAAATAAATAAATATTACAAAAGCCTGCAGATATAATCTAGTTCAACAGATACATTTTCAACATCAACCAACTATGTATTAATAGGCTATGAACCGCAAAGAAGAATTTGGCAAACAAGAAATTATTAGGTTTAGTGAGAGATGTGGGTATAAATAGGAATAGAGGGATGTGGAAAGATAGAGGGAGAGCTAACTTAGTCCTAATCTCAAAGCAGGAAATAGATTTGATAGAATGATAATAGACAACGGGGAAAAAAGAAAGAGAAAAAAAAGACAAGGAAAAATAGTAAAATAAAAATTAAAAAGTGAAACACTTAAAATTATGCAGATTAAGAACTTAATACTCAGAGAAGGATGGGAACATGATAAGAGAAGGGAAGGAATAGAAAGGATACGCCAAAAAATAAAAAATAAAAATGCTTAAAATTTTATATAGGTATATAGAGGTAGTATAGCTATTAAAGAAGTTAAGTCTAAGAGGTTTTGAATTCATTAATAAATTTCTGGATTAAGTGTGTATACAATCGGGGATAAGGTCTAATAATCGACTACAGGTATATCTGAGAATGAGCAGAAATGCAACTAAATCACGCAAAGAAGAACGAAAGAGAAAAAAAGTGAAAAGAATGAGAAAGAAAGGAAAAAAGGATCAAAAGGTCAGTAGTGCTAAACAAAAATGGAAAAAAAGCACACACACACACACACACACACACACACACACACACACACACACACACACGTATACCTGTAAAATAAAAATTATAAGAGGAAGAAAAAAGTTAATAGAAAACAATTTTTAAAGTTAAAAATTAAAAATGTTAAAACAATTTTAATAAAAGGTGACATAAAAGAGTTCTTTGCTTTTTGGGGATGAGAAGGGAAGATCCTGTATCTCCCTTGTGTCCATAACCAGTCTCTTGTTGAAGTCTCTGGTCTGCTTGTGGTATTTGATTTTCCTGTAGCTTGGTTTTTTTTTTAAGTCAGTTTGTTTGAGCAGGCAGAAAAATGCTTTGATTTACCCAGGATTTTGTCATCCTCCTCCCAGGCTAGTTCAATGGGAGGGAGATCTGCTTTGAGTATCACAAAAGATGGCTGTTTCTTCTAGTTTGGAGATGCTGTGATGGGGCTAGGTTCTGGGTAGAGTTGAGGCCTTTCAGCAAACAGTAGCTTTTCCCTGAGGCCTAGCTTCTGAGGCAGTCACAGAGCCTAGCCAGCAGCCGTTCTCAGGGTTTATTGTTACTGAATTTCAATTGATTGTCTAGGGAGGATCAGCCTCTGGCTCTGTTTACTCAATGAAGAAAGCCACTCCTGGGGCTGGTGCAGGCCCGGGATGGGTGAATTTTCCCTGAGTGGAGCTGAGCCTGGCAGGTCAGATTAGGTTCCTGTGACCTGTTAAATGACTGTTTGTTTTCATCCAAGGACTGAGTTGGAGCTAGCTGCTCAGCCAGGCCTTTGCCAGTATCAAAGATGGAGATCTCCGGTAGTGGGCAGGGAGAGGTGGCGTTCCCTTCTCTGCTCCCTGAGAAGGAGTGAGGAAATCAGGCTTCTACTCACACAGGAGTCTGGTTCCTGGGTGATCTCTGATCTGCGATATGAAGGATGAAGATGTCTGCTCCTTGTCAGTTCTTGCTGGTGTTGAGTAGAATCCTCTCACCTGCTGCATCTGGCGCCTTTGTCCTAGACTCTCTGTGTTGCAGGTATGGTGGTTATGGCCACCACCGCCCGCCCCCCATAGCTGCAACCATGGCCGCTGGCAAGTGCTCAGATTTGTCTACTTGCCTGGATTTTCCCTCTCTGGCCTAACTCTCTGTACTGTGATGGCACATTTGGTGTGATTCTTTGGCTTAGTTAAGCTTCCAGCTTCTCCTTTGCTATCTTCCCGGAACCATAAATTTAAATTTTAAATGATAAATTCTTTTAAAATTGTTTCACTCGTGCACAGGTATGGATAGATAAGTGATGTGGGCAGAATCAGAATTATTCAGAAGGTTGTAAATGGATGCTTACCTAGTTTTCTCTCGGCTGGATCATAGAATACAGACTGTCCTAATTAAAAAAGTTAGCCTTCTGAGGTTTTTGCATATAAACACTCCATCAACATTTTATTAGAAGATTATTCAAGATTAGCTATATGTTGATTAATAATGACTGATCATGACAGAAATTTGAGAGAAAACCATCTACACTTCAGTGAGGTTCTAATTTGTGCTTCACAAACTGTTATGAAAGCTCTACATGAGAAATCTAGCAGCTGCATTTCTAAAAAGACCTTGGGTTGTTACACTTTCTGATATTGTCTCAATTCAAATACTTCTCCTTGGAGTTCCATACTATTCAATGATGCTGTATTAGCTCCTTGTTACAATTTTCAGACTGGTCTTTTTGATGAAATTTGTGCTTTTCAAAATTGCTCTCCAAATTCCATCCACAAACTGCATACAAAATTTATCTGAAAAAATTTGTATCTGTTTATATTGCATATACTTTTATTTTTCATTACAAATATGGAATGTAGTAAAAATTCTCATAACAATTATACTGCGCTAGATTGTGGGCAGATTCTGATGTAAATAATATACTGTGTTCATGTAGAGATTTTGAGAATCCAAAGTAATAAGCCTGTGGTCCTAAAACCAATACCTTACTTATATTGAGTGACAAATACAACTTCATAAAAGTACAGAAGTTTTCCTTGTATCTTTTTAACATATATTTTTATTATAAATACTGTACAGAGGGGTTACATTTACATAAGTAAGGTAATGAGTACATTTCTTATTGAGCATTGTTACCCCCTCCTTTGTTTTTCCCCTACCATCCCTTCCCTTCACACCTCTCCACCTCCCCCCTTCACCCATCCTCTGTTAGAATGTCTTGTATATTTCGTTGTTACAATGGGTCAACCAGTATCCTTTACTTATATCTTAAATGAAGAAATGCTCGCTTGATTTATGCTGATTCTACTTGTGTAGACACATCTAAAATCACTGCCCAAGTCCAAGAGCACATAAATGAAATGCCATCATTTTTTTGTCAGTTGGTATTTGTGTTCTACACATTTATTGACAGGTTACAAATTATTCTTAAACATTAAAACATTAAAAATACTTTCTTTTTTTCTTATTTTCTTCGCCAGGAAATCAGCAAGACCTCAGTCAGCATTTCTCACCTAGGAATTTTCACATGGGTTAGTTAAATGTATATGTAGAGTCCAGTTTTCTGAGGACTCACTCATCTGCCTAGGAATTCATGCTGGTTGTTGGAAAAAGAGCTCAAGTAAGGATGCCATTTAAAGCCTTATAACTTTACTCTTTACCAGGGTATTCTCCTGCTACTTTGGTTGTTGAGAATGTCTACAAGAGTAAGCATTCCGTGAGGAGCAGGGAGATACCATAAGACTTATACTTACTGAGGTTTCCAAGTGACTTGCTATCACTTGTACTGCATTTTGAAAGTCAAATCTCTCTAAAACTACCAGTTTTAAGAGATAAGAAGAGTGGAAAATGAACTCTTAGGGACAAATGCATCTTCAACATATATTGTTCCAATTATTCCTTTTAAGGCATATTCAACAACTGGTGAAACTTGTGTTGGCTGTAATTATGTGTCTTTCTCCATGGGTGCATGTATACATGAGAATATGTATGTGTGTGAATAGTAACATACATGTGTACATTATGGCTTATATCATCATTTATTCCTTGCTAACAAATAAAGTAAGGAATCACTAAACTTTTAACAGAAACTGTGTAGTTTAAGTCGTAACTCTTCACTCTGCTCCTTTACACAAAGAATGGAACTTCTCATTAATAAAGTTTCCATAAACTCTGAAATGTACATACTTAGTACTTAATGTCTGCTATCATAAATCTTAAATACTTTACAGAAAAGTTTTATACCTGCCAAACAGTCCTATTTTGGGCATATATAAGCAAAATCCCAAAATTAAGCATATTTAAAACATTAAAACTTTTAACAAACCTTAACACTTGCTGCAATGTTCATTTTGACAGGTGCCTTGTATAGAATAATTGAATTTCTCCTCAAACACATCTCTTGAACTACAAATATCTGGAATTATTTTGTTTTTGGCATGTCAATCTTGATTTTATTCTTAATTGTGTGCTTATGTATGAAATACATGATTCTATAATTTCACAACAATTCTTTTGAACTTACTTTTTGTTGAATTGCCTAGCTTAATAAAATCAATTAAAAATTATACTTTATATATAAAAACTGTTCTGTGCTCAATTTAGCATCACATACCCTAACATTGGAAAGATACAGAGAAGATTAGCATGCACCCTGCGCAAGGATGACATGCAAAGTCTTGGAGCGTTCCATATATTTACAGCAACAGATGCTGAAACGTATGTGGCCACAAGGGAACGGTACTGCATTCTTGGTGGGAGTGTAAATTTGTTCAACTACTTTGGAAAGCAGTATGGAGGTGCCTCAGAAGACTCCACATAAAACTCCCCTATAACACAGTAATCCCACTTTTGGGGATTCATCCAAATGATCATAAAAAAGACCATACTAAAACTACCAGCACAACTATGGTTATTGCAACATTATTTACGATAGCTAAGATATGGAACCAACACAGATGCCCCCATTAGATGAATTTGAATCAAGAAAATGTGTTATATATACACAATGGAATTCTTTGCCTCCATCAGAAAGAATGATATCGCCCAATTTGTTAGGAAATGGAAAGACTTGGAAAAAATTTATTGAGTGAAGTAAGCCAAGTCCAAAGAAATATAGGTCCCATGATTTCCCTTATTTTCAATAACGAATGTATGTCTGGGATAAGCAGAAAAGTTCAAAAGATATGTGCATATAACCAGATAAGATGATGTTAAAGAAATTGAACCCCATGATAGGGACACAAGTGGGTTTTTGTTTCTTGCTATTGTTTCTAACATACTTATAATGTGTGATGTCATTTTTTTTGTTTTTTTATGTTTCTCCCCACACTATAACCCCTGTTTTCTCTGCATTTGAAGTTGGTACACTTACATCTTGTATGTATGCTTCTCTAATTTGGGGAGGGGAAGGGAAAAAATGCTCAAATAGCGATACAGGTTGACCCATTGTAACAATGAGATCCACAAGACACTATGTTGAAAAATGAACTTTACAATTTAGGCGGAGGAAGGAAGGGGGAGGGGAGTGTACTTGTGGAGGTGGGAGGGAAGGGATGGTAGGGGAAATATAAAGGAGGAGTAACAATGCTTGTTAGGAAACTTACTAGTTTCCATGTTCATGTAAATGTGACCCCTCTGCACAGTATTATTACCATAAAAAACATATAAAAATGTTCTTAGGTGGAAGAGTTTATTTCCTCTATTTTACCCATATAATATTGTTAATAAAGAAATTAATTCAGAACACTGATATGAAGGTAATTTGAATAAATGTGTGTGTGTGTGAGTGCGGCAGCGCGCAAGCATACACGCACGTGCATGAGAACAAACACCTTGCATGTATATTGGAATGCTCAGAATTTAAATCAGGGCTTCAAGGCCTTACTAGGCCTTTCCTATCTAGATTGGTGAGCTATGATATAAGCTATGATATAAGCAATTCTTGGCTCTTTGCTAGTTCATTAAACATTTTGAAAAATAATTTCATGAAGTTTTATTTTTGGTCCTGATTGGCTCCCAAGTGTTATCCACAGATCTCAGTCTCCTGAGCAAATATTCAGAGTAGATAGGATTATAGGTGAGACCAGCCAGCACAAGGCTTTTAGAACAATTTTAAAAGTAAAAGAAAATTTACTTCATGGGGGCCTGTTTTATCATCACCGAATTTGAAAGCCTTTTGAGTGATTATATGTCAATTTAATTCGTTTGGGGATTGTTAAAAGATAGTAAGTGATGATATTTAAAAGTTTTAGTACTTTTTAAAAAAGAAACTGGAACTGTGGGACAGAAGAAATTTGGCTGTCTTCGGACCTCAATTTGTAAGCTCAGCTCTGTGCATGATAACCTAAGGTCACCAACACACTCTGTGTTGAAGACAAAATGTGACAGAAAACAATCACCATGGGAAATATTTGCTATGCTATTATTTCTTGGAAAATATGAATATTGAATTGAGAGTATAAGAGAATGGAGAGATTTTACCCACCTTTTTGGTATTGCTGAAAGACTTTTGGAAACTTTGACTCATTTCCTTCCTCACTGTGTGTATCTTTCGGCCATGCACTTACAGTTTTTTACTACAATTTTTCCCAACACTACAATGGTAATAACATTAGCATTATACCAAATGTTATCTTAAGAAGTAAGAGAATAAAAGTTGTGAAACACTTAACATAAACCTATGAATGACCTTTGAGTTTAGCCAGCATTCTTTTTTAAATACTAAATAGAATATGATAAGTAGTACAGAAATCATTACATGTAGTGTTAGCAACCAGAAGTAATATCTATTGACCATGCTCAGCTTCCAAGGAAGCCAGGTGGATAACTTCTCATGCTGTAAATCAAACTGGTTATCTTATGTCGTGATAGTGTAAAAATATCAGAGACAGAACAATGAAGGAATGTTGTAGACTGAGGTGAAAGCCATATAAAAATGTGCAAACTTGAAAAAACATAAAAGTATCGGAGCAGTATACTGTGTTTTACTTCATTTAAGTTACATAGCAATGATAAGGAAGATCTAGAAGAATAAAATGTCTTTTTGATATTTTATCATAGGTCCTTAGAAGGATGAACACTTTCCTCATTCTTGTAGAGGCATCATCAGATGAGGGGAACTGTATTTTTTGTTTGCTTCCTTCCATTTATTCTTCAGTTTGAAATCTGAACTACATGAGACTGAAAGAAAGCAAGTGAAATTAGCCGTACAGGCTTTGGAAAGAACAATCAAAGTAAAATAAATAAAATATATAAAGCCTTGTAAAAGGTATAACTAAATTGAGTTACATAGTCTCAAGCGTTAACAGAAAATGATTTAAGCAATATCATGTTATTAAAAATTTAAAAATTTTAGGAGCTGCTTAATTTTTTTCCTTTCTACTACCTTGAATTAATTATTGATTTTCTATAGAGAGATTAAAGATGAGATTAACAAGAAACTTGATTAAAAATGGACAAAAGTTCTGAATAGACATGTTTTCCAAAAAGCCCTGAAAATTGCCTGCGGATTTACAAATTTGTATTTAATGCAACTTCTGTGCTAGCTTAATGTTTTGTGAGCAGAAGTCATTAGAGAAATGCAATTCAAAATTACTTTGATGCTACTTCTTAACTAATATAACTCTTATAAAAAATATCCAAGGAACCAGGTGTGGAGGTAAAGGCTGGTAATTCCAAGTGATTGGAGGGTAGAGTAAAAGGATTTGAGTTTAAGGCCAGTCTTGGGTACTGAACACAGTAAAAACCTGCCCTTTAAAAAAACTCAAAATGTAATAATGTTGGCTGGCGACAGTGTGGAGAAAAGGAAATTTTCAACACTCTTGGTCAAAATACAGGTTAGTGTTCTCGTTGTAGAAAGTAGTATGCAGTTTTCTAAAGAAATCCAAAGTTAAAATATCATCTGTCCCACCAATCGTGTGATTATTTCTCTCTGGGTAACTCATAAATATATCTGTAATTCATTGTTATTCACATTATTCACAACAACAGCTAAGATAGAAATCGAAGTCCAGTGTTCACCTACAAACAAATAAAGCAACTGTGATACATGCACAAATATCTTTTTCTGTTGATTCCAAAGTACTTTTTTTATTGTTTTCCTGTTTCCATGTGATTAACCTCCAAATTAGAAATCCAGATATATGACTTAATTTAACCAAAACTATTTATTGAGTATAAGGACCTTCTACTCTCTGCATTCTTCACACTAAGATCACCAAATATGATGAGTCTGGAATAATTAGTCTCTTTTTGACCTATGTTAATATTCTTTACAATGTGAGTGAAATGTTTAAAAGTAGTATTTGTTTTAGATTAATTGCTCTGAAGAGACAATAAATGATATTATCAAAGCTTAAAAATGATTTGATTTAAAATTTAGAATTCAGGAAATGGTGTTGACCACTCTGGTTACTGGAGCCTTCACTACAACCTCATGAGCCAATTTTTATTGATGAAGCAAAAATCTGACGTTAGACATTTATGAATAAAAAAATCATGTCATCCTGAATATGTAGAGCTACATGTAAAACATAGAAAATTTAGCTTTTAAATACCTGAATATGCTAGTACATTTAATTGCAGGGTAAGTACTTGTTCTGAAAGGAGATAAAATTGAACTTATTTTGAAATGTAAACCTAAGTATTTATTTGAATAAAAGTCAATGTTTAAAATATCACTCATTCAAGAAACAAGATGTACAGTTAGTTGTTTTTCATGCCAATTATGTTCTCTAAACTTACTACAAATACTAGATTAGTAAACCTAAGTCATTGCTTTGTAGGGAAATAACAATTCCGTTTCTTAAAACTCATGACAATAACTTTTTCTCAAACAATTGCTAAGTAACTGTTTTATATTTTTGTCATGGAATCTTATTTGATAATTTTTTATTCATTAAGTTAAATAATTGGCAAACAATATAAATTATGCATGGACAAAGTTTATCTAACACGAGTTTTTTTTGTTTTCAGAAGATAGATCATGGCTCTCTTAAAGAACATTAGAAGGCAGTGTGTTCTTTATTAATTTTTAGTTATTTTGTTAATAGATATTAATTGTCAGAAGTGACAATTCCATAAGATCTTTAACGGTATTTGATTATACTTCCTCTATTTCTTTCTCATTACTCTTTCCTCCAAAGATCTTCTGTTTTTCACATAAAATTACATCTTTATATATGCACATATAAACTAATTTGGAAGATTTAAGTTAAACTGCAAGTTAATTCAAGATGTACAGTGAATTAATAGAATAAATAAAAACCTGAATATCTTTTGTTAACTTTTGAATTGAGCTATCATTATTATTATTTTTAGGGTTAGGATCTCTGACAGAATTAGAATTAGGATTAGAGAAATAGAAAATTTAGGTTCATCACAGGATGAACCATTGCAACAATGATACTCACAAGACACTATGTTGAAAATGAAGTTTATACCATGGTAAGGGAAAGGTATGAGAAGTGGGGAGGGATGGGATAGTGAGAGAACAAGAAAGAAAGGGGTAACAATGCTCAACAAGAAACGTATTCCTTACCTTATATATGTAACTAATCCCTCTTTAAAGCATCTTTTCAACAAAATAAAAATTTTAAAAATAATGTAAAATAAAACCTGACAGGACATAGAAAAACAGTTAAAAATTTATGTTCAAAATGCAAGTAAAAGTTAGACCTACACGCTGAGCAAGAGTTAGGATAAATATGAAAAAAGTGGCTTGCTACTAACATGATGATTCGGTTATACGTAGGTTTAGGATTAGGAAAGGTGTGCCAGTTAGAATGGGGTTAAGATGAGAAAAACATGTAAGACATTGTGTAAACCAGTCTGTGTTACTTTAAACATTCAGATATAATTTGGTTTAAAGTGTGAGATAAATTTTTGTTCCGGTTAGGGTTAGGGAAGGATAAGCTTTAAGGTGAATTTCAGTTTTCCAATTAGAATTAGAAGCCAAAAAAATGTGTGATTGAATAGAATCTAGACAATTTTCCTTACATTAACCATTTGGTGTTAAATCAGAATGTGATTTAGATTAGGTTTCTGGTTAACTGGAGTTGAGGATAGAGTAAAGAAATGGGTTAAACTAGTGGCTCAGGCCTATTATCCTAGCTACTCAGGAAGCTATTTTCTGAGGATCGCAGTTCAAAGGTAGCCCAGGCAGGAAAGTCCATGAGACTTTTATCTCAAATTAACCACTATAAAACATAAAAGCGATGCTGTGGCTCAATTGGTTAAACGCACACCTTGGGCTAAAGAACTCAGGGATTATGCCCTGGCCCAGAGTGCAAGCCCCACGACCGACAAAAAGGAAAAAATAAAAAAAGAAATGTTAAATATTAAGTAAAGCTGAACCTTTTTTTAGGTTCTAGGAATTCAGGAAAAGCTGGGATAATGGAAGTACAATGTATTTCATAAAATCAAGATTTGAGATCAATGGGTATAATGATGCCTGTTATGGAACAAAATACATTCAGAGTTAAGAGTGAAAAATCTTTAGGGTTTACAGAAAACCTACAATTTATTTCAAGAATTACCAATGGAATTTCAGTTAGGATTGCACAAAATGAGCATTTTTCATAAATTTTAGAATTGGGATAGGATTAGTGTCAAGGTAATGGTTAGTTAGGATTCCAGCAATGGTTAGGCTTAGTGTGAAGGACAAAAAAAAATGAGGGTCTAATTGAAGGTAAATTTTAATATAAGCCTGGTAAGAATTAGAATGAATATAAACTAGAGTATTGCTATTAATATTAGAATCTACTCACAATTAGGCTGATGGTTATTCTCAATGTTCCAGTTAAGAAAGATTACGTTTAGGGTTAGAAAATGAGTAAGATATTGGAAAAATTGAAACCTATGTTTGGAAGGATGAGTGAAAACTAGTGTACTTGTGTTAGAGTTAGTATTGTCATATAATTTGGATTAAGATTAGGGTCAGTATTTTCTTCTGATTATATTTACTGTTACGAATAATAAAGCTTTTAGTATAAAATTGTGTTCACTAACAAGTAGAAGCAAATATATGAGGCTGAATAGTAACTAGAACATTATCATTATATTTATTTCTCAGTGATCATTCTTGTAGTGATTAATGAGAGTTTTCCAGACAGGTTTAGGTTGAGAGTTAGCGTTAAGTAATGGACTAGATGGTAAGTAAATCTGAAACTCTTTTCAGATACAGTGGTTCAGAAAAAGGCAGAATCAATGGAAACTACGGTATTTTTCCTGGTAAGAGAATGTGAGGAAAAGTAATATAATGGCTCCTGTTAGGGAACAAGATAACTTTCGAGGTAGAGTCAGAAAATTTGTGAGAATTAGGGCAAACTGAAACTCATTTCCAGAGTGAAAACTGGAGTATTTATTAGAATGATTAAAAGCTAGTGTATTTTTCTTAAACATTAGAATTGGATTATCATTAGGGTGAAAGTTAGGTTTTAGTTCCAGCTAGGCTTAGTGTAAGCATTAGGGAAACGGAAAATTTAGGGTCAAACAAAGTAAATCTTCGAATAACAAGTAGAGTTAGAATTAGGATTAATGTGAAATAGAAAACTGCTAATAATATTAAGATTAGAGTATGATTACAGTGAGGGTTAGGGTTAGGTTTACAATAAAGACAAGATAATGAGTGAAACTAAAAACTATTTTTAGAAAGATGAGTTGAATTGAAGTTAGGATGAATAAAAACTAATGTATTTGTGTGGCTTTTAGACTCCAAAGGCTAAGGCAAGCCAGTGATATCCTTGTTACCAATATCTACTGTGGGAGTATAGAGAATTACTGCATATTACCAAGAGAATATCCCACACGATCTTAGTTGTAGCAGCTTTCAACCGGGAAGCATTTTCAGGTGATGGAATCAGTCAGGAGTGCAGTCTACCTTTACCACGGTGGAGGTGTTCTGAGTGATGATGTAGATTTCCTCCAGGTAACTGTCAGGCTGTTGTTGAACTTTACCCATTAGGATGTGCAGCAGCAGCAGCAGGGTCTCTCAGTGGCTCCAAGGGGCTGTCACATCTCGTGCTGGACTGCAAATTCCTACATAGACTGGTAAGGATACATTGCATATGTTTGGCAGGCTGTGACTCCTCTAGTTTTAAAGACAATTTACACAATAGCCCAGGACAATTTACCAAGATGACAACTTTTTAAACAAATAGATCTTTTAATAAAGCTAGGATTTTCTAAGGAGATATAGAAGACTCAGGGCTGTACTATTATTTCCCATGCCTTTTCCTTCTGTCTACTTTGCCACATTTTTTAAAAAGTGAATATTTTCCCTTGTTCATAATAAGGGATGATGGGCAAAGATTCATCTTCTGTCACTTCTTGAAGCTGACTCAAGAGTGTTGATCCTACCTAGCCAGGAACCTATAAACTTAGCCTATTTTACAAATAGGTTAAGAACAATATTTTAACTTTTGACAAATGCACAGACCATTTTTCGGGCTACAGCAGTGGAGCTTCTTTAGTCTTCTGGTTTGCAAAAGGATCTTTATGAATGGCTTTGGAACGTGATCTCTAGTAATCCTAACAATGTCTGAGATACCTATGCAGGCCTTCAGACAGATATCAATAGAAACACACTCTCAGGTTTACAAACTTTTCCTGAGAAGATGAATTTCATGTAGGTGGTGTCAGCTCAAAAGTTACTGCCAATTAGAGCTTTTGGCACATACAGGGGTTGGGATTTAAACTATCCTCCACATTTTGCAACCTTAGCTTTTTACTAATATCACAGATGACTGACAAGTTCCTGTCCCTTTCAGTCATAGACATGCTTACAAACTATCTTCCCATGACTTTCTGGCTCTGACCAATTTTTGAAGGGCCATGCACAAATGACTCAAGGATCTGACATTATTTCTGCCTTCTAAGCAGTGGCTTACGGTCTCTGGATGCTGCTTCTCTATTACTTTCGTCCAAGGAGTATCTTCTCCACACTGGAAACAATGCCTCATTGGCAATTCCCTTAGTTGGTTGCTGGACTTGAAATTGGGGCCTGAGTGCTGTCCCTCAGCTCTACAGCTCAAGGTTAGCACTCTGCCACATTGAATCCTAAAGCAGGTCTGCTTGCTCTTTCTGCCTTCTGCTGGCTGAGTAGAGGTGATATTCTCACAGAGACCTTCATCTGCCCAGGCTGGATTCGAACCAGTTTTCAGATCAATGAGTCTCATAAAAGGCCATTTTACTCCAATTAAAAGCAAAAAGACAGTCAACATAGTAGTAGCTTTTAAGCATATTCTCACCTGAAACTTATTAAGAGCCAAAGTTACATCTGACAAACTTACAAGAATCCTCCCTCCTTTTTGTGGATCTGCTGGGAACTGTTATGGAAAAAAAAAAAAAAAACCTATGAGACCAAACTGAAATAGGAATTAAGCAATAACTTTGGTAATTCTAATTTTTCCTTTTTGTACTTTGAGGCAAATGTTTAGAACAATTTTACTTTTAAACTTTATATACAGAAATCCATTCCTAATTTGTAAGCCTCCTATTCATCTCTGTTTTAATATTCTATACTTTAGTTTTTAGTTGCATTTTGAAAAACCCCTTAAACTCTCGAGGCTAGGTGTCACTCATTTCCTTTTGGCTGCTTGTTTTTAAACAGATACACATGAAAACTTTTAAGCTCAAATAACATTTTTTTCTCAATGCAAAAATTAGAATCACCATCACTGTACCAAGAAGCTAGACTTAAAACCTTTATGCCTTAAAAATAACATATCCAATGGCAGAATATCAGAGAGCAAACCACATTATACAAATAAACTTTTTGATCCTCTTTTTAAGGCCTTCTTAATTTTAATTTTAACACATCCAAGGGGCAGTTTTAGCAATGTTAATCAGATCTTCACATCACTCATTTATACCATCATGTTTCCAGTGTCTATCTGTAGGGAAAAGGGGCAGAATAAATCTGGGCCACTTGGCCCTTCCTGTGGAATGGGCACACACCCAGTCCGACTCTTTAGATTTAGTTGAACTGCGTTTGTGCCCGCTTGCCCTAATTCACGATGCGTGGACTCTTCCCAGGGCCTGTTCCACCATGCATGACCAGCTGAACTGCACTTCTGCCTGTTCATCCTTCACTCCTAACGATAGGTCTTCTGTTGGCTTCTAAATTTCTCCTTTTTATTAAGCCAGATATCTTGATTACAGTGTAAACAGCTTTATGCATTCTAAAATACCAGATTTTCTAATTTTTAAGTTAAAGAATCCTTAAAAAGCTATTTCAAACAATGTGAAAATGCTTTAAAATTTTTTTAGTAATGATCAAATCTCATAACCTTTGGAACTTTAAACTTAAACTCAGCCAATTGTTACAGCATGTTGACAATTTCTATCATGAACATGTTCACAAGCACATACAAAACACACTCAGATTTTTAAGCACGCAAAAATCAAAATCAGTTATATGTACATTTTAAAGTTTTGAAAGAAAATTTTGTGACAGTATTTATTTTAATCTAAGTAACTTTGTTGAGCTTCATTTTCCCAGGGCTTGCTTATTTAGCAAGGCATTTCAAAAATTGGTCTTTTGCATCCCTTCTGTTGGAGGAAGGCTGGGGGGGGGGGAAGTCACCTGAAATTAAACTGGCCTGATTTTTATCCAGTTTTAGACAAGAGCACTTTACATTGTCAGGACTAGCTGAAAAGTCAAAAAAAGGCACAAATCCTTCTCTATGACTGAGCCCAGCTGGAGGCTGGAACTTCTATTTCCCCAGATATGTTCAAAATCACATTTGTAATAAAAGTTACTAGATGAGACCTTCATAGATGAGGTGGTATGGGGTTTCTGGTGGAGCTCTGTCTGGTTTAAGGGAGGAGTTCGTATTGGCACAGCCTGTATGGTGGAACAGGACAGGGATTTGAGGGCAAAGGCCAGTCTGTGTAGGGCTTTGAGACATCAGGGAGGGACCAGCAAGGACTAGACATGATAGAGGAGGGGTCTCTTGTGCAGTAGATGGGATTTAGGATGGAGGCTGGCAGGTGGACACGTTTTCATTGGAAGAAGGTGGGGTTACTGGGGAGGAGGATGTTTGGGACAGGACTTTGAGAAGGAAGAACAAGGCTACAAAGGAGGAGGTTACTTAGAGGAGGGGATCTGGTGGAACACTGTGAGCCCTTGTGGGACATGTAGGGTGAGGTTTTCCATAAGGCAGGGCAGGGAATGGAAAGAAGAGGTTGACAGAAGGTGGGGATTCTGGAGTAGGAATGCAGAGCTATGAGGGAGTGGCTTTTCAGGGTGTGGCTTTGAGAGGGCAGGGTGGTACTAGGAAGACATAGGCTAGTAAGGGGCAGAGTTTCTCATGGAGAATGGCAGGCCTT